>NW_022103900.1:906297-923102 GCF_000313985.2 Echinops telfairi
CAGATTCCGATGTTTTGTTTGAGCTGCGATGCAAAATTTTCTCTACATCTCGTGGCAAAATCTTTCTCCCATAGAGTGGCTGGTAGGTTTGAACTTTGGACCTTTTGGTTAGTAGCCGAACCTTTAAACCCTTGTGCCACCAGCGTTCCACAAGGCAGGACAAAGTAAAGAATAATCTTTAACGTCACTGATTACGTGAATATGTTGATTGGTTAAGAGACATATGTGAAAATATGAAGTCCTGTTTATCACAACAGTGATAGGACAGATATTTTGAGGAAGGGTTTGTTAACCATCACCTTCCTCAGCATGCTAGGTTTCTAGAAGAGAATGGAAACAGAGTTTCCATGAAATATTACTTTGTGGAAAACTTGAGGAGACTGAGATAAACACTTTCCAGAAGGCATTCACAGACTTCAGCCCAACTGCAAAGAAACAAATTTCCTGAACCATAACAGGTGTACGTTCCTAGGCAAACAAGGTAAAATCTTGAGGAAAGGTGACTGCTCTGTCTCCCACTGCAATCCCTGCTGCTTTGCAGCTGGGTTCTAGAAGTCATTGCAATGGCCACTCAGAACTGGCAGACAATACATTCTGGGGGTTATTAGGGAAAGCCACAGGTTACAATCCAGGTGAGAAATGCTCAGGATACAGTTGTTCAGCCAGGATAAGTTTGTCTTTGCCATGACCACAAGCAGCCCTCTTTCTGGCCCTCAGCCCCTTGGCCTGGCCCCTGCCCTGCTTCAGCAATGTTACAAGGCTCTTGCAGAGCTTCCAATAAATGCCTAAAGGGCATGCCACTCTGCTATGAGTGTCAACCTGAAAGCACGCAGCTCTTACTCTGGGGTCAGTAAGTTCAGCTCTGCCACTTAGATGTCAAGAGGCACCCCACTCTGCAAGCCAACTATTTGCCCCAAAGCACTCTGTTTGACTTGTTGTATGGGCTAGGAAGTGTCGTGCTCTGTCTTATCCTATGGCTCCTGGCTCTGATGTTGCTTCTTTGTTACCTCTCTAGTGTCACAGCTGTCCCCTAGATCAAGAGTTTCACTCCACAGGAATCTCAGGCTCCAAAGAGGGTGCTCCACTCCTGAGTCTTCCATCTTGCTGGTTATAAGATTCTACCCTCTGATTCTGAGATGGCTCACTTTGTACCTAGCAAGATGACAATCACTATCGATCCTGGTAACAATCACTCACAGCTGAATCATATCATCCAATCAGCATCTTCTCCCGTCTTCTTACCTAGGCCCATCAGGAAAATGAAGGCTATTTGGTTGGAATAGCAAAGGTTATAGCTAGAAGGGCCATGTTACATAATCTACATTGCAGTTGCATTGAACTTCTAGGCAGTAGTTAAAGTGTAGGTCAAAGCTTACCTATGAGCTCTTAGAGTCAATTCAGTCATTTTACAAATAGACTGGTCTCTCTGTCTTTATTTCATAGCCCTTATTATTCCTTCTTCTGATCAAGGATTTGCAAGAACATCCTCTGAACACATGCAGAAGCATACTTTCTTCTGCAGGGTTCTGCAGAAATGCTGCTCCCTGGTAGCAGCTCCACACTTGTCACTTGAGGGCATAAGTTCCCCTTTTCCCACAAGGGCCTACTGGTCCCTAGGTTGCCAGACAGCTTCAGGAAATCCATGTGCTATTTCTGAGCAGTCACTGTCACGGCTCTGGTTGTGGGGAATGGATAGGTTCTGGGCACATTCAAGGGATAACCTGGCTTATTTTTGAATGTGACTAACCCACGTCATGAGACCTTTTTAGTCTTGAGTTCTGAATGCATTGTTAATGTCCATAATTCTCTGAGCCTGCACAGAAGCGAGGTTTCCAGTCTGCATGGTAATATGCATCTTACAACATACTTTATCATTCCAATACTAAGGATTCCTATTATTCATGTAACTAACCCAGTTGGCACCAGCAACTGTAACCAAGATCCTACACAAACTGTTAACCAACTAAAGATATCAAAAGAGGGGGCTGGGTGTAGAGTGTAACCAAACAGCCTTCCGTTGACCCTTCTTAAGGTTCTTTCTCTACTTCTCCCACAGTGTTTGCCCAAGAACAGCATGGAGTGTTGGTGATGGCATGCACTCCTGCTGCTTGTGCTGATACGCAACCGAAAATGATGCAATGGTCACTTAACACTTTAGCTAGCAAATTAAGAGATCGCTGTTACTCTGCCATTCCATCTGCAACATTATCAACTATTTGAGCCATGATGTCAGGCTACTACCAGACTGTCCTTACTGTACGGTGCCAAACCAAGAGATAATTGTTCACCAAAAGATGCCAGCCTGTTTCCCCCCACTATCATAACCCCAATTCTACCTTACAAATATGGCTAGAAAAGAGCATGTACAGATAAGAGCTGGCAACACAGGGCATCCTGGACAGATAAACCCCTCAGGACCAATAATGAGAGTATCCATACCAGGGAGGGGAGGGGAGGTAGGGGGAGAAATGAGGAACCGATCAAAATGATCTACATATAACCCCCTCCTACGGGGACGGACAACAGAAAAGTGGGTGAAGGGAGATGTCTGACAGTGTAAGACATGAAAAAATAATAATTTATAAATTATCAAGGGTTCATGAGGGAGGGGGGGAGTGAGGAGCTGATACCAAGGGCTCAAGTAGAAAGAAAATGTTTTGAGAATGATGATGGCGACAAATGTACAAATGTGCTTGACACAATGGATTGATGTGTGGATTGTGATAAGAGCTGTACAAGCCCCCCAATAAAATGATTAAAAAAACAAAACCCGCCAGCCTCATCTGGAGTTGTCAGCAGTAGGGTGGCTGGTAAGCATCAGGCTACATCAGACTTCAGAAATGAATTCTAAACCATGGATCCAGTACAAACTCTCATTATGGGGGTAAATACTTTGTCTAACTTGGATCCACTATCAGTGCTCGTGGAAGCAGCAGTCAGGAGTTCGAAAAACGTGTTGCGTTAAGTAAATCTTTGAGGACTAAATTGCAGCTGACCCAATCCACACTATTCTCCATTGCCATCACCGGCATGTGAAGGCTGGACACTGAATAAGGAACACCGTAGAAGAATCGGTGCATTTGAATTGTGGTGCTGGAAAAGAATCTTGAAAGTACCATGGACTGCTAAAAGGACGAACTCATCTGCATTGGAAGAAATAAGACCAGAGTTCTCCCTGGAGGCAAGGATGGCGATATTTCATCTACAGACTTTGGATATACTGTGAAGAGAGACCAGACCCTGCAGAAAGTCAGCATGTTTGGTAAAATAGAGGCGACAAAGAGGAAGGCCCTTGACAAGGTGGATGGACACAGTGACTGTATTGGTGGGCTCAGGCATGGGAACAATTGTGAGACTGGTGCAGCACTGTCCAGCGTGTCCTTCTGGTGTGTACTGGGTGGTTATGGGTGGGCGCCGACTCAATGCCACCTGACAACATGGACGACCATGTTAAGTACAATGTAGCCTAGGTGTGAGAAAAATATGCAGCCTAGGGGTCATTTATGGTGCTGTACTTTGCGCCTCTACAGAGAAATAAGTAAATATGAGGAACACGAAAAACACGCTTCAAATCAGAAAAATTAGAGATAGCTTTGTACAGCCCACTGTACAGGAAAAAATGAGGCTCCCTGCTCCTCTGCAGATTTACAGTCTTGGAAACCCTATGTAGAATCACTATGGATCTGAATAGACGATATGGCAGTGAACTTGTTGTTGGTTCTTGGTTTGGGTTTCATTTAGCAGAATAGGGATTTATTAAAAGGATTAACTTAAGTCACTTCCACTTAGATTCAAGAGAATCCTTTAGCGGATGCCTCTAATGTTAAACATAATACCTAGACATGCCTGCAGGTACCTTAATAAGTTTTGGAGTCTGATTGTCAAAAGTTTTTGTTTTTTTTAAAGCATAGATTGTGTGTTTGTGTGTGTGTGTGTGTGTGTGTGTGTGTGTGCGCGCACAATGAAGCAAAGTCGGACAAAATTACAGCAAACTAATCTGAAGGAGATGAGAATGGAGAAAAGGTATGGATTATAGGCTTTCTGGTAACAATTTCAGAAAGGATCAATTTAGGGGGCCCAAAAGGAGTATCCCTGAAGGTTAGCAAAACTAAAGAACTTGGTCTCAAGATAGAAATAAAGAAAAGGAGACTAGTTTGACTAATTGGGTATTTTAAATAGTTTGATTGGCACACAACTCACAAATCTTGCAAGTCAATGGTTCAATTATAAAAGGGAAGAGCTGTGCAATCACATCCACAATCAATTTCAGAACATTAAAAAGTTTGATCAGCATACACGTCACATATCACACAATTTAATCACTCAATAATATGAAGAAGACTTATGCAATCATCACCACAATTTCTGAACATTTTCTTCTCATACTCTTTGTTGTTGGCTCCTCATTTCCCCCATTCCTTCCTGCCAGGCCCCTATCCAGTTACCGTCTTTACAGATCCACCTATCCTAGATTTCATATACAGAACATCAAACAAACAAAACATAATCACATACAATCACACAGAGAACCCCAAAACATTGACCAGATAAGCACAAAAACCTCAGTCAAAGAGAACATTTTTCCTTTCTTGTAAGTGTCATTATTAATTCCTCATTTCCCCTCACCGTCTCTGGTACCCCTATCATTTGATCTCCCTTATGATCCACTTAAATTTATTCTAATTTTAAAAACATTTTCTGTTTTCCTTTTCACTGAGGTTTTTATGGGTTTGATTTTGTTATTCTTGTCATTTTTGTTGTTGTTTTAATGTTTTCCTATATTTAAATTTCAGGATAAGTAAATCCATGGAGACAATAATGGATTAACCATTGTTTGGGGGTATGACAGGGAAAGTTTGGGGGAAATGGGGAGCTAACTATGAATAAGAATGAAGGAAATATTCTGTTCCTGGTTGTGGTGGTGATTGTACAACTCGTCTTGATGTGATTGGACTATTGAATTGTATGACGTGTGAATTATATGCCAATAAAATGGTTGGAGGTGGGGGGAACAAAACAAAAACAAGTATCTTCTTAATAACTTAACAGGACTTTGTGAACAAAAGAAAAAGAAATTCATAACCTCAATAGATCCTGAAGAAAGCGCTACTATTGTGAATGGGTCAGAGTTTATTCATGATGAGAAACCCCCAGAACCTCTGGGGTTACTTTTCTGAGGTACAGACTTCAGCAAAGCAAACCTGTGGGGTCAGTCGTGGATACCATGACTCCTGTATCAATGAAAAAACTATACAATGCCACACTTCTTTTTTTGTTTGTATTTTTAATCATTTTATTAGGGGCTCACACAACTCTTATCACAATCCATACACACATCAATTGTGTAAAGCGCATTTGTACATTCATTGCCCTCATCATTCTCAAAACATTTCCTCTCTACTTAAGCCCCCGGCATGAGGTCCTCATTTTTCCCCTCCCTCCCCGCTCCCCACTCCCTCATGAGCCCTTGATAATTTATAAACTATTATTTTGTCATTTCTTGCCCTGTCCAACGTCTCCCTTCACCAACTTTTCTGTTGTCCGTCCCCCAGGGAGGAGGTCACATATAGTTCCTTGTAATCGGTTCCCTCTTTCCAACCCACCATCCTTCTACCCTCCCAGTATCGCCACTCACACCACTGGTCCTGAAGGGGTCATCCGCCCTGGATTCCCTGTGTTTCCAGTTCCTATCTGTACCAGTGTACATCCTCTGGTCTAACCAGACTTGCAAGGGAGAATTCATATCATGATTGTGGCAGCGGGAGGAAACATTTAAGAACTAGAGAAAAGTTGTATTTTTCATCGTTTGCCACACTTCTTTTAAGAGTTATTCTCCCTTGGGAATTTAAAGTCCTCCTGGAAAAGCCTCTAAGGTGTGCTCAGAACACCCTCCTCTGACAACATACCAGATTCATATCTTAATCTGAGGCGATCCTTAAAATGACCATATTTCTTGAAAGAATAGCAAATGCCAGGAACTCTAGACTGGGGAGCCATGAACCAATTTGGGGTTTCAATTTCTGATTTTTCCAAGAGTTGCTATCATTATAAAACCATAAGTTGGTTTTGTCAAGCTTCATTTTCAACTAGATTTCTCTGGCCTTTTGTTTTAAGATGAGGGCTGACATACTTAACGGGGGCAATTGTAACATTTCAGCATTCTCTTACTTTAACTGGTGTTGTTTCACTAAATCAGCTAATGTGGGGTGTCACCTTCCTACAAAGAGAGAAGTACAAGCTCTTTGGGCATCATTGTCTTCCAGGTTCGACCCTGACTGCGCCATTGGAATTCTGGGCTAAATAATCTGTGTAACCATGCTCATCCATTTATTGCTTGCAAGCCTGAACTGAGGGCAATTGATTTAACAGGGAAACATTGAAAATTTTATATATATATATATGTGTGTGTGTGTGTGTATTCACTGAAATGTGCAATATAATAGCTGTAGTTTGAGCTATGGAATCTGTAGCTGAAACATTTGGTTGGACAGAAAGTGTTGTCTCGGTTCTTTCCATCTAGCTTCTTCCATCAGTCTTTGAGTATCCCCGGGTCCTGGCAACAAATATAACATGTCACATATTCAGCAGGGTCAGACATAGACGTTTCTGCCAGCATTTTAAATTCTTGGTTAAATTTCAGAGGATCTTTATGTGGGTTGAGGAATCCTTTCACAATGGTGGGGATGCTTCACTTTAAAAGGCATCTCAACCACGAAACTAGCTTCAATGGAAAGTTTGGCCCTTTGTTTCTAGAGAAACAAAGAAGAAAAAGCCTTGGGTGAAGGGTATATATTTCATCCGCTAGGTGGCAGGCTCACCTGACTCTAAATTTCTACCCCAAATGGTGCAGACTGTGAACTGAAACCAGAAACAAAAGCTCAAACACACATACAGCCCTTGAGTAAATTCAGGCTCAGAGCCACCTGTATAGAACTGAGACTATACGTGATTATGGGAGACACCAGCTCGGGTTTGAATGAGCAGCTTTAAAGATCACACCCAGCACCTAGCCCACAGCGCTAGAAGGGCTCCTTAAAACCTTAGCACTTCCAGCTCTCGATAAAAGAAAAATCATATATATCAGAAGGTTTATTCTGAGTTTCCCAGCAAACAGCTGCTCAGACTGCAAATTCACAAACAGAAATCGAGAGCGATACATGTGAACACACATAAAAGATGACACTCCTATACCTCTAAAGCCACAGTGAAAACACAAACCTCGAGCTGACAAGCCTCCGTGGACGAGAAAATAAAGATGGAAGCACAGACCTCCAATGAGCTTATTTAACCATGAACAGAGAGAAAGAGAGAGAGAGAGAGAGACAACCACATATAACGAAGGAAGAATGACTTCAACCAATACCAATAGAGCTGCACCAAAACGTTTCGGTTTCCAATTCTAACAGAACTGGACCAAGAGTGATGCTCACTTCTTGGGCACATTCACCTTAAGGCAGCTCCCGAGTAGTCCAGAACATGGGACAGTCTAGTTTTCCATCTTTTCGTGTTCTCCGAAAAGATGACTCCCAGAGCCTGCCAACTACGCCAAATGTTATAAGGAATCGAAGCTATTATTCCATTGATGATGTTTATTAGATTTATTGAAGCCCAAATTCACATTGTAATTGGAGGTCTGATCCTTCAGGCTGAAGCTCATCCATCTCAGGGGGAAATGCAAGTCAAGAGCAGTTGCAATACTGAAGGGGAAATAAAATGACAATGTTCTAATCGGCCCAAAGCAGAATAAAATAAAGTACAGTCTTCATCATGCTTGGTTACATGAATACGCTGATTGTCTAAAAGATGTAATTGAAAAACACGAGGTCAAGAGGGAGTTTGATGCTAGTCCCAAAGCCATGATGTGGATATTTTCAGACATGGTTTGTCAATCATTGCCTGGCTCAGAGCACTAGGTCTCTGGAGAAGGCTGGAAACAAAGAGCTCCCAAGAAGTATTCACTTACTTAGAGCATCAGTAAACCAGAGGAGACGGATAAAGTTTCCACGAGCTACTTACGTTATTCAGCCTCATGGCAAAGAAACCAATTTCCTGAACAATGATAGGAGTTTGCTTTCTGATGATAAATGTAGAGAGTCTGGGAGAAAGATACACTAGAGTTTCTAAGCAGTAGTTCAAATTCAGGGGAAAGGTGACAGTTGCGTTCTTTAAGTTACACTTTACAAATAAGTCATATGCCTCTGTGTTGACTTCGTATGCATGATGAGAAAAATACTCCAACATAGGAATTTCATACGTGGAAAACTTCTTGAACAGGGGGACCTTCTCAGGAAGAAGTGTGCTGTTTAAATGTGAAACCCCTGTGGGCGTTCTTACAAACTCAACCATCGCACTTTCCAGACTAGTGCTGTCGAATAAAAAATATAATGCAAATACCGTCATTCAAACTTTTCTAATAGCCACCTCAAAAAACAGTTAAATTTTAAAAGTAAAACATTAATATGTTATTTAACCCAATATGTCCCCAATTGCATTGGTTTCATTAAGTAATCAATGTAAAACTACTAAATTATATTGTTTCCTCTTTTGTGTCCTGAGTATTTGAAATTTGATTTGTATTTTACACGTCCAGCTCACCTCATTTAAAACTAACCTCGTTTCAAGAGCTCCATGGTCATCTGTCTGTGATGCTGAAATGGCACTGTGGTTCTGCAGTGGGCTTCTCACTGCCAGGTCAGCAGTTCAAAACCACCAGCTGCTCCACAGGAGAAAGACGAGGCTTCCTACTCCTGGGAAAGTATCCTAGTTGTACCATATCACGTTGGCATGGTCGAGAAATGAATAGCCATATGGGTCTAGAAACTGTAAACTTAATTTTGTTCCCCATTTGGACAGGGGTAATATACTGTATTAAGTATTTAAGGTCTTATCTAAGTGGGTTTGATTACAAAAAACTAATAAAGTATTCTCTCAATCATGAGGGAGGGAAAGAGTCACAGGGCAGTGCTACCCCATCCTATAGGGTGCTATGAGCTACAATCAACGCAGTGACAGTGAGTTTGACTGTTTTTATATATCATTTTATTGGGGGCTCATACAATTCTTATCACAATTCATACATATACATCCATTGTGTCAAGCACATATGTACATTTGTTGCCATCGTCATTCTCAAAACATTTGCTTTCTACTTGAGCCCTTGACGCTGGAGAGATCCCAGCAGTTTCTAGAGTTAGGACAAGGTAGGAAGAAAGACCTGGTGATCAAGTTCCAAAAACTCAGCCAATGAAAACCCTACAGATCACGATAAGCTGATCTTCGGTCAAAAGCGGAATCGCCACCGTGCTGGGAAGTGTTTTGCTTCCTGGTGTCTGGTGTTGCCGTGAGTCAGGGGCCAGCTTGATGGCAGCTAGCCACAGCGAGAGCTCCCAATCCGACAGTGCCGTCATTGCCGTGTGGCACCGACCTGCATGCGGTCCAGCGTCTTCTCAGGATTGATGCCTTTTCAGGGGAACTGCTGGGAGCAGCAAAAGACCATGAAGACTGTTCCAAGAGCGGTAACTTCAGTAACTTCCCAAAACTTCCTTTTTCTCTTTGCCTAAGCAAACGCTAGAAAACATTGCAATTTTTGTTTAAAGTGGGATTTTAAGTGCTTGTGAAACACATCAGGTTTTACACTAACAGTACGGATGGCATTTCCATTTGTCGGGCTACTTGCTCCCTTTCTGTGTTTTCTTAATTTTTAGTCCAACCCATCCAGGAGAGGAAGAACCCAATCCCTAAGTAAAGACAAGATACCGTATATACTCAAGTACAAGCCGACTCGAATATCAGCCGGGGCCCCTCATTTTAACCACAAAAACTGCATTAAAAATGTGCTGAAAAACTCAGCTTATCCATGAGTATATACGGGACATTCCTTCCCACTTCGAATCCAGGGGTCATGGAAACCCAAGTGTCCATTTTTGAGTGGCAGCCTGTGTGGAAGAAGAAAGGACGGGTGCGTTTCAAGCATCTAAAGTTACTGTTCGGTGCCGTCGAGTCACTTCCGGCCCTAGAAAGAATGAAACCCTAGAACGAAACACGGCCCCGTCTTGCGCCGTCTCACAATGGTTCCTGTGCCTGACCCCGCCGCGGCAGCTACTGCTGCAAAATCCACCTTGTTGTGGGCCTTCCTCTTTCTCCGCTCCTCTAGTCTACCAAGCACGAGGTCTTTCTCCAGGGACTGGCTCTCCTGAAAACCTGTCCAAAGGATGTAAGAGAAAGTGCTGGCATTCTTGCCTCTAAGGAGCACTCTGGCCCTACTTCTTCCAATACGGATTGATCTACAGTTAGAGATGCAAGAGTTTTATAATTATGCATTATGGCGGGGGTGGGAGTGGGGTGGTGGGGGTGAGGGGGTGCAGGAAGGTTCTTAAAACCCAGTAAGGAGGAAAGTGCTCTGAACAGGGAGGAAGAAGAGGGACAAGTTTGGAGGAGCAAGCCTCAGATTAACGTGCCAACTGAACCTGTGAGCAAGGACCGGGGTCCCTTAGTCTTGGCCCTCCATCAGGAGTGCAAGATGATCAAAGCCCAAGGACATTAAAGGGGACCTGCTGAGATTCAGGGAAGATGCCACCTTGTGGGTGCCACAGGAGAACAATGGACATGTTTAGCCACCAGAGAGAGTCTGCGAGGGACTCCCTCCCCAAACCTTACAGGCTGCATGTGAACATGCAGAAGTCACCCGCAGACCCCATCGGGGCACATGGAAGAGCTCAGAAATATGAGGGGCCGGGCAAGTGCTGGGGTCAGAATGAAAAGACAGCTGAACAGGACGCTCAGTTACCAGCTGCGGATGTCATTGGGTGGTGGCCGTGACGGGGGAGTGGCTTGGTGAGTGTGCCCTTAGAGGGCAGTTGGTCTCGCTGTCGGGTCAGCTCACTGGGCATATTATGAGTCAGGGCCTCACAGAGTGCATCCTTTACACAGAATGGCAGGAGTCACAGCCATGAGTTCAACAGAACTACGGGGGCGGGGGGCGCTGTATTATAAGAGTTGTTCTGCAATATGGCCAAGATGCCAAACCAAAAAACGGCAATACAATTCATAGGCTCAGCAGATACAGTTATTGCTCACTGCTCTTAACTTTGTTTGAACTGCAAAGCAATGTGACCAGAGTTCTACAGGTTAAAGATAAATCCAGTTATTTTATTTTATTTATTTTTGCTGAGGGAAGGGACACAGTCTTTCAAGTGGACTCTGCTATTGAACGTCTTACCTCTGACCTACATTTCTAGGCTTCCGCTGAAACCCTACTTAGCAAGGGGGCCGTCTAACATACTCATCGGCACCATTTCATGGGAGATGAGAAGTTTAAGTGGTGACTCTGACTAGGCCCAAGTAGGAAAATAGAATCGAGCCCTAGTTTCATCACCTCCAACATTAGGAGGGCATGATTCTCCATCTAGAAGGACTGTCCAGCCACCAAGATGCAGATGAAGCACAGGACGTTTGCCTACCCAGCTGCGCTTCCAATTCTGCAGCCATCCTCCACCAATTCAGGTGCAGCTCCTGTTTCTTTCACATGTTATTGATAGAGAAGCAACCCTTGCCCCACCATACATTATACATGGTGTCTCTGGTGGGATATTAAAGATTACCCAGGAGGTTTTCCACCCTGGGTTCATTGTTTTATCTCTCTCTCCCTCATTGACCAGGAGCTAACAAATCCAAATAGGTTCAGCCACAGACCGATACCTCAGCGTATATCCCTTTTCAACGCGCCTTTGGTTGAATAGTAAATAAAAAAATCCCCTCCTAATGAATTTCTAGCCTGGAAATCATCTTCCATGTCGGGGAAACAGCCCACAAGGAACAAGCATCTTTTTGCTCTGATTTCCATTAGAGAGAAAAGGGAGGCACCACAGATGCATTCGGCGTTGTACGAAGAGCATCTATGGGCAGTTTAATCCCTAATATCGCACTAGTGTCTGATGCTAATGTAAACTATGGTCTTTTTTTGCATTGATAATCATGATGAGCAGATGGTGGGGACAGTTTAAAGTCGTACTGTATGTCTATTAAAGTAATGTATTCTGTTAGGGAGTCTTCCCGAAAACTGGAGTTTAATTGCTTATAAACACATACATTAGAAAGAACCCCGGTCCTGAGGGCCATTTGCGTGGTCGGGACAATAGTTGAACAGAGTCCCCTCGCGGGCTTTGGCCGAGAGACTCCTTGTGGTAGCAGATGCTTCACTGTGCACAGTCTCTTTGAAAGAGGCTTAATTGACAAAAATGTTGGGATTGGCACAAAAGGAGCCCAGTTTCATAAAACAAAGGAACCCCTCTGAAAATTCAGGCAAAAGAAGAGAAATTGAGGAAAAATGTGGGCAGTGGGGGAGAAGCAGTAAGGGAAGAAATGAGTCTGTAAGCAGTACGAGTCCTATTTTAAAAAACCAGACTATCTCAAGCAAGCCATCCACAGCGACACTTTGTAATTTTCAGTGATTAATATTGATTATACGGTTGCTGTGCTTTCTGAAAGTAAAACCCGCCAGAGAAGGGCGAGTGTCCTCTGTTGAATTCCCAGGGCCTCCACTGCTCAGTCACAGGGGAGAGGGAGATAAAGTCTTTTTTGCCTCAGACAGTTTTGACCACCCACTCAGCTTGATTGGAAAGGTGGGGTGTCTGATTATCAAAGCCATTGACAGAAAGATTCAAGAGGACGAGAATGCGCCCTGAGCACCCCGAGAGGGAACAGAGGCTGTTTGCAAACAGGAGGAAGAGCAAGCAGGGAGGAGGCGACAGGGAAAGGCAGGCTGGAAGCCAAGGGCCCTAAAAAGGCAGCAAGTTTCAGAAAACACTCATTTGACTAATTTGCCTAATATAATAAGGAAGGGATAGGTTTTATTTTCAAATGCAGAAGTGGTGATTGATTAAGTGGGCATTGTATTTGCAGCATGTGGAATGAATACTAGTTGTGAATGGGTATGGAAACTATCTCACCAAGAATGGAGTGGAGGGGCGGGTGGGTAGAGAATCCATAAGTTATACAGGGCAGAGCACAGAAATACCAACGTACCAACATTCAGAGAGAGAGAGTTTAAATAATAACAGGCTGAGTCTTGGAAGGGGTCCAAGGAAACAGAGAACAGAAAGAGCTACACACAGCATAATGGTTTCTAGGCAATGAGAAAGGATGTGCGCGGGCTTATGAATGTGTTATCAGCCTTTTAATTATTGTAATTCCCTAAGTTTAGGGTCAAGTCACCTGTGTGTTGCTGATAAAGTGAATGGTTCCTTTTAAAGTAGTCGAAGCAGCACGTCACTGGCCTGGGAGGGTCTAGGAGCAGATAAGCCAGGTGGGTGAGATCTGACAGTCATGCCGTCTTGGGGATGCAACATTTCTGATAAAGAGTGGCAGGAGTCTCACCACGTCCACGCCAACGGAGCATGGGATGGAGCTGGGGAGAAGTTCCCTGCCTGTGTTCCCTCCTGGGTTGAAGGCAGCTTTTCTCGCCAGCTAAGGTGGGCACTCTTCCGGCTCTCCTGGCAGTTTAGAGAGGTTGCTTGGCCATGGGGTTTACCCCAGCTACCATGAAGTCAAGATGCTCCTCGAGATTACAGTCAGGTAGACGCCATGGAAGAGTTCCACTCTGTCACATCTAGCACACCCACTATGCTGTGCGACCATCTCTGCTGGCTGGCTGTCTCCAAGACTTTCATCACCCCACACGGAAACGCTAGACCCACAAAGCAATAATTCCCCTCTTTCCCAGGGGATACCCCGGTATAATCATTCATCTGCTTTTATCTCCGTGTATTGATCTATTCTAGATAGTTCGTGTATGTGGGCTCATAAAATACGTCTCCCTTTGTGTCTAGTGTTTATGCTGCATGATGTGCCCAAGGTTCATTTCTATCGCAGTTGAAATGGATTCGACTTCCTTTCTCTTCATGGCTGAGTATGGGATCTAATGGTCCTCAGTATGTGTATCTAATTTTCCCATCCAAACATCTGTTGCTCGACACTTGGATTTTTTTTCCATCATTGGGCTGTTGTTGTGAATGATGGTGTAGTGGACACAGGTGTGCATGTACCTGGGTGAGCCCTTGCCTTAAAGGGTTTGGGATAAATACCTAGAAGTGGAATTGCTGGGTCAGGTGATGACTCTATGACTTTTGACTTTGGGGAGGAACTGCCAAATGGTTTGCCACTGTGCCATTTTGCCTTCTCACCGGCCGGTACACAGGGATTCCAATTTCTCGGTGCCTTTGCCAACACTTGTTATTTTCCCTCCCTCTTCCCCACCCCTCTTCTTTCTGTCAAATAAAAGCCAGCGAGTGGAGTGAAGTGGAATCCCATTGTGGTTTTAATCTGCATTTCCATTGACTAATGATGTGGAGCATCTCTTCTTGTGCCTATTGGCCATTTGTATATCTTCTTTGGAGAAACGTCTATTCAAGTCCTTTGCTCATTTTTAATTGGACTGTTTTCCTTTTTGTAGTCGCTAGCGACTCTTTAGCTGACACCAGACCATGCCACGCTTCCATTGTGTCCAGACTGTTTACTCTGGCTTTCAGTGTCCCTGTGATCTGGCCTCTCCCTCTCTCTGCCCAGAGGAGCTCCCTGGCAATGAGCTGCAAGCACTTTGACTTCCTTCTGTTTTCCCTTTGGGGCTTTCACATTCGCAGCGCCCTCCCCCTACAGGGTGCTCTTGATCTTGGATACTCACACGGGTCATTTCTAAGGCTCTCAGCTTCCCTTCCCCATTTTCAGCAAGACCTTCCCCGGGCCTCAAGGTTTCCATGTCACTGCCCAGTCCCTAGGCCAAAGCTTTGTTTTAAATTCATTACTCACCATTTATCTCCATTGTAGATCTACTTTGTGATTGTTTATTATTTTGCTTCCCCAGGAAATCCTCTTCTGTCTTGTTCACTGATGCAGACCCAGCCCCTGGAAGAACTGTGCTGAACAAATTAACGCCTTATCACATGCTTCTCCTTTTTAGAACTCTGTTGCACCCATACACAACGGAAGGCGGAAATCAACTTTTCAAATAAAGTTGGGAAGGGGCTGGGGTGTACACTTTGATTTGCTTGGTGAAACTGTCTTCCTGGCCCCCATTCTTCGTCAAGACCATCCTAATGGTTTTCTTGAGTTTCTCACACACAAGCGGCAGACAAGTGGCACACGCAAGTGTCAGAGACAAAGCAAGTAGAACTGGAGGTTGCGAGGGACATGACGACGAATCGAGGGAAGCCTCAAAAGAAGCAGAGAAAACAGCAAGTGGACCGGGTCCCTGAAAATCCGTAAACATCTCTGAAAGCAGTTTAAAGGGTCATTGTTGTGGTTGGGTGCCATCATGTTGACTGTAACTCCAGTGGTCCTGTGTACCATGGAGCAAAGCACTGCCCAGTCCTGCACCTCCTCACAACGGTTCTTCTGTTTGAGCCCATTGTGGTAGTTGCTGTGCCAATCCGTCTCCTCAAAGGACCTCCTCTTCTTCCCTGTCCCTCTGCTTCACCAGCCAAGATGTCCTTCTCCAGGGACTAGTCTTCTGGTTTGTCCTTTTAGCAATCCATGGTTCTTTCAGTATTTGTCTCCAGCACCACAATTCAAATACATCGGTTCTTCTTGTATTCCGTATTCAAGGCCTGACTTTCACCTGCATATGAGGACATTTAAAACACCATGACTTGGGTCAGGCCCACCTTAGTCCTCGAAGCACCCTCCTTGCTTTTCAATACTCTTAAAGGAGGTCTTATGCAGCAGATCTACCTAATCAACTCATCTTTTGACCTCTTGACTGCCACTTCCATGAGCATTGATTGTGGATGCAGGAAAGACAAAATCCTTGACAATTACAATCTTTTCTCCATTTAGCATGATGTTACCTGTAGATCCAATTGTGAAGCTGCTGGTCTTCTTTACATGGAATTGCAATCCAAACTTGATCTTCATCAGCAAGTGCTGCAAGTCCTCCTCACTGTCAGCAAGCAAGATTGTGTCACCTGCATATACAGGTTATTAATAAGCCTTCCTTCAATCCTGATGCCACCTTCTTTATATAGTCCAGCTTCATGGAGTAGTTGCTCAGCATACAGATGGAATAAGTGTGGTGAACACATACAACCTGGCTGCACCCCTTTCATTTTAGACCCCACAATGGGATTTGTTTAAATTTTAATACCCATATAATTTATCCCGTAGAGAAAAAGAGCATCGGTGCCCAAAAGGTATCGAATGTATGCCTTTTAAAGTCATGGATTCAGGATCAAACTCATCATGATGATCTTTATATCTCCTTCCAGGTGAAAGTGTCTATGGGTCTCTGTATGCCCTTTCCTTCTGTAAATACCACTCAAGCCATTTAGTCTTTGTAAAACTGTGCTAACTGGAGGCTAAGGTATCCATTGCACATTTGGATTTGGTCATATAATTTAAAACCAGGTGTCTCTTGAATAATGTAATAGGGCAGCCTTCAAGGCAGAGAATTATTTTAATTTCTTACACAGAGTGCTCAATAACTTGATCAACGAAATACTTGAAGGGCAAGGGGACAACTATAGAATAAAACCGTTTCAGAGTTGGAGGAGGCCGGAGGGACCCTGAGTTGGAAAGCCAAGTCCTCCAGGAGCTTAATAGACTCATTGATTAATGAGCATTGTTTATTATTTAAATCATTTTACTGGGGGCTCGTACAACTCTTATCACAATTCATCCATCCATCCATTGTGTCGCGCATATTTGTACATTTGTTGCCATCATCTCAAAAAATTTGCTTTCTACTTGAGCCCTTGGTATCAGCTCCTCATCTTTCCCCTCCCTCCCTGGCTCCCCTCTCTCATGAACCCATAATT
>NW_022103900.1:924307-925828 GCF_000313985.2 Echinops telfairi
AAACAACAACAACAACAAACCTATGACCAAAAAAGAAAAAAAAGCCTGTAAATAGTTCAGGGTCTGTTTGTTGACCTTTAGGAGTATTTTCCAATAGAGTCTGATGGGGTGCCACGACCTGGCCCCAAAGTCTATTTTTGGCATTCCCTCAGGACTTCATTGCTCTGTTCCCTTTGCTGTTCTGTTGCACACCCTTAGTGTTTTGCCTGGGTGTGGTAGGGTCAGATCGGGTGCAATTCTCACAATGTGTCTCCAGTGTTGGGTGCAATTCTCACAATGTGTCTCCAGTGCTGTCCCCTGTAGGGCTATGGGTCAGTGAAGGATGTCGTGTCTCATAGTGGGGCTGGCCATATCGTCATTTCTGTGCATTGGCTGCTATCAGCAGGGATATCGTCCTCAAGGTTTGGTGGGCCAGGATGTGCTCCACTCTCTTTCTCCCCCTTCATTTGCTCCCATGTGCTCTGATCAGACATGTCCCTCTCCCTGAGCTGTCGCTTCAGTGCTGTCCTCTGAAATAAATTATTCTGGAGGGAGGGGCAGCTATCCATGTAGTTAAGATTGGGGCCAGGCCCTGAGACCCCTCTACTGGTTCCCTGCTTCATGCCATATGTTGTATTCACATCCTGGAGCACCGGATTGAAGTCTGGTCCTTCTTTCCCTGTGGAGATATAAACAATACCTTCCCCTTGGGTGGGTGAGTGCCCTGTTCCTCCACTACCCATTTTGTTTGTTTGTTTGTTTTCTTCCCCCCCCCCCTCCTTTTTAGTTGGGTAACATATGTATCCCTGGATTTTGTCTGACCCCTGCCGTACTACCTGGACCTCACCCCAGGAATGTTTGTATATAGTAGCTTTTTCCCTATGCCTCTTTTGCATTTTTTTTAAGCTTAGCTCTCTGGACTCATGTTGTACTTGTCCTTTTGTGCTTGGCTTACTTCACTTAGCATAATCTCATCCAGTTCTTCCCATGCGGCCATGTGTTCATGTGTTCATCAGTGCATTTTAGTGATGCGTAGTACTCCATTGTATGTATGTACCACTGTTTTTTAATCAATTCCTCTGTTGATGGAAATTTGGGTTCTTTCCACCTCCTTGCAATTGTGAACTGTGCTGCGATGAACATTGGAGCACAGATGTCTGGCTGTGGTTTGTTTCTTGCCTCTTCTGGGTATATGCCCAGTAGGGGGATTGCTGGGTCCTATGATAGCTCAATTTCCGTCTGTTTTAGATATCACCAAATCAATTTCCATAGTGGCTGTACATACCTACAGGTCCATCAGCAGTGGGTGAAAGTTCCTATTTCACCACAGGCCCTCCAACACTTGTTGCTTTCTTATATTTTGAATTGGGGTATCTTTGAGGGTGTTAGGTGGTATCTCATTGTTGTTTTAATTTGCATTTTTCTTATGGGCTAATGATCGCAAACATTTTCTCATATGTTTATTGGCCATTCGGATTTCTGTGTTTTTGAAACTTTTGTTCAGGTCCTTTGCCCACCTCCTCAGTGGGCAATTAGTTTTTT
>NW_022103900.1:926065-931650 GCF_000313985.2 Echinops telfairi
AGGTCTGTGATCCACCTTGAGTTTATTCTTGTGCATGGAGTGAGATAAGGGTCTTGCTTCATTTTTCTGCAGGTAAATATTCATTTCTTCCAGCACCACTGGTTGAAGAGGGCATCTGCTTCCCACTTGATATTTTTGGGGCCCTTATCAAAGATCAGTTGTCTGCATGCTGAAGATTTTATTTCTGGATTTCAGTTCTTTTCCATTGATCTGAGTATCTGGCATTATACAAATACCATGCGGTTTTGACCACTGTGGCTGTATAGTATGTGCTAAAGTCAGGTAAGGCAAGCCTTCCCACTGTGTCCTTCTTCTTGAGAATTTCTCTGCTAATTCAGGGCTTCTTCCCTCTCCATATGAAGTTGGTAATCATTTTTCCATTTATTTGAAGAAAGATGAGGGTAATTGAATTGGGATTGTATTAAACTTATATAGTGCCTTGGGAAGAACTGACGTCTTTACTATATTGAGTCTTCCAATCACAAGCATGGGATATTCTTCCATTTGTTGGGGTCACTCTTGGTTTCTTGTAATAGTGTTCTTCAATTTTCCTCATATAACTCTTTTGTTCTTTTAGTCAGGTATATCCCTAGATAATTCAATTTGTGTTTGGCTATTATGAAGGGTACCACCTTTCTGATCTCCTGTTCTGTGGTCTTATCCGATGTGTATAACAGTCTGCTTGTTGATCTTGTATCCTGCCACTCTGCCAAACTCCTCTATTGCTTCCAGTACTCCTCTAGTGGACCTTTTGGGATTATCCATATATAAAGTCATATCATTTGCGATAGCGATAGTTTCACCTCTTCCTTCCCCAGGTGAATACTTTTGATGTCTTTTCTTTGCCTTATGCTGTTAGCTAAAACCTCCAGCATGATATTAAATAAGAGTGGGGACAAGGGGCATCCTACTCTGGTCCCCTTTTTCAGTGGGATTGTGTTAGTCTTTTCTCCATTGACTACCAGGTTGGCTGTTGGTTTTTCATACTGTATTACCTTGAGGAATTTTCTTTCCTTTCCTCTCTTCTTGAGTGTCTTAAACAGGAATTGGTGTTGGATGTTGTCAAATGCTTTTTCCGCATCTATCAATATCATCATGTGTTTCTCATAGTTTTTCATGTCACTGTGGTGAAGAGCATTATTTATTAAGAGTCATGGCCATCCCTTGAACCAAGGCTGTGGGATTTCTGCCTAAGGTTCCATCTACCTCACCTTAACTGCCAGTCGGTTGTTATTTTAAGTCACCACATTTTGGAGTGATTTATTACATAGCACTAGATACACTGGAACACACTCATTTAGGGCAATTTTTTTTAAGTACAAGAAGAGAGGGAAGAAAGAAGATCAAAGAGGTTAGAATAACAAACATCCTTGTATCTGTGTTACAAAAAATTACCCAGATGGCCTCCCACCCACCCAAATCAGTTAAAAAAGGAGTGAGTACCTCCCCATAAACCAAGTCCTTCAATATCAGGTGCCCCCAAAGGAGCTCCTCTTTCACCTTCTGCTTTGCTGCCAGCAAAATAAGCAGGGATTACGAAGGCAGACATTGAGTAGAGTGCTCTATGATGCTATTAGGTAACTGGTTTCTGTGTGATCTTGTTAATTGAGCCACTGAATGCACTTTACAAAGCTTCCCAGTGTCCAGCTCTATCATTTGTAGTTCACTAAATACGGTGTTTGAGGTTGTTTCTGGAAAGCCTGGGGCAGAAGGTCTTCGACCAGGCATGTTACACTAACTCCTATAAATCAAACCAGACTTGACTCACATTGTTTCAACTAACAGCACGTTTCTTCTTCTTCAGGAACATAAGTGGAAGGATTTTGAACAACAGAATATTTCTAATTCTAAGGTGCTTCAGAATCCAAATTAACCCTTAGGGGATCACTTTAAGAATTTTACTGTGTTCACAGTCTACACTGAACCTCCATGACTACTGTTCTCCAATTACAGAGAAGTGCCATGTAATTGAGGATTGGGGGAAAGGTGGAGAATGAGGAAGAAACTGGCCTTTAGTGTAGTTCTTAAAATCCTCCATAATGATATTTTTCTTTCATACCAGCCATATGATCAGAAACAACCTTAAACCATTCAGCTTCATAGAATATTCTAATTCTCTAACTCACTATTTTTCTCAGTGTGGCTTTAAACTAAAAAGATGAGGTTTGGAAATCACTGATAACTAGATATTAGCAAGTGGAAGGGGAAAAAAGATGGCTTTTCCTCTTTATTGGTAAAAATAATTTACAAAAAAATCTGGTTTTATTTTTGAGGATTATTTAAAATTGTGAATTAGAGGGTTGGGGGAAGCTTACCTCTCCGACCATCAACTAACAAATCTGTTTCATAGAAACTCATTCCTGAAGGATTTGTTTGTCATTTGTAAGACACAAAAACAAGTAAATAGAGTGCTCATCCTTCACATCTTTCTCCCCATCAGCTTCTGGCAAATTCTGTCAATACAAACCTCACTGCCTTTCTCTCGGAAATGGACGTGTCCAAATGTGTTAGAATTAAATCGTCTGTTCCTTTTTCAAGAACCATTTCTCCTCCAAAGGACAATCTTTTTCTGATGAATGATCCAATGGAATTTCTTGCCTCTATTGGCTATCCCTGAAAGCTGCTGCTTCTTTTAAAATCCACGGTACTTCATTAAAGTCTCCAATGGCACATGTTGCCCTCTGTAAACATTTGTGAATTGTTAAGGACTATTTTCAGCCAGCTCTTCCCTGGAACTTGCATTATTATCTTTGCTAAAAACCAAGAGTGTCATTTCTTTGCCCTGTGTGGAAAGCTCTCTTTCTCTCAATGAAACTTTCAGGCAGTAGAGTTTTGTGCACTTCTTCCCTTTCAGGGTTTGTTAACTGCTCTTGAGGCCCTGAAAGCTTTCTCCTTCCTCGTTCACTTTCTGGGCACTCAGACGCCACATAGAAGCTCTTTTCCCTTCTTCTCCTCCACTTCAATCAGAGTGATGGGCGTGCTTACTCTGAGTTAGTCAGCCCCTTTGGTGTGGGGGAGAGCTAATGCCTTGCTTTTATCCAGGGCCGCACCACAGGAATCTTGTGCTTTTTATCGCAACACCAGCTCCTTTACCATTTTTCAGTGCCCTCACCCCCCCAACCCCCACCCCCCGCAGATGAGCACCTTACTTCAAATGCCAACAAAAATGCTGCTCTATCCCCTGGCCATAAGGAAAGCACACCATGTATCAATCAGAGGAAATATATATGCTCAGGAGCCATCACATTACTCACAATGGCTTCACTATCACACACAACTCAACTTACAACTACACTGATTATGGGAATTTGCCCAATCCAATTCTGCAAAGTTCATTGTAGGAGCGTTGTTACAAATTAAAAAGAGGGATCTCTTTCTTAGAATCTATTTCTTGCTGATGTTTTATCTACAACTATGCAGTGGCCACAACTGCTGGTTTAGTGAATAGGACATCTTTGATAGTGGTATATTTGGAGGGCTGGAATGGAAAAAGAAAGAAAGACAGAGCCCTAAATTTTGTTGTTGGTGGTGGTGGTGGTTCATTTTCAAGAGCTGGGATTCATATAAATGAGAAGTTATCCCACCCTGGTAATTCATCATTAATTGCATAGAGCTTATAATATTTTTCTTAAAAATAAGATTGTTGAAATTTCAAGTGTTAAAGGGTGGGGAGGGGAAGCTTCAAGTTAAATGTGGCAGAATGATACTATGTCTCCGTTTCCTCTCCAAAATTCCCTAAGACGAAAGGAAACATTCACCTATAAGAACAGAGAGAACAACCACAAAAAGTGACAAAAATAGAAGAAAAAAAGAGATTTATTTCAATAGGCTCTTTTTAAGAAGGTGAAAATATTTTTTAAAAATTTAAATTTTAACTTAAAAATCAGTTCTAAACTATTCAAAATATGTTTTTAAAATAGTTTAGGACTCGCCTTTATGTTAGCATAATCAACCATTTCAGCCCAACAGGGTGGCATTTACCCAAGGTTGAAGTTCAGAGGGCTAGGAGGGAAGGAAGCTCCGGGAAGAAATAGGATATATGAGGTGGCTCTGCAGGGGTTGCAACGCATGAGATGCAGCACTGTGTACGAATGGATGAGTGTAAAATTAGTGATCTGCCCTGTAAACCTCGACCTAGGCACAATTAAAAGAATAGTTTAGAACTAGATTTTTAAAATAATGTGCATCTATTTTTCTAAAATGGAAAGCCAATTTTAAAAAAGAGAAACAAACTATCTCATACTCTAGGCTTTAATTCAGACCACATTATTCTCTAGTTTCCTATACACCCCATATTGTGTAGGAGTCTTTGTCTTGTCTTTTGCTGATCTTGTGAGTCTAATTTCTTTCTCCAACCTTCTCTGCCTGGCTAACTTGTGTCCCCTAGAATCAGCTGAGTAAGTACTCCATGGTGCAGTTCATACCCCCATAGCTAGACTAAACAGGTGTCACCTGGACTTTTTCAGCAGGTAGCGCTGGGCCCCCTCAGGAAGCATCCTCTCTGCTAACCCGAGCCATGCAGAGCACTGCATGGTGGCATCCTGGAGCAGGTCTTCAGTGCATGCTTGGTTTTGCATTTTTTTGCTTCCTCTAGGCTACATCCCCAAATTTGCAGCCCAAGCAAGTTTCTCAAGGAACTGTGTCAGGCTAGGGAGCATACTTAGATTCTGTTTTGCCAGCAGCTGATCTGAGTTGCTTCTCCCATGGTCAGCATAAAAGCTAAGCCCTGCCACAAAAGATAAGGCTCAGTCCATCCAAGGAAAGAGCTAGCTCTGTTAGTAGCACCTTTCCACTGTCTCATGTTCCACCTCAAATGCTGTGGTTGTTCCTTCATTGCCCTGAACTTGATTCTGACTCCTGGTAACTCCATGTG
This sequence comes from Echinops telfairi, assembly GCF_000313985.2. NCBI lineage: Eukaryota > Metazoa > Chordata > Mammalia > Afrosoricida > Tenrecidae > Echinops > Echinops telfairi. The sequence goes on from NW_022103900.1 coordinate 930,939, forward strand.
TGCCAAGTGGAATTACTCCATAGGATTCCCAGGCTGTGCCCTTTCAGAAGGAGCTCATCAGACCCATCTTCTGAGGACCCTCTGGGTGGGTTGGACCAACCACATTTTGACTAGTAGTCGAGTACTTCTCCAGGTGAGCCATCCAGGTTAGAAGGTATAATATGTTGAAAGGACCTCAGAATTCATGTGGTCCAATCCAGGACACCATAGCATAAAGACTGGGGCCATTGTCTATATCTCCATCTGAGCATCAATTCCCCCAAATTCGCTGAACTTCTCATCTTGGAACTTTCACCTTAAAGTCAATGTGCCCAAAATCTGACTGATTTCCCTGCTGGAGCTTCTCCGGCACTATCTCTCACTCAGTGAACGGCATCTCCAAGCATCTAGCTACAGCCCCCAGAAACCTGGAGTCATCTTCATAGCCACACCCACCATGACTACTGTTCTCCTAGGACCGTCAATGTCACCTGTCCAACATTTCCCACATCCCTCTCTGCCTCCCTTTCTCCACCAGGATCACTCTAACCTCAGCTCCCACTTCTCGCCAGGACTACTGCAGTGGCTCCTTCATTGGTCCTCCATGTACATTGAGCTGCATGTCACTCAGGAAAGCCCTTCCAAAGACATAGTTGAGTGCATCCTGACAACGCACAATGAAAAGGTTTTCGTTGTTTCTAGTACTCCTGGATAAGGGCCAACCTCTTTACCA
>NW_022103900.1:933052-937065 GCF_000313985.2 Echinops telfairi
TTGTATTTCTCATTGTTGTTACATCGCACCCTGACTGGCTCATCTCCTCCCTGAGACCCCTCTGCAAGGGGATCTCCAGTGGCCTACTAATGGGTAAAGCTCATTCTTATATACATATGTCTGTCTATGAATTTGTTTCACTAGTCCACCCGGACTAACACACCGACTCCTAGGGACCCTATAGGACAGGGTAGAACTGCCCCTGTGGGTTTCTCAGATTGTAACTATTTATGGGAGTAGAATGCCTCATCTTTCTCCCATGGGGAAAATTGAATAGTGGTTTTGACTGCTGATCTTGCAGTTAGCAGCCCAACGTGAAACCACTAGGCCACAAGGGCTCATGCACCTCCCTAAACCTCCACTTCCTCAACTATACATGCTATAATAATAGCATCTCCTCATGCATTCTTATAAAGATGCAAAAGGATAATGACAAGAAAGTATCATAGTGCCTTGTACAAAACGAGAGCCTAGGAAACTAGTTATATGATATTCCAAGCATAGAGTCCAAATATTCCCATTTTTGTTAGTAGCTCATCGTGCATGTCATTCATTAATTAACTTGAACGTCTAAAATTCCTATTTACATATTTAGTCTGTAGAACTTCTTGGAGATTATAGATTATGACTTTAGTGCCCTCAGTGCAGAGTAATAGAGTAATATACATACATACATACATACATACACCCACACAAATACGTATTTACACACACGTGTGTATGTATGTCTCACTCATTTTGCATCTCCAGAAAACTCTAACACAAATGACATCATATTAGTTGCTTGAAATTAGCCAGGCTGTGAATATTTACTCCAGGGAAATCAGTAACCACTACAAATCAAAGGTTCCCAGCCACCCCCACCCCTGAAGAGAGATGTTAAGCATTTGCCAGCACACCAATGAAGTAATGCACAATTATCCAGACATCAGACACAGATAAAGACCACAACATAAATGCCCGTAATCCCTTATCAAAGTCAACAGCTCTCAGAAAGTCCTTTAACCAAACATCATTCCTTTTATTCTACTCATGAATCCTTTCTACCCTCCCTCAGAGAAGCGGATACCTTTATTTATGTTCTTGTTAGGATTGGCTAGCTAGTTTGTTGGTCTATGAAAATAAATGAGGATGGTCACATTACTGTGCGGAAGACACGGCAGCTAAAAGTCTGGTAGTCGATCACTGGATCCCAAAGGAGGACGGGCACAAACACTGACGAGCTGGAGAGGAACAAATAATGCCTACCAGTCTTGAGGCTATGAGTATAGGGGTGCCTCTGAGAGAGCTACTATAACACAGCAGAGAGCAAAGCTAGTGATTGCACAGACGAGAACTTTCTGGGGCAGAGAGTACATTAATAATCATGTGCCAATCCAGATAGGCTATAGTGAGAACTGTGACCCGAGGTGGGGTATGTAACCCATGTCATTGTGTATATGCCACCAAAAAGAAATCTGGAACGTTCATGATCTTAGCTGTCGAAATGTTTACTATCTTCAGATACCATTTAGGAAAGTATGGCAGTGTGAAATAGGCATCTCAAAATCTAATTTTATTTAAAATGTACAACTTAACGCAGGTGAGATTTAGAACTCAAGAATCCCATCTGATGTTGAACATCTCAACTCTGGTAGAAATGTTAGATGGGGTAAACGACAAATGAGATGCTGTCAGTTATAAAAGTATCTTTAGATCTCAGCAATGGCATCTTGAATAAAAAAGAAAAAACATTTATTTCCCATGTGCTGAGTTTCTGGGTGGATACTTATAATCCTATAACCACGTAATAGGATTATAAGTATCTCTAACGTAATTCATGTAAGTATGCTCTAATGTAATTCAACCTCAGAGAGATCTAAGTCCAACCAGACTAGTAATAGCTACTCACCAGGCTGACTATTCTTACTGTAATTGCTTAAAAATTATACCTTTTAAATCAGTTCTTCGGGTCTGTCCTTTCTTTACTATAATTCAAGGCAAAAGTTCATTGAAAGCCCTGACTCCTTTCTGAGACAAGAGCTCCTTGAAATTGTATGTAAACTTAGGTATATCTCTGCAAAGAGAAGTTTGCTAGGGAAAAAATAATTTTTCATTTGAATCTATAAGGAATTCTTGAACCAAATAAAATCTAAAAATTACTGACTAGTAGCGTTTTACCAGGAATGTCTCCTTAGCTCAAACCACAATTCTTCAAACCACCTCCCTAAGTTACGTAATTGAATCCTGAAAGTTAAACTTCTATGATCTGGTTGTGCCAAAATCATCAATAGAATACCACTCTCATCATCCTTTTTTTCTGACTCCTCCTAGTTAAAGATCAATGCTATCTCTTCTCCGTGGAAATCCAAGCTCATTTGTGTCCATTTTGATTTCCTTGATTTGGACAATATCATCTCATATGTATGCAAAAGCTGGACAGTGAGTAAAGAAGGTCAAAGAAGAATCTGTGTATTGGAATTGTGGTGTTGATGAAGAATATTGATTATATCATGGGCTGCCAGAAGTATGAATCAATCTGTCTTGGAAGACATACAGTGAGAATGCTCCTTGGAAGCAGGGCTGGCAAGACGTGGGTACTCTGGACACATTTTCAGGAGGGCCAGTCCCTTTGAAAGGACCTTCTGCTTGGTAAAGTGGAGGGTCAGTGAGAAAGAGGAAGACCCTCAATCAGATCGGTTGTCACAGTGGCTACAACAATGGGCTCAGACATAGCAATGATTGTGAGGGTGGTGCAGGACCAGGCAGTGTTTCACTCTGTTGCACAAGGCATCTGCTGTGTGTATGAGCCAGAATGCACTTGGTGCCATCTAACACAACAACAACAGGACGGATACCCGCAGGGGTTTTCAGGTCGCATTTGACTGGTTTCATCAGTGTCTTTCCATGTAGTACATAATGATTCCTGTTTCCATGTGCCTGCCACCTCATCCCAACATCACCTCTTTCATATTCCTGAGTAACCACAAACTGTCACCTTATCTCCTCCTTTCAACCTGTCTTAAGGATTAGGATCAATACCTGCTGCTTGGCTTTTATTCCAGTGATGGATAGCATGGGAAACGCTTTTATCTGGACAGGTTTGCTGTCGCCATCTGATACTCCAAACTGACCTTCATCCGAAGCGTCTTAAAAATGCCCATATTTTACGGAAAGATGGATGATCCTCTCTGTTTCAAATAAGAGGAGAAATCTCTTGATCAGAATGGGAGCAAAGAGGAAATTCGGTTCCTTTTTGTTTCAAGGAGTCCTTGAAGAACTGTTAATAGGTTTTCTTTCTTCTAATTATGTTTATGCCCCATAGAAGGTAAGGATCTGGTTTGTGGGCCGGGGAGAGTAGCACAGGAAGCATTCTGAGCTCTAACCTTGGGCTATAAGCGGAATTTCTAAATGTCTTTTTGAAAAGTTCTATCCCAGATGCCTTTCTACCTTTGCCTCCAGGCTTAAGAAATGGGAACTAGTAGGGATTTCATCCACTCTAAGAACTACCAGTTGCTCCAATGAAGTAAGATAAGGCTTTCTATTCCCACAAAGCAGTGGTTCTCCACCTTCCTAAGGCGGTGACCCTTTAATAGTTCCTCATGTGGTGATGACCCCCAACCATAAAATTATTTTCGTTACTACTTCGAACTGTAATTGTGCTACTGTTATGAATTGGGCAACCCCTGTGAAAGCGTCGTTTGACCACCAAAGGGGTGACAACCCACAGGTTGAGAACTGCTGCCACAAAGGGTAACAGTGTCAGAAACCCACAGAAACAGTTCTACACTGTCCTGTAGGTTCGCTAAGAGCAGGAATCAACTTGACATTAATAGGCTTGTTTTGCTTTGTTTTTTTGGAAGAACCACAAGCTGAAGTTCTAAAGTTTTCTCCATGACTAGACATTCCCTGTTGCTTTTTCTGAGCTTTGTGCTTGGGCTCACAGCTTCTTGGGGAGAAGCAATGTCATAAGCGGGTGAATAAACAAATGCGGTGAAGAAAGCTGATGGTGCCCGGCTATCAAAAGATATAGC
>NW_022103900.1:937889-942483 GCF_000313985.2 Echinops telfairi
TATGAGCCCCTAATAAAAATGATTAAAATAAATAAAATTAAAGAACAACAAAAAAGAGAGAGGCAATGTCGTAGATTCTGCATAGAATGTGGACTTTCCATCCCCTCCTTGGCAAGGGACTTTGGTGTATGTGTATAAGTTAGTTGCACCCTCTTCCAAAATTATGATTCAAGTTCATTTGCCTTCCAAAATATGCTCCTTCGATTTCAATTTTAAAACATTTATTAGAGACCTAAGGATTACAACATAGAAAGTCAGCCAAGAGCGATCGAGAGGACCAACAACCAGGAAAATAATTACATGATAGCCTCATCAGAAAGAAAAGAATGAGTAATCGTGTTCATTTGAGGTAGATGAGAATACTCTGAACTAGAGCTATTTAGAAACAAATTCCTCCTACACTGAGACTTCATTTGAATTGAATATGGAAGAAGTGGTAAGATTTCAAGCTTTAGAAACAGGGTGGGAAGTACAGTTTGTTGGTTTAGAAAACAAAGATGGGCAGTCTAACTCAAAAGCCAGGCAATAGCACTCACTTGAAACTGATTTGAACTCATTTTTGTCTTGAGTACTGCTGTAAAAGAATAGATATGTCCTTGAAGATCTAACGTAAAGCAAATGTCTTTACAGCACATTGAATGCTATCCTCCCCAGTGACTTCTGTATTCAAACTAAAAATGTTCTTTTGAAAGGGGAAAAAAAAAGACTTGACAATTTAATTTTTAAAAACACATATTATTCCATTTAAAAATATTATCCAAGAGCTACGAGAAATACAAGTGATCCACACAATTGGAACAATAGGCAACATCATGATAAATGGAGAAAAGATTGAAGTTCTCAAGGATTGCACCTTGCTTGGATCCACAATCCTCAATGCTCATGGAAGCAGCAGTCAAGAGAACAAACAATGCATTTCTTCAGGCAAATCTATTGCACAAGACTTCTTTAAAGCATTGAAAAGCAGGGATGTTTCTTTGAGCCCTAGGTGAACCTGACCCAAGACACGGTACTTTCAATTGCCTCTTATGCATGTGAAAGTTGGACATTGAATAAAAAAGATAAATGAAGAACCAATGCATTTGAGTTATGGTGCTGCCAAAAGAACAAACAAATCTGTCTTGAAAAATGTAGAGTCAGAATGCTTATTAGAAGTGAAGCTAGACTTTGTCTTACCTATTTTGGAAATGTTATCAGGAGAGATCAGTCTCTGGAAAAGAACATCATACAGGGTAAAGTACAGGGTAGCAAAAAAAAGAAAAAGGAAGACCCTTGACGAGATAGATTATACAATGACTTCACTAATGTGCACAATTGTGAGGATGGCACAGGACTGAGCAGTGTTTATTAGAACTGACTTAATGACTTTTTACTCCTATAAAGATTGACAGTCTCAGAAATGCACAGGGGCAGTTCTACCCTGTTGTATAGGGTTGCCATGAGTCAGAATCCACTCGAAGGCAGTGAGCTGAGTGAGAGGGTTTGCCTGGAATCCCTGGGTAATGCAAACAGTTCATGTACTCTACTGCTAGGGAAAGGTTACAGGTTCAAGCCCACCTAGAGCAGTGGTTCTCAACCTTCCTAATACCAGGACCCTTTAATACAGTTCCTCATGCTGTGGTGACCCCCCAACCATAAAATTATTTTCATTGCTACTTCATAACAGTAATTTTGCTACTGTTATGAATCAGGTCAGCCCTAGGAAAGGGTCATTTGACCCCCAAAGGGGTCGTGACTCACAGGTTGAGAACTGAACTAGAGACATCTTAAAAAAAAAAAAAAAGTATTGACAATGCTTTTTTTAAAAAAAAAAACCAGCCCTTGGAAACCCTCTGAAGCACAGTTGTACTCTGAGACATTCCTGGAGATGCCAAGAGTCAGAATCTAATCCAGGAGCAGTGGTCGGGTTGTTTGATATGAGAAGCATAACCCTATGAATGCCACAGATGTCTTAAACTGGGTTTTCCAGGGAAGCAAAACCAAGGACGCTTATATATGCAGATATTTATCTATATGGGGAGATTGACCTTCAGGATGTGCAGCAAAGTGTGTGAGCCACCACAGCATCTGACAGTATTGTGTGGGGAAATTTTATGTAGGTATCACTCTCCTGTCTCTTTCAGGTATGTAGGCAATTATTTTCATAGGAAAAACAATGTGAAAGACAGGATATGTAGAAAAATATATGATGGGTGATAGAAAAGAAGAAAGGAAAGGAAGGAAAAAGAAAGAAAGAAAAGATCGAGTGAATGATCTGGAGTGAGTATGACTCCCATAGCAGGCAGCTTTTAGTGGCTCTTTGAAAAATGTTTTCTAAAACAGCCTCTTTTAGAAAACTGAAAAATATATATCCTTCTCTTGAATTAACAAATTAAACATCATGAATGAAACAAATTGAATATTAATTATGAACTTACTTCTCCAAGATATATTTCCATCGTCACTCTGCACTCTTACCCCCACCACCCAACCCCATCCCTGGAGCTGCTGCTCCTTCTTTCCTGAATTTGAGAGTCACATTCTAAATGAATGTTTCCCAAACCAATTGTCATGGGCTTGGCTTCATCCGAGTTACCCAGGAAGTTTTTACAATGAAGATAGTTCAGCAGGTCTAGATGGGCTTGAAAATCTGTCCCAGGTCAGTATCTGTGTTTAAAGATGATAAGTCAAGAAATAAAGACAAGATTTATACTTAGTGGTTACACGTTGGACTGCGGACCACAAGGTCAGATGTTTGCAGCCACCAACTGCTTCTCAGGAGAAAGAGGGGGCTTTCTATTCTGGTAAAAGAGTTGCAGTCGGGATTTCTGGCAAGATGGCAACCAGGTAGGCAGCTCATGCTGGGAGTTCTGTGAAGGTCAAGGAATGGGGAGATCTAGAGGCCCTGTAGGGGATCTGAAGTGGTTGGTGAATCCCTGTGACAGCCCAGAGTGCTTTCCTGAACCAGGAGTTGACTTCCCCCACCCCTCTCCTGCACCTGCTCCAGAGTCCTGGGGACCTGCAGCCTGCTGCAGGGACTGTTCCAGCCTGCACTGCTTGTGCTGCTGCAGATCCCACAGCGGCTATCACCTCTGGTTAACCGCCTGCACCCCAAGCTCACTAGCCACTCAGTGGAGACTTTTGCCATCATGGCTTGACAACCCAAACAGCCCGGGGCCCTCCTCTCACCTGCTGGCGGATCCCTCCTCTGAGACCATCATTCTCCTTCCTGCCCTTTCCCTGCTCCACCTAGGGCTCTCCTCCTTCCTGTGCCCAGAGCTGCGGAGCTGCACGCTAAGCTGACAGCTGAAGCTGGGCCTTTCCCCCACTCACCTGCAGTTCCTCTATCTATGAACAGACCACCCCGCATCCCTCTGACACCCAGGAACATAGCCTGTGAAGTTGTGGATGGCTTTCATGGGTGGGAAAAAGACTCCCACAGAAGCCCAAGCATTGCTCAAACACAACACCGACTGACCACAGATCCTGATGACTGAGAGAGCCATGCAACCCACCCTCCAAACAATGGAATCCCAGTAGACAAGAGTGAGAGGGAAACCCCAGTGGGACAAAGCTGTATCATGAGCCCCTCCACCCCACCCCCACTCCCGGGAAATTGGCTATAGGCAGCTTACAGATGCATTCCTACCAACCTCCCAAAAATAGAGTCCAGGGCTCTTTGGCACTGAGTTCCTCCAAAACCAGACGTAGACAGCAAGCTGCCTCAACAACCTCAACAAGAAAACAGGAGAAATAAAATCCAATGTCAGAGGATGTCCTGAACTTAACAACATTCATAGAAGAAGCAGACATTGATCTGCCACAGAAATAAATCTTCAGAATGCTTCTTGGAGTCATACAGGATATGAGGGAAACCACACAGGAAAAGGATGAAACAATGCACGAGATAAAGGCCATGCACAAAAGGGAAATACACGAGGTAAGAGACAAGGTACCAAAAGCAATTAGCAAATTCAAAGACTTTACCAACAGACTATAAGAAGGAGAGAACCATACCAGTGACCTAGAGGATAACCAGGCAGACTTCCACAAGCGGAAAAGACAGTCAAACAAGATAATCTGAGAAACTGAAGAAAACCTGAGAACAATGTCTGATGCTATGAAGAGGAACAACATTAGACTAATTGAACTACCAGAACAAGATACAATGAAGAAGTCAACAGCAAAATTAGCAAGTGAATTCTTAGAGGAAAACTTCCCCAGCTTAATGAATGAAAATCAGGCAACAATTCATGAAGCCAAAAGGACACCAGGTAGACTGAATCCCAAGAAGAATTCACTAAGGCATATAATAGTTTAACTATCCAACTTTGAGGAAAAGGAGAAAATCATAAGAGCAGCTAGGGGGAAAAAACAGAAGTCATCTATAAAGGTACCCAAATAAAAATATGCTTAAACCTATCAGCAGACACTATGAAGAAAAGGGGAAAGTGCAGTAACATATTCTGAAAGTTGAAAGAAAATAATGCAAACCCAAGAGTACTCTATCCAGTCAAATTATGGAGAAGAAACAGTCTTCCTGGACAAGGAAAAACTCAAAGAATATGTTAACAGAATCCCCGCTCTACAAAAAAATCCTTGCCAAGCCAATATG
>NW_022103900.1:943450-948507 GCF_000313985.2 Echinops telfairi
GGAGAATGAGTAACTCTCTATTGCAAAAGGAGTGGAAGTTTTTAGAAACCAACCAGAATGAGAATACTATGTACCACAACCTTTGGGACACAGCAAAAGCAGTTATCAGAGGAAGTTTGTTAGCAATAAATGCACACATGAAAAAGGAAAAGAGACTTACGATTGATGTGCTGGCACAAAACCTCCAGCAATTAGAGCACAGTCAACAGGACAACCCTAATAATAGCAAAAGAAAAGAAATAATAAAAATCAGGACTGAGATACATGAGAGGGAAAATCAAGAAAACAATGGAAAAATTAAATGCAGCTAAAAATTGGTTCTTTGACAGGATGAGCAGAATCAACAGACTGTTGGCAAACCTAACCAAAGAAAGGAAGGAACAAATTCCAATAGCCGGGATGAGGGATGAAACATGGGACATTACAACAGACCCTAATGAAATTAAAAGGCTAATCACACAGTACGATGAAGGCCTAGAAATACTTGGGAAAACCTTACCTCTTTAGAGTATCCCAGGTGGATGTCAATAATCTCAATAGACCCACAGCAATAGAAGAAATAGACAAGTTTACCAAGGAACTACCAACAAAAAATTCCCTTGGACCAGATAGCTTCACAGGAGAATTCTATCAAGCAGTCAGGGAAAATCTGGCACCAATCCTACACAAAATCTCCCAGAGCATAGAAAAAGATGGCAAACTCCTGAACTCTTTCTATGAAGCTAGAATAAAACATACCTAAACCGGGCAAGGATCCCACAAGAATCAAGAACTACAGACCAATATCTCTAATGAACATTGATGCAAAAATCCTTAACAAAATGCTGACCAATAGAATGCAAAAGTATATAAAATGAATAATTCACCATGACAAAGTGGGATTCATTTAAGGGATGCAGTGGTTCAACATCTGAAAGTCCATCAGCATTATTTGCCACATTGATCACCTGCTAATATCAATAGATGCAGAAAAAGCATTCGACAACATCCAACGCCCATTCCTGTTTAAGACAGTTGAGAAGATAGGAATGGAAGGAAAATTCCTCAATACAATACAAGCGATATATGAAAAATCAACAGTCGATGTGGTAGTTAAAGGAGTAAAGACTAAAACAATCCTACTGAAAAATGGGACAAGTATTTAGCATAGCAGCAGCTCCATAGTCTACTTTTTTCATGTCTAAGGGACCCACTGTTGGCATTGATCTTGGCACCATCTACTCCTGCGTGGATATTTTCCAGCATGGAAAAGTGGAAGTAATTGCAAATGATCAGGGCAACCGAACCACCCCAAGCTATGTTGCCTTTATGGACACAGAACGATTGGTGATGCAGCAAAGAACCAAGTTGCTATGAATCCCACAAACACAGTTTTTGATGCCAAACATCTGATTGGACGAAGATTTGATGATGCAGTTGTCCAGTCTGATATGAAACATTGGCCCTTCATGGTGGTGAATGATGCAGGCAGGCCCTAAGTCCAAGTAGAATACAAGGGAGAAACAAAAAGCTTTTATCCAGAAGAAGTTTCCTCTATGGTTCTGACAAAGATGAAGGAGATTGCAGAAGTCTACCTTGGGAAGACTGTCACCAAAGCTGTTGTCACTGTACCATCCTATTTTAATGACTCTCAGCACCAGGCTACCAAAGATGCAGGGACCATTGCTGCCTCAATGTACTTAGAATCATCAATGAGCCAACTGCTGCTGCAATTGCCTATGGCTTGGACAAAAAGGTTGGTGCTGAGAGAAATGTGCTGATCTTTGATTTGGGAGGTGGCACGTTTGATGTGTCAATCCTCACTATTGAAGATGGCATCTTTGAGGTAAAATCGACAGCTAGAGACACCCACTTGGGTGGAGAAGATTTTGACAATCGAATGGTCAAAAATTTTATTGCTGAGTTCAAGGGCAAGCACAAAAAAGACATCAGTGAGAATAAGAGAGCTGTCCGTCGCCTACACACTGCTTGTGACCGTGCAAAGTTCACTCTCTCTTCCAGCACCCAGGCCAGTATTGAAATTGATTCTCTATACGAAGGCATTGACTTCTATACCTCTATCACCCGGGCCCGATTTGAAGAATTAAATGCTGACTTGGTCCGAGGCACCCTGGACCCTGCGGAGAAAGCCCTTAGAGATGCCAAGCTTGACAAGTCACAGATCCATGACACTGTCCTGGTGGGTGGTTCTACCTGTGTTCCTACGATTCAGAAACTTCTTCAGGATTTCTTCAATGGGAAGGAACTGAACAAGAGCATCAACCCTGATGAGGCTGTGGCTTATGGTGCAGCTGTTCAGGCAGCTACCTTATCTGGGGACAAATCTGAAAATGTTCGGGACCTGCTGCTCTTGGATGTCACTCCACTTTCCCTGGGTGTTGAAACAGCTGGTGGAGTCATGACTGTTCTTATCAAGCGCAATACTACCATTCCCACCAAGCAGACACAGACCTTCACAGCCTACTCTGATCACCAGCCTGGGGTACTCACTCAGGTTTATGAAGGTGAACGTGCAATGACCAAGGATAACAACCTGCTTGGGAAATTTGAGCTCACCGGCATACCTCCTGCACCACGTGGTGTTCCTCAGATTGAAGTCACTTTTGGTATTGATGCCAATGGCATTCTCAATGTATCTGCTGTGGATAAGAGTACTGGAAAAGAAAACAAGATTACCATCACCAATGATAAGGGTCGTCTGAGTAAAGAAGATATTGACCGGATGGTCCAGGAAGCCGAAAAGTACAAAGCTGAAGATGAGAAGCAGCGGGACAACATGTCCTCTAAGAATTCACTTGAATCTTACGCATTTAACATGAAAGCAACTGTGGAGAATAAAAAGCTGCAAAGGAAGATAAATGATGAAGACAAACAGAAGATTCTTGACAAGTGTAATGAAATTATCAACTGGCTTGATAAGAATCACACTGCAGAGAAAGAGGAATTTGAACAGCAGCAGAAAGAGCTGGAGAAAGTCTGCAACCCCATCACTACCAGGCTGTACAGAGTGCTGGAGGGGTGCCTGGAGGGGTGCCAGGAGGCTTCCCTGGTGGTGGAGCTCCTCCATCTGGTGGTGCTTCATCTGGACCCACCATTGAAGAGGTTGATTGACCAAATAATGAGAATTGCTCCACATTTAAAAATTAAAGGACCCAAATTTGTAGCACATTGACCCAGCAGTAAAGAGTTAAAGCTGCTATACTAAATTTCTGGGCATTGTCAGTACTTGAACATACAGTATGCATAGGGAAAGACATCAAGTCAACATTGTACTTTATTAGTACTGTTACTGTAAGTGGAAAATGTAATGCCTTGAAAATAAAGCTGTATTTAAAATTGGCAAAAATAAACAAAAAAGAATATTGGGATGAGACAAGGATGCCCCTTGTCCCCACTTTTATTTAACATTGTACTGGAGGTCCTAGCTAAAAAACATAAGACAAAGGAAAGACATCAAAGGTATTTGTCTGGGGAAAGAAGAGGTAAAACTATTGTTATTTGCAGATGATATGATTTTATATATGGAAAACCCCCAAATCTCCACAAGAGGAGTGGTGGAACTGACAGTGGACTATGGCAGCGTAGCAGGATACAAGATCAACAAACAGAAGTCTCTTGGACTGCTCTATATATTGGATGAGACCATGGAAGAGGAGATCAAAAAGGTAGTAGCCTTCACAATAGCCAAGCATAAATTGAAATATCTAGGGATATGCCTAACCAAAAAAACAAAAGATTTGTATGAGGAAAATTACAGAACACTATTACAAGAAATCAAGAGTGACCTCCACAAATGGTAGAATAACCCATGCTCATGGATCAGAAAATTCAATATAGTAAAGATGTCAGTCCAGATCAAGGCACTATAAAAGTTTAACAGTACCCTGATCCAAATACCAACTTTCTTCAAAAAACTGACTACCAAATTCATATAGAGGGAAGAAGCCCAGAATTAGCAGAGAACTCCTCAAGAAGGACAGAGTCAGAGGGCTTGCTTTACCTGACTTTAGCACCTGTTATACAGCCAAAGTGGTCAAAACAGTGTGGTACTGGTATAATGACAGATACTCAGACCAATGGAAAAGAACTGAAATCTCAGAAACAAAATTATCAGCATACAGACAACTGATCATGGCCCAACAAGCCCCGAGGATGATATTTCTGCTCAGAGCAGCCAAAACACGGAGAGGACCGTAAAGCAGGCACCATCACAGGACACAATGTCCCCTCACTGACCCATAGTGTTACGGGGGACAACACTGGAGACACAGCGTGGAAAGTGTGCCCAGTCTGACCCCACACACTGGGGCGAAACACATAGGGAGCATAGCAGAGCAGCAAGGTGATGAAGTCCCCGAGGAATCCCAAAAATAGACTTCAGGGGCAGGGCTTGGCACCATCAGACGCTATTAGAAAATATTCATAAGGGTCAACAGACAGACCTTACAATATTTATAGGCTTCTTCCCCCACCCCCACCCCCATGTCTATCTCTATAAGATAGGCAGGACAAACAATCCCAAGGAGAAAACAATGGGACCGATGGTTCTGGGAGGACAGGGGAGAGGAGGAGGTGGGGGAAAGGAAGGGGAGAGCCAAGAAACCCAGGGACAAGGTAACAGGTGATCTAAAATTGATAGTGAGGAGGACATAGAATGCCTGGTGGGGTTTGATCAAGTACAATGTAGCTGAAATGATTACTAAGAGACGAATGAAGGCTGAACATGATAGTGGGACAGGAGGAAAGTAAGAGGAAATAGAGGAAAGAACTAGGAGGCAAAGAACTTTTATAGAGGTATAAATATAGGCATGTACGTATGTAAATATACTTATATATAGTGATAGGGATATAGGTCTATGTGCATATATATGGTGAGTATTAAGGTAGCAGACAAACATTGGGCCTCTACTCAAGGACTCCTTCAGCACAAGTGTACTTTGTTCTGATAACCTGGCATTCTGTGATGCTCACCTTCCTGACATGATCGCTGAAGTAAAAATGGGTGCATAAGCAAATGTGGTGAAGAAAGCTGATGCTGCCCAGGTATAGCGTCTGGG
>NW_022103900.1:948697-949949 GCF_000313985.2 Echinops telfairi
ATTGAAGAAGCACACCAGCCTGTGCGATCACAAGGTATTGACAGGATCAGGCATCAGCCATCAGAAGACCCAAAACAAAGAATCACATCGATGTGAATGAGGGGGGCTGGAGTGGAGACCCAAAGCCCATCTGTAGACAATTGGACATCCCCTTACAGAAGGGTCACAAGGAAGAGACCAGCCAGCCAGGGTGCAGTATATCACTGACGAAACATCATACAATATTCCTCTAGTTCTTTAATGCCCCCCTGCCCCCACACACTATGATGATCACAGTTCTACCTTACAAATCCAGCTATACCAGAGCAGGTACACTGGTACAGATAAGAGTGCTCAACACAGGGAATCCAGGGGAGGAAAGGGGGAACCGATTGCAATGGTCGACGCATAACACACCCAAGGTGATGAACAACAGAAACATGGGTGAAGGGAAACAGCGGATGGTGTAAGATATGAAAACAATAATAATTTATAATTTATCAAGGTTCATGAGGGTGGAAGGGTAGGGGAGAGAGGAGGGAAAAGAGGATCTGATACAAGGGCTCAAGTAGAAAGAAAATATTTTGAAAAGGATGATGGCAACATATGTACAAAAGAGCTTGACACAATGGATGGATGAATTGTTACAAGAGCTGTAAGAGCCCCCAATAAAATGAATTGTTAAAATCGAAAAGAAAGAGTTGCAGTCTAGGGAACTCGCAGGGGCAGTTCTACCCTGTCCTTTAGGGTGGACACGGGTTGATGGTAGTGAGGCAGTGAGAGAGAGAGACCACAGGCCAGCGTGGGTGAAATACTGGAATACCTTCTTTTAAAGGATTCCAAATTCACTGCCTTTGAGGAGGTTTTGACTCATAGAGACCCCTAGAGGACAGAGTAGAACTGTCCCTGTGGGTTGCTAAGGCTATTAAGTCTTGATGAAGCCAGAAACCCCCATCTTCTGCTCACGGACCAGCTCGTGGGTTGAAACTGTTGACTTTGCACTCCGCTGCCGAACATGCCACCCACGCCACCACCAGGACTCCGGAAACACTCTGTGCTGGAGCTCACAGAGAGAGTCCTGGTGGCAGAGAGGTGGTGCATTGGACCATTAGCCACAAGCTTAGTGGTTCAGAACCACCAGCCTGCCCCTTGGGAGATAAGACAAGGCTCTCTGTAGAGAGTGGTTACAATCTCGGACACCCGTAGGGGCAGGTCTGCCCTGCCAGGTGGGGTGGCTATGAGTCAGCACCGACTCGATGGCAATGAGTTTGGT
>NW_022103900.1:950049-951707 GCF_000313985.2 Echinops telfairi
TTAAGGGTTGTTGAAGTAGAAATTATAAGAGCAACTTAAACCCCAAATGATCTGAAAACGATTCGAGGAAGCCAGTCAAGAAAGGTTTATCTTTGTGTTTGTTCTCTTCAGAACTGTTTAACATTGTATTCCCATGGGCATGAATTGTATTCTTACAGTACTTTTTCTCACTAAGGGAAAAAGGCAAACAGGAAAGTAATTTTCATGAACAGACATATGAGGGGATGCCTACTTCACAGACCAATAAGCAATCTACTCAAGGTTAAACTGGGAAGCAGATAAGGTAGTTCTGGGTATTTTGATCTAGAAAAGTCTGAGGGCTGAAGAAGTAAGGTCCCATATCTGAACGGAGCCCCCACAGAGGTGTGATCCTGTAAGAAGCCTTTGTCACTCTGGAGATGGCCAGATCTCAGCCAGGCCTGTGGTCCTGTTGGGAGGACCCCTCATCTGGGAGCCGATAGACAGATGGGTCTAGACACGTGCTTTCCGTGAGCTGGTGTGGCCCTCCGCTTGCCTTGCTAAGTGGCGATCTGAGAGAGTCATAATGGGGAGTGATTTTCACATGTATGAAATTACACTAACGTTTTCTATGAAAAGGAAATCGCCGTGAGAAAAGAGAAAAGCCCATGAGCTGTGTTGACAGTAACCAAGTAAAGCTTGCCAAGAGTTCTTGTTGCAAAACGTTGACTTTATAATCGCAATAAAGTTTGCAAATGGCAAAAATATGAGCTTTTTTACTCCTGGAAGACTTTATTATTCATGCAAACTATTAGTCAAATACAGAGGCTGCGACACACACTGTGAAGCCATTGATGAGCCAGAAGAGTCCCAAGGAGGGAGACTGACTAGAAATGATCCTTCAACTCAGCTGGAAGGATTCTTATACCTTCTGTTAAAATGCCTGGCTTAATAGGAATAAAGATGTTCATTTTTATCATACCTGAAGCCAAGGTGAAGCCCAGTCACGATCTTAGTGATCAGATAAAGTGGAACAAGTTAAGGCATCGTTTTAAATTCTCCCACAGTGGGCTGTATTTGTTTACACTGAAAGGCATTTTCCATGATAATGATGTCTCTAAAGTGAACTATGCATTTGAATTATGGTACTGGCGAAGAATCTTTAAAGTACCATGAACTGCCAAAGGGGGGTGGGGGTAGGGGATCTGTCTGCACAAAGAAGCACAGTCAGAATGCTCCTTGGAAACAAGCATGGCAAGACTTCATCGCACATAATTGGGACGCGTTGTCAGAGAGACCGCCCTAAAGGAGGCATCATGCTTAGGTAGCAGAACAGTCAAAATGAGGAAGAAGACCTTCGGCATGTTGGATCTGCACAGTGGCTGCATGAATGAACTCGCCATGAGAGCAATAGCGAGGATGGCGCAGGATTGGCAGTGGCTTGTTCTGTTGTGCCCACGGTCGCTATGAGTGGGATGCGACTAACAACAGCAACAAATTCAACCAGAGATGTATTCATGGATCAGGGGCTCACACTTAAGTCTGGCCCCGATCTAAGAACAATGCTTGGTGGTTTTTTTTCATCATTTTATTAGAGGCTCATACAACTCTTACCACAATCCATACACACATCAATTGTGTAAAGCGCATTTGTACATTCATTGCCCTCATCATTCTCAAAACATTTCCTCTCCACTTAA
>NW_022103900.1:951971-954405 GCF_000313985.2 Echinops telfairi
GATACTCACCCTCATGAAGAGATCAGAGGATATGGGTACTATAGCAAAGTGAACAAACTAGGTGGTGCTTGGCTATCAGAAAGAATAGTCCTGGGGCCTTAAAGAATTGTCTCCAAACAGGCAACCATCTAAGTGAGGCATTAACTCTTTCCACATAGAAGAAGCACACCAGCCTGTGCGATACAAGGATTGTAGATAATAAAACGCAAATCTGAAGGAGGAAGCAGTATCAGCTTAAATTCTGAACACCTGGTTTGCAGGAGGTTACGGATGACAGTGGAAGCCTAAAATCCATTTGCAGCATCCCCACATGGATTAAGCCTTCGGTGAATCCCCTCTGACTAGAGTCCAGGGATGTGAACAGCCTTGCTATCAGACAGAGAACATTGTAAAATTGATTAAGGCAGATGTAGTTAGGTTAAAATGTAACACCTGTGTGTTTTTAAAAATTTATCATTTGATCTCCTTTTTGAACCATTTAAAAATTCTTTCAGTTTGTAATATTTTCTGCTTTCTTTTCGATTGAGGATTTTCTGTTTTGTTTTGTTGCTGTTGTTGTTTAAGTTTGGTTTGTATTGTGTGTGATTGTCTGTATATGAAATCCAGGATAGATAAATCTGTAGAGTCAGCAACTGGTTTTATAATGACCTAGGGAGATGGCAAGGGACATTGGGGAGAAATGGGAAGCTAACAACGGGTATGAGAAAGAACAAAATGTTCTGATGGCACAACTCTTCTTAATATGATTGAATGGTTAAATTGTGTGACATATGGATTAGATGCCAATAAAACTATTTAAAAAGGGAAAAAAGATTTTCCAGGCTATGAAGTGCCCTAGTTTAAAAACAAGTCTAGCAAGTCATCCCAGACCTTCTGAGCTATACCCTCCTGCAGGGCCTGTGAATTGTACCTGGGCAGTGTTCAGGTTCCGCCAGGCAGCAAGCTTGCTGCTGTGCATTTAGAGTGTTTCGTGCCTCCCCTCCACTCACCTGCACTCGGTACAAGAGCAACGACTCCCCTCTGCTTCACCACCATAGGCTATGAGATTTTCTCTAGAACAACTGTAGCTTCTAGTTGAGAAACTCAATAAACTTAGTATAAATGAGTTCATTTTTCCTTAACATAATCTGTTGAGTTGTTCTTGTTAGGCGCCCTGGAGTCAATGCTTCAGACTCTGAACAGCCCTATCTCTGAACAATTGGAAAAGCAAAACAAAGCACGTCTTCACAACTGCTGCCATGTCTGAGCCCATTGTTGCAGCCACTGTGTCAACCCATCTCGTTGGGGGTCTTCCTTTCTTTCGCTGACTCCTACCAGTGTGGACCAACTCAATGGCGATGAGTTTCTGCTTTATCAGCATGATGCCGTTTTCTAGGGAGTGGTCTCTCCTGTTAAGACCTCCAAAGTTTATGCGATGACATGGTGCCATATTCACGTCCTTGGAAGTACAGTCTGACTATTTTTCCAAGGTGGGCATGCTCTCTCTTTTGGCAACTCTACTGATAGCAGAATTCCCAGGTGTGGATTCCTTGCCAGTCTCCCTTATTCATTGCCCAGCTTTCACGTGTATACGAGGTGATGGATCAGGATGGGTCAAGCACACCTTGGTCCCCGAAGTGACATCTTTGCATGAAGATCTCTAGTTGTGTGTTCTTTTGTCTGATATGGATTCCGTTGTGAGTTGGTTGGTTGTTCCTGTATGAACTGCACGTCAACCATTTGAGTAAAGCAGCGTTGGAGAACAGATGGCCTGTCAGAGTATGAGATAGTTTCCTCGCCTAAAAGCCCCACTCTTTGCAACTACGTCACCCCCTGTGGCAGGACTAACTTGTTCCAGATAATCTATATTTATCAATACAGTGCAACATTGTAAAAATAAGGCAATTAGACTCCAGTGACAGAGCTAAATATTATGTCACTATATGAAGCAAATGGCATTGGTAGTCATTTCTTCAGATATTATTTGCTTTATAAAAGCTGAATTTCAAGGCATTGGAACTCAGCAGGGATTCTTTGTCAACACTCGGCCATTTCCAGCTAAATTAAGTAATCATCTGGCTACTGTATTTAGAAAGCATGTGCAGGCTACAGAACGTATAGAGAGCTCTAAGTGGCACGTTTATCTTCAGGGGACACCATTACATAGGAGCAGAGAAGCGCCTGCATTTAAGAGGAAAATAGGCTTTCTAGGAGAACCATCGAGCTATAAGGACACTACAAAGAAGTTACTGATGCCTCTTAGAGGCCAGATTGCCGACAAAAACAATGTCGAGAATATTTCCGTCTCTCTTAAAAAGGGGTCGGCCACTTTAACTTCCTTTCCCCTCCTACTTCTTTCTACCCCCAACAAAAGTTCCTCACATCGTTTCAGAAGCCTTCCTTCTCTGGAAGCCATTCTAGGCCCACAGACCAAGGTTCATTTTTTACACCATGA
>NW_022103900.1:955077-969845 GCF_000313985.2 Echinops telfairi
TTTTTGGGTGCACACCGATAAGCAATCTTTTCACAACCTCTAAATAGAAAGCATGATTAACAGTCTGACTTGGTGGAATGAACTCCAAATATACCACGAGTCAACATTTTCATCTTTTCAGGACGTTGATGGACGTCCAGAATGAGGTTTGTCATCAATGGACTTTTCACCTTTTTTGAAACAATAAAACCACTCGTATACTTGAGTTTTCCCACAGCAGTCATTGTAAGCTGTGTTCAACATCAAAACAGTTTTGGGGGCATTTTTTCCCCAGCAGGAAACAAAATTTCACAGCCATGTGCCATTCTCTTAAATTGGCCGTCACAAAAACAAGGTTTGAGCAAAACTGCTTTCACAAGAAAATTCACTGTGACCAGAGGAAACCTTCCCAGGTGCACCAATTCAAGCACGTTGCTCAATGCTCGCCTATCAGGATATATGTGTACTATGAAAGAGCTTTTTTCCAGTTTGGGGTGTTTTTTTTGGTACCCCCTCGTATGTTAAAGATATATCTTTTTGCACCTTATTTATAATTTAGGAAACCCAGTGCTCAGAGATGTAAGAAATGTAACCAATATTTCCTAACAAGTAAGAGACAGAGCTGGGTCTGCCCACTGAGAGGTCACTCCAATTGCCACCCCATGACTGCCTCCCAGCTAAAGAAACCATCTCCTGTGGGGGCCCTACGTACATTAAACTGTGTCCTTCATCTCCTGAATCTTCCAAGGTCTTGCTCTCAGCTTTTATTGCTAATCATAGGAACAAGCTAGCGCATTACAATTGCTTTCAGGAGATGTCCTGAGTTCCCTGGAAAACAATGAATTGGAATTCCATGAAAATCTGTTCAAAAGATAGGAATGGGAGATGCTATGGGCCCGGCAGTGTGTCCTCTGATTTCCGCTCTGTCCTGATTCACAGGATTCGGTTGTTCTTCAAGAAGAGCTTGATGATGTTGTCTAATGTCCTATATCATTACCGATTTGATGTCTACTTCTTAAAAATAAATTACTATGAGGACGATTTCAACTGTAATTGTGGATTGATCCATCTTTCTTTTCGTTCTATCATTTTTTGCTTCATGTATTTTGAAGCTTTGCTATGGGGGCAAGGGTAAGTGTTGTACTGCTAACTGCAAAGCTGGCTGTTCAAATCCAAGTACTTCACTGATACAGAGAAGGCCTTCTGCTCCAGTAAAGATGTATAGCCTTAGAAACCCTCTATAGGGTCACTGTGGGTCGGACTTGACTCTTGGACAGTGGCTTGGTTGGGTTTAGTGTTTGTCTTTTGCTTATTATTGTTGTTGTTAGGGGCCATGAAGTTGTTCTGATTCACAGCTGCCCGATGGACAACAGAAGGAAGCACTGCCCGGTCCTGTGGCAGCCTCACAATTGTTTTCACACTCAGGCCCATTGCTGTGGCCACCATGTCCACCCACCTCGTCGAGGAGCTTTCTCTTTTCACGGCCCCTTCACCTTACCAAGCATGATGTCCTTCTCCAGGGTCTTGTCTCTCCTGATACCATGTCCAAAGTCCTTGAGATGAAGTCTCACCACCTTGGCAGATTTCTTTGTTCTTTTGGCAGTTCGTGGTATTTTCAGTATTCTTTACCAGCACCATCATTTGAATGCATCGACTCATCTCCTGTCTCCCTTATTCAAAGTCCAACTTTCGTACACATATAAAGGCCATTGACAATACCCTGGTTTGGGTCAAGTGCACCCTAGTCTTCAAAGTCATATCTTTACTTTTCAACACCTAGAAAAGTCTTGGGCAGCAGATTTGCCCAATGCAATGTGTCCTTTGACCTCTTGACTGCTGTTTTGATGAACATTGTAGATCTAAGCAAGAATAAATCCTGAAAACCTCAATCTTTTCTCCATTTATCTTGATGTTACCTATTGGTCCAGTTGTAAGGATTTTGGTTTTCTTTACATTGAGTGATAAAATCCTTGATTTTAATCAGCACATGCTTCAAGTTCTCCTTATTTCAGCAAGTTGTGCTACCTGCATATTGAAGATCGTTCATAAGCCACCCTTAAATCCTGATGCCACAGTCTCCTTCATATTACCCAGCTTCTCTGATTATTGCTCAGCAGAGAGGTGGAATATGTACAATGAGAGCACACAATGCTGACACATACCTTTCCTGATTTAAAACTACACTGTTCCCACAACTGCCTCTTGATACGATGACAGGTTCCACACGTGTCCTGGGATTCCCATTCTTTTCAAGACTCTCAAGGAATACCTTTATTTGACAGATGGTTTCCTAAACTGTCCTGAAATGTTACTTTTTATCTTTAGAAAGATTCTTTGTCTTGTAGTCCACCTTATCTGTTATCAAAGTAGCCACTCCAGCACTCTGATAATTAGCAGTTGTATATTATATTTTTCTATCCTTGATTTTTGAACTATTGTATTCCAAGTGATTTTCTTGCAGAGCTTTATAGTTGGGATTTTTAATGCAGGGTAACAATCATTTTCTTTTATTTGGAGTATTCAAACCCAAACCAAACTCACCACCATCGAGTCGATTCTGACGCAGGGTGACTCTGTAGGACTCTGGCCCAGGGGTTGCTCAGACTGTACGTCTGTACGGGAGTGAAAGGCCTCATCTCTTCCCTTGGTGCTGCTGGCAGTTTTGAACTGCCCAGCTGGGGATAGCAGCCCAGTACATAACCACTACACTACCAGGGTTCCCTAATTGGAGTATTAGATCTTTTCATTATTGACATGTCTTAATTATTGATATGTTCAAATCTTTCAGCTTGCTACTTGTTTTCTCTTAGTCCCATTTGGTCATTGCTTCTTTTCTTTATTTTTTCTGTTTCCTGTCTTTATATGGAATACTTATTTAGATCTTGTGCTATCCCTAGTTTTATTTGTGTAATGATTTCTCTGGAATTCACCATAATTAGCTTATCATGACCTACCTTCAAAGACTATAACACCTTAAAGAAGAACCCTACAAAAGGCAATTGTATAGAGACTGCAGTTTATTAGCAGGGAGGAGGGAGGAGAAAACAGGGCATTAATAGTGATGGAAAAATCACATTGATCAAAGGTAGGGTTCACAGCTGGTTATTGTAATTGATGTCAATAAGTTGCAAACCTATAAAAAATTGAACAGGCCAAAAGTTTTGCATTAGCTATATTTATAACTATAATCCACACCCCATACCCCAAAAAAGCTGCTGAGCCTGCTTATGTTCAAGCAAAATCCTCATGGAATTTAATTCCTTGGTTTGGAGATTTAGGGTCATGGATTTCATAATACATCCCAATTAATTGGTCTAATAATGTGTTCGTTCACGGTTTACTGCTATCAATTCCGACTCAAGGGGAACCTGTAGGGCAGAGTATAACTGTGCCTGTGGTTTTCTAAGACTGTAACTGTTTACTGCTGTAGAAAGCCTCATCTTTCTCCCAATAAAGCGTTTAGTGTTTCTTCAACCTCCTGGTTCATTGTGTAGTGCCTGGGTCTTACGAGTTTGCAAGTGGCCATCGATGGCACAACGATTGGTCTCTGATCACCTGAGCAACAGGGGAAGAAGCAAGTCAGCGACAGAAGGAAAACAGAGCGTGCGGGACGAACTTCCACCTCTGCCAGAACTGGATGCTCTCTGGCTACCATTATTGCACATTTTGGTGAAAGGTTCCATAGAAGAATCCTGGTCAAAAGGGGGAACCTACAGAACAGAATTTCAAATGCTCATATAGGTCATGGTGTCATGGCAGCTAGATGCGCTTCTGACACTATTGCCCCGAGATCACCTTTAAAACTTAAACTAAGGTGACCAGACGTCCTGCTTTTGGCGGGACAGTCCCGATTTTTGGCGTTTTAAAAAAGTCCCGATATTTTGAAAGAATGCAGGACAAGCTAGGGAACGGTCTATTTGGTCCATATAGACCAAATTTTTAATCAAGAACCCACCCCACCCCACCCAGTCAGTGGTGTCCCGCTTTAAATCTGGTCACCTTAAAAACCAAAACTCTCCCCTGAAGCTTCTTTACAAACCAAATGGCAGTTAAGTAAGAAATGTCTGCCTAGAGCATTAGATAGAAACCATGGGGGGTAGTGAGCTTATGCTCACGGGGAAGGAACAACCAAGAGACGGAGGATGAGAAAGGTTGCACAAATCATGTAAGTGAAGTCACTGAGAGACAGTCGTACATGTGGAATTTGTATGGGTTTAGCTGTGTGCAAGGAGATTATGGAATTTTACACAAACATTTTTAAACCATCACATATTCTCAACAATAAAAATAAATTAAAATGTGAAAACCGTAATCTTCCTAGAGAGCAATTCCATTTCCCCCTGCATGTCCCCCTGCACTGTGTAGTTGTACATATGTTGCAAATCCCACTACCTATTATCACCTTTGCTTGAAGCAGTTACCTTTAAAAGAAATGTGAAAATGAGAAATGTATTTTTTATGTTTACTCATCTTTATCACATCTAGAACTCTTTATTCATTTATATAATCCATGTTTCCACCTGGAATCATTTTCTGTCGATCTAAAGAACTCCCTTCAGAAGGTCATAGAATTCCCTCAGCTTTTGTTTGCATAAAAGATTTTTATTTTTCCATTTAATTTTGGGAGCTATTTTTGCTGACTATAAAAGTCCAATTAATTTCACAGGTTTTTATCCCAGCAGATCAGAATGTCATCCCATTTTCCTTTGACTTCTGGGCCAAAAGAGTCTTGGGTCAATCTTACTTTTGTTTTTTGTATGTAACACAACCCCCACCCCCACCCCACTCTGTACTTTTAAGATTTTCTTTTAATCACTAGTTTTCAGGGATTTGATTATGGTATACTATGACATGTGTAGCTGTATATACTTATCTGGCCTAGAATTAATTCAACTTTTTAATCTAAGGGTTCATGATTTTCATCAACTTTACAAGTTTTCCAGTCATTTCTTCAAATAGATTATTGTTCATTTTTCTTTGCTCTTCTTATAGAATGCTAATTACATGTATGGTAAATCACTGGATATTATCCCATAGGCTATCAGTATTCTAATGCCCTGTGATCTCGCTCTCTCACTGCTTTGTTTTGTATTGATTCTATTGCTATATCTTCAAGTTCACTAATATTTTCTTAGTACCTAATCTGCTATTAATACCATTCGGTGATTAAAACAAAAATCTCTACATGTCCCATTTAGTTCTTTTTCAATGTTCCAGTTTTCTCCACATTATGTTCCTGCTTTTCTTTAGCAACTTGGACATATTTATAATAACTCTTTTAACGTCCTTTTTGGCTAGTTAGACCCTCTTTGCTATCCCCGAGCTCATATCCATGGATGGAGTTCTCTCCTAGCTAGGAGTCACACTTTCATAGTTTTTTGCCTATTTTGAGGGATTTTATTAAAGTTGCCTGCCTAACTTACTACCATCCATATAAATGTGCTCAGAGGTAGATTAGCCAATAAGCAAAGTGTGAGGGTTTATTTGCGCTGACTTACTAATCTGTAGTGAACAAATTCAAATAGATTGTTCCACATTTTAGATGAAAAACCTGTGAAACTGTTGAGTACAGATGAGGAAGTACGAAAAAGGAAGCCCATGCCTACCTGACTTACTGGGTATTCTGTCTCTGATAGGTTGTAAATTTGACAAGAGACTGTGACTCTGTAGGAAGGGTGCTGTGGGATTTGGAGAGAAAGAGATGCCAGTTATGCCTAAAAGCAGTATTTTGGATATAATAATAATAATAATAAAGCTAGTCACAAGAAATTAGTTGCAGGGGGGTGGGGAGAGAGGGAAAAAATGAGGAGCTGATACCAAGAGCTCAAGTAGCAAGAAAATGTTTTGAGAAAGATGATGGCAACAAAAGTACAAATATGCTTGACACAACGGATGGATGTATGGATTGTGATAAGAGTTGCATGAGCCCCCCAGTAAAGTGATTAAATAAAAAAAGATAAATTAGTTGCAAACACAAACAAAACTCTGCTTACCACCTTGGTTGGGTCATCTGCCCTAGCTTGTGTTTTTGAATAAATTGTTTTTATTTGTTTTCCTTTAAAGAGTGTTGGGATTTGTTGTAGGAACCAGTTCAGGAACTTATTTCTTGAACTTGACCCCTTCTGGACTTATTTTCTTCCTGCTGTTATCACGCACCTAAAGTAGCTTTACGCAGAGGTTGTGTGCCCTTGGTGATAAGGCACGGTGCTTCTGGGGTCTCCATACAGGCCCTGTATGACCCATGACAACTCTATACTCTGATTGGAGCTTCAACACCCTCTTTCCCCTGTCAACCGGAGTGCCACATGCACAGGGTCCTCCATGAAGCTTTCTAGAACTTTGCACAACACTGTTCCCTCCTCTCCAGAATGCTGACCCGAGCATAGTAGACCAGGTGATTGCCCTATGAAAAATGGCCGACATCAGTCTGTTTCAGCTCACTAATATCTAAGAGTTTGATCTCTATGTGTTCCATTTCATATTTCTACCACTTCTGATTTTTCTAAATGTATACTTCATGCATTCCACATTGGGATCCTCAGTGGATGTTCGCAGCTGTTTCTTCTCAGGTTGAGTTGCACCACATCCATCTGTTTCATTGAGGTCGGCTCTCATGTGAGGAGGCAGCTCCTCTCTGCTCATGTTTTGAGAACCTTCCAACGTGAAGGACTCACCATCCACCACTCCTGGGTCAGTTTGTCTTGTTGCTGCTAAGAGGCTGGAAGCGATGCCTGTGGTCTTTCAAGCTCTCGCAGGGTCACCAACGGAGGGTAGGTTTCATTGGAACGTCCAGACGAAGGGAAGTGCCCATCTCTGAAGACAACTGTCCCCTGAAAATCTTACCAATCAAAGCAGAACGCCGCACGACCCACTCCAAATGCCGCATATGAACCCGTGCCTGGTTCTCAAGCCAAACTCACCCCAACTGCCATGCGACTTGTGAAGGGGGTGCGGAGGGGCAAAAGCAGGAAGAGAGCAACAGAAGGACACGGACAGAAGTTCCGGTCAATGAAGTGCATAAGACCCTCGGGGCTTAGGGGTGTGGGGGGAGCGAGTGTAAGATTCTAAAAATGAGAGTCGAGGTTGATGTAGACTGCTTTGTGTTTCTGTGCTCTCTGGGTGGGATAGAAACAGAAGACACCTGTGCATGTCTATGGTCTCATAGAAATTTTAAAAAATCCCAATGTTAAAAGTTCTGATTTTTTCTAAAGTATACAACTAGTACATGTAATTTCAGGTAGAATGAACCATTGGCATCCGTCAGCAGTTTCAAAATCATCAATAAATTCTTACTGAATCCATATTCTGTCCAGGGATATTTTTTGCCACTGGCATTTGAACAGATGTAATGACCTAGAATCTAGTAAGAACTTGATAAATATCTGCTTAATGTATAAAGGCATCTTCTTGAAAACAAGTGTGTACAGTATAGCTAAAAAACAAACCCGCATAGATATATCATACACTCTTGGTTACCTAGCTCTCATTTAAAAATTTA
This sequence comes from Echinops telfairi, assembly GCF_000313985.2. Taxonomy (NCBI): domain Eukaryota; kingdom Metazoa; phylum Chordata; class Mammalia; order Afrosoricida; family Tenrecidae; genus Echinops; species Echinops telfairi. The sequence continues at coordinate 962,555 of NW_022103900.1, forward strand.
AGGACTCCTGCCACGTGACCACTTTTTAAACATCTGAAAGAACAGGTTGCCTGTGCTTCAGAATAAAGTCTGAACAAATTTACCAGGACATCATTGCCATGCAAAAGCAGCTCTAGCGACACAGTGGTAAAGTTCTTGCCTGGTCACAGAAAAGGTGGTGGTTGGAATTCCCCCAAGGGTTCTGAGGGAGCAAGGCCTGGCAATCTCTTCCCCTAAAGATCACCGCCTAGAAAACCCAATGGGACAGCTCAACTCTATCTCATAGGTGACCGCCAGCCAAAGACGACGCATCGGCCCCCAGAGATAAAAACAGTCAGTGTGCATGACAGATTGTTCCTTGTATTCGCCCTGGCGCTGCAGAGGGCATTGCTGTCTGTTCACACGGGTACATGTGGTTGGGGACCACATGAATCTTCGGCACGTGGTAGTCACGGGAAAGCCACCCTTTGGTTGTTGCTATGGTTCCTGCCTGGAGCTACTTTGAACAAACCTTTCGTTGCGGGTTCTGCCGTGTTGCGTGGTGGACTGCATGATGCCTTTGTTCAGCAGGTGCCACCTCACGTCTAGATCCCACTCATGACACTGCCTGCATAATGAAGCTTCTTAGCGGAAAAGCATAACTATGTGCCTGGGTGTCATCTTCCAGCTGGTCTTCTCACCTGGCCCAGGTTACCTCACCTCTTCTCAGACCCCTTTGTTACAGCAGAGGTGTGATACCTTGACATTTACACATGTCTGGGTGACCTGATCTGCCTGATTAGTCAATGGAAATGAGATGCATTTGTGTGCACGTGTGTTGAAACCACTGCAGACATCAATTCCAGAAGCTGATACCTAGCCTGCCAGGTTAGTACACTGGCTTCATTTAACGAGGTGATTCAATACGTCTGATAAAATATTGGTTGACTGGAGGTTTCTCTGGATAACCGATGTCAGTGGTCCTCAAGTGACTTAAGAACCACATGAATAATGCAAATTCTGGGATTCCTGCACAGAGATCCTCACCAATCGGCCTCAGATCTGGCCCAGGAATCTGCATCTTCACGTGGATCTCCAGCATACAGGTGGCCTGTGGAATCCACATTGAGAGACACTGGCTACAGCCTTAGACGCTGACAAGACAATTGGCTGGATGTGTAAATTCAATGTTTTAAGAAGTGTATTCCGCATTTTTCAAAGAGATTTATTTGCAGCTAATATGTCCCGGTTTTTATCAACACCTATCAACAGCCGAGATCAGCATCATTTCAACTTTTCTAGTTAACACTGTGTCTAAGTCCAATGTGAACCCTGATTATCCTATAGCGAACCATCAGCATGCCGGGGTTTGACCTTGCCGAAATACTGTTCGGCACAGAGAACACAGCCCAGAATCGGATGACCTGGCCTGCCTGAGTCAGGAGACACCTGAGCCGAGAAAAAGCCAAATTTGTTTTTCCTACCTGAGCCAAATCTGGGACTTTGTCTTTTTTTATTTGTCCCTAAAATGTAATCGTCAGCGCTTCATCAAATTCGTCAAACATTAGACAAAGATACACTTGACCTGGAGTGAAGTATCAGGAATTTTTAAACATTTAATCCATAGTGTGTATTAGTATGAAACTAAGTTGAGCAGAACCCATTAATGTCACAGTGATCGGTTACCAATGGAAATAAATAATTCATGATGAAAGGAATTAGTCTAATTAGCAGGCAGTTTGAGTCCTTTGATAAAACCCAGCTCTAATTCCGTGAAGGGCAGGCTGTGCTGTCATTAGTCAGCCCTGAAAAGATTAGCATCTATTATGAATGAGGTTCGACACCCTCTCGAAGTCATGTGTGTCCTGGAGACAAACTGAATATGCTCCAGAATGGGACACAGTTTGTCTCCCCAGCCCATCACAATTCCTACCAGGCGACTGTATGTAATAACAAGCCAAGATCAGCCCTCTGTCCTACGCTCGTCCCCCCCGTCCATCATGTTGACAACGGTGCAGATACACTGCCCATGCAAAGTAGAGAATGTGCCCGGAATACTTGTAAAATTGCCCAAGATGTCAAAGAAAAGATGTGTTACGACCTCCCTCGCCCAAACAAACACACAGAGCCAAGTGTCAGCTAGCGGGGGCGCTGACGCCTTCAAAGACGGTGGGCATGAGGGGATGTCAGGCCTGGTGCATACACATTTCACTTTCAGAACCGCTGTCAGCTCTCCTGGGAAATGCACTTCCCTGCTTATCTCTCTCCAGCTACTGAAGTTACCAGATCAATCACAGGCTTCCGGCTTCCCCAGCTGCAGCTAAGTGGCACGGAGGGTCATAAACAAAATAACTGTTGGACTTTCAAACTATGCTGAGTGGGGAAGGCAGGTGGCGGGAGAGGAAGTTGAAGTTGTTGTTTTATCACTGCCCACAAATGCCCTGGAGTTTGGGACAGCTCGGCCCGACCAAGCTGAATCATATCGGGCCCGGTTGTATCGGGTGACTGCCCCCCACTGAGCGAGCCCTGCATCATTCGGCAGCCCACAGGCTGACGCGGCATCAGCTGTGTTTGCATTTTTACTTATAAGCCTTTTGAAATTACATGTTTCCATTTCGCAATTTGATGTAATAATGAAGAAACTCGGAATTTGAAAGTTATTGTATTGCTTGTTTTTATTGTGCAAAATTAATTGCTTCATTTATTTATGTCATTAAGAAGGGGGGTGCCATTTTGCACATTTTATCATTTGCTGTAATAATTAACATGCCAGTAACACCAGAGAAGCCTTGGAAACAGGGCGGATCACACCCGACTATGTCTGAACAGCCCGTAACATGGCAGCTCTCTCGTCTGACAGAGGCTGCTCCTGGAAGGATGGTGAGGCGCGCAGCCTCGCGAGAGCATTAATAACGCCGGTGCACAGACACTGGTGGGTGCTATGGAAACCAGCTGGCCCGGAGTACGCTCCTTAACGCAGGAAGCGGAGTTTCATAGGGAACAAAATAGAATCGTTCTCGAAAATTTTAATCCCACCGTCCAATCCTAGTTGAAAGGAAGCTTTGAGAGCCTAGACCTATGTGAGCTGCACAAACTGGTTATTGGCAACTTGGATTTTAAAAGATACCTTGCTAAAGATTTAGTACAGGCTCCTTAAGAGTAACAGTACTTGTAGCACCTGCTAATGAACGTCCAACAATGTAAAGACAAACAAAATCCTCAAAGCTGGACCAGTAGACATCATGATGAATGAAGAAAAGATTGAAGGATTTAATCTTGCTTAGAGTCACAATCAATGCTCATGGAAGCAGCAGCCAAGAAAAAAAATTACACATTGATTAGGCGAGTCTTCTGCACAAAACGTCTTTGAAGCACTGAAGAGCAAGGGTGTCACTTTGAGACATGGGATTCTCAATCGCCACGTCACTGTGAAAGTTGGGCAATGAATGAGGAAGCTGCAGAAGAATGGTGTTTCGTTCTGTTGTGCGTATACATGGTCGCTATGAGGTAGAATGAACTTGGAGCACCTAAGAAAGTAGCAACATGACATTTCAAAGACCAGGAGGAAGTTAGCTACCCGTGTCTAGTAAAAATCACTCATTTAAATTAACTTAGGCAAAAACCTTGTATGAATTTGTGAAGAATAGGAAATCCCAAATATTTTTAATCATGGATTTATTCTTTTCAAGGCGCATACCATCACGGAGTGACAAGAACTCCTCCATGAACACCCCAGGAACACAAACATGGAAATGGAATCCGCATCAAGTTGGCTTGCCAATAATCATTCTTAAGCAGTAGTTTCTAACTGATAGAGGAGAGGAGGAAGCTGCTGATCACGCCCCCCACTCCGAAATACACACAAATGCCCACACAAATGTAATTCAGTGCATAATTTTGTTAAGAAAGCTAAGCTGTTCTTTAATTATCTCCTTAGGTACATGCTTACTGTGTGCAGGCAGTTATTTCTTTATAGGACAACAGTACATATATTTCCGTTCTAAAACCTACCATAATCACTACGGGTTCTGAATAAGGGCGGGCCCATCCGATCCGTTTTTAATTCCCTCTCCCACTCCTTTATTTCTAGGAATCTATTTTACCCTCTTCTTAGGAATTCTAAATGTACCTTGTTTTACAGAAGGAGGCCCCAAAGTGCAGAATACATGTAGCGGGTGCTCATCAGAAATGAGAACTGCAACGAGAGGTTCTCAGCACTGCTTCTCGGTGTTGCATGTGATGAGCAATTCTGATCATCGCCTCTGCAATATCTAATCTCCCTTCTTTCTTGCTAACAAAGCACCTGTTCTGTTTGGGGATTTTAAAACAAGGAGCTCCATCTTGCCGGCTCGCTTGCAGATTGAGAAGAACAAGGACCACAATGATGCAGAGGACATTTCTGGGTAGGAGGTCTCCGTGTGATCTTTATGAGAGCCCCTTGGGCTTACTGACTTCTCTCTCTCATTCTCTCTCTCTCTCTCTCTCTCTCTGTTCCTTTCACCGAACCTCTTGTTTAGAATGCAAACATGATGCCTGCAGGCCAGGACTCAGCTGACAACCAAGAGGCAAAGCCTTGCACTGATGACGGCCGAGAGAGTGTCAGGATTCTTGCCTTCCGTGCGGGAAAAGTGGGTTCCGTTATGACCAAGGCACCCCAAGCAGAGCTACCACTGTCTATCAGCAGGACGTCTGTGTCCCTGTGGTGGTGATCGGGTTTCAGTGGTGCTTCCAGACTGAGACAGATCGGGTTCTGAAAATCAGCCAGTAACGTTCCCATAGATCACAACGACCTGATCTCATTGCACCTCAGATGAGGTCCTGCTGGGCTGCAGCCAGTCAGAAGAAGGATGAAAATTCAGAGGGTGAATGGGGCGTGAATGACGCTAGCCTTCGGCTCATGCATCTCTCCATGTCATGTTACCCAGGAAAAAAGAAAACCTCTCTTTCTTTTCGGTTTGGCTGGGTTTTCTTTTCTTGGCAGTTGAGCCTGCAAGCTGGTGCCTGAAGTATCCATTCAGAAACCACTTGTGATGCCGCTAGGTTCCGGTGATGGGTGGCATGGTGCTTCTCAAACTTTAAGGTGTTTATACATGACATGGGGCCACCGCGAGTCCGAAGACAACCAGTAGATCTGGTTTAGGTTTGAGAAATCACCTGGAACTTTTGTTTCAAAGCATATTTGGACTCCGAAGTCTTAGGGTGGGCCCAGAAGCCAGCATTTCTCAGCTCCCAGGTGAGGCTGACTTTCTGGCTTGCAAACCAGAAACTTCTAGAGAGTACAAATGAAGTGCGAGTTTCGCCCCCATGTGGCTTCTCTTTCTGAGGAGAGGGCCCATTGTTCTCACCAGGTTCTCAAAGGAATCTGCCACCCAAAAGATTGGGGACAGACCGGGAGGGGGAAGAAGTGGGGAGCGGATATCAGGGGCTCAAGTCGGAAGACAATGCTTTGAAAATGATGATGGCGGCATCTGCAAACGCACTCGACACACTGGATGAATGAATGGATTGTGATAAGACAAGTAAGAGCCCCCAAGAAATGTATTTAATGAAAAAAAACATTTTTAAGACTGCAAGACAAGGGAAAAAAAAGGGATTTGGATCAGATACTGTATGAGAAGAACTGACACAAAAGAAGAGTCAGTCCCCAACCCTGTGGGCTCTACTTCCTCGCCTGACTCCATCCCCCACCCCTCTGGACCCTGGGGACAGACCTTCTGACCCACATCCCTAAACTGTGTCCTTTGAAACTGGTTGGGTTTGGCCGTGGAGACACTTGGTGGAGAAGAGGGACCGAGGAAGAGAGAGGTGAAGTGTGCCACGCAAGCTGAGCACTGGCTTACCCGTGCTTATGGACTAGACTATAGGACACAATTTCACGTTTTTCTCACCAAAGATTCTGCTTCTAGGCATGGCCAGCATCTGTCTCTCTCCTAATCCCACAGCAGTTTCCTATGGAATCAAAACTTTTAAAAAATGGATAATCAAAAAAAAAAAAGGATAATCCTGGAAAGTAATAAGTGCTCGATAAGCAAAGTAAGTCTACACCTATTGGTGCTTATGGACTAATCGGAGCTATTAGGAAGCACAAGCATGCCCATGCTTACCTCACTTCCTGAGTAATCTTTTTCTGTCTACTCACTTCCTGTTCTGGTCTCTATCTCTAGTGGGAACTCGATCCCTCCTTGCCTGCAGCTCCTCCACCCAGCTCCTGCTCTCAGCAGACCCTGGTAAGGACAACTTCCCCTCCTCCCTTCAGCCAGGGAGTGATCTTTGATATTGCGGATTCTGAGCACAACAGCCCTGGCCGGCCCAGAACTCTGTCCCGTCATATAACTCTCCTCATCTGGCCCATCTCCAGTGGAATCCATTTCCTGCTGTGACAAATTTACAGAGCCACTGCCTTCTGGGAGACCAGGGAGTGGCCACCCCCTAGGAGTCCTGGTGGGATCGGGCTGTTAACTGCAAGGTCCAAAGTTTGAAGCCACCAGCCACTCCACCAAAGAAAGCCGAGGCTTTCTGCTCTGTACAGAGTTACTGTCTCGGGAACTGAAGGGTGGTTCTACCTTGTCCTGGGGGTCACTCTGAGTGAGCGTCGACTTGATGGCAGTGCATGAGACCTTCTAGAGTGGAGTCCATGTCCTGCGGGGATTGATGCACAGAACAACTGCCTTCTGGGTAGCCAGCCAGCGGCCACCTACTGGTACCCAGATGGTACTTCTTTCTCTAGAACTCCACACTGTTGACCTCCATCGTACCTCTCTGTTCTCCATACCTCTCTTCCATTAGTGTTAGGACCCCCAGTGGGATGAGATAGAAGAAGATGGGGTGGCAGCCCACTGTTGCCACTGCCAGCCTCCCTTTTCCACCACAAGACTCAATTTAAATACCTCTGGTCTATAAAATACGAAACATCAGCAAACTAATAGACTCCTTCACAGAGCTGCACGGTCACTTCTCAGCCACATTTTTTAAAGTCATGTTATTGGCGGCTCATACAACTCTTATCACAATCCATACATCAATTGAATCAGGCATGTTTACACATGTTGCCTTCATTCTTTTCTAGACATTTACTTTCTATTGAGCCCTTGGTATCAGCTCCTCTTTCCCCCCTCTTCCCACCCCACCCCACCCTCATAACCCCCTGAAAGATTGTACATTGGTATTATTTTCATCTCTCACACTGACTGCTGTCTCCCGTCCCCCATGTTTTCTGTTCTTCTCCCTGTAGAGGGGTGTATGGCTATGTGTCGATCATTGTGATCGGTTTCCTTCTTTCTTCCTTTCCCCCACTTCCCCCTGCCCTTCTGGTATCACTATTCCCACTCCTGTT
>NW_022103900.1:969994-972474 GCF_000313985.2 Echinops telfairi
GCTCTACTGCACCCTGGTGACTCACATTCCTTCCCTGTGGCCCCTCTGTGGGGAGATGGTTCCATTGTCTACAGATGGGCTTTGGATCTCTGCTCCAGCCCCCCTCATGCTCAAAATTGTGTTTTTGTTTGTTATGTGTCTACTGATACCTATTACCCAGTCCCTATGACTCCTCATGATCGCACTGGCAGTGTGCTTCTTCCATGCAGACTTGTTGCTTCTCTGCTGAATGGCGGCTTGTGTAACTTCATGCCTTTAAGACCCCAGACACTATATCTTTTAATAGCCAGGCACCATCCGCCTTCTTCACCTCAAGGGACCAGAGGAATATTGTGTGTTTCATGGTGCCATACTGGGCTAATGTTGCCTTCAGCGATTGTGTCAGGAAGGTGAACATCTCAGACTGGCAATTTGTTAGAACAAAGTGTTCTTGTATAGAGGGAGGGTGTGAGCAGTCTCAGCCCCATTTTTAACTTACCGTCCAGCACAGCCTGCCTGGATTCACACCAAACCATTTGAGGTTCCATAAGTTCATCAGAGAGGACCCAGAAACAAATAGACTCCTTCCCCTGAGTCAATTTTGACTCCTAGTGACCCTATACGACTGAGTAGCATTGTCCTGTGGGTTTCTGAGACTAACTCTTCATGGGAGTAGAAGGCTTTGTCTTTTTTCCATGCAGGTGCTGGTGGTTTTGAACTGCCAACCTTTCCATTAGCAGGCCAACATGTAACCACTATTCCGCCAAAACGCCCATTGAGTACTCCAAAGACCCAAACCAAACTCACTGCCGTTGAGTTGATGCCAACTTATAATGACTGTCTAGGACAGGGTAGACCTGTCCTTGTAGGTTTCTTAGGCTGTAACTCTTCACAGGAGTAGAAAGTCTCATCTTTATCTCTTGAAGTGGCTGGTGGTTTTGAACTACAGACCTTGTGGTTGGCAGCCCAACACATAACCACTACTCTACCAGAGTTCCTTAGCTCATAGACTACTAGAGGCTAGAAATTTGAGTATTCCCAGAGGCACCTCATAAGAGACCTGGTGGCATAGTGGTTACTGGTGGGGCTGCTAACCACAATTTCAGCAGTTTGATACCACCAGCTGCTCCGTAAGAGGGAGATGAGGTTTTTACTCCTGTAAAGAATGACAGTCTCAGAAACCCACAGGAGGCATTCCACCCTGCCCTCTAGGGCTGCGATGAGTCAGAATCGGCTCAAAGACAGTGCCGTTGGCTGAGTTTGGTGGGTTTAGCAGCACCTCAGGAGCAGCCCTGGTGGCATAGTGGGTTACCCATCAGCTCGCTGACCACAAGGTTAGCCATTTGAAACCCCCAGTGGCTTCTTGAGAGAACAGTGAGGCTTTCCACTCCCATACCGAATGACAGTCTCAGAAACCCACAGGGGCATTTCTATAGTGCTGCTGTGAGGTGGAATCCACTTGAGAGCAGTGAGTGAGAGGAACTTTGAAGAAAGGCCTGGTAAACTGTTTCCAGAACCCCATCATTGAGAACCTCATGAACCTCCATGCTGACGCTCACGGACCTTTGCCCTGGCTCAGAATGTTCTCAATGATGACGGATGGTTCAACAATTCATGTCTGCTATTTCCAGCTTCTACACGATTTCCCTGGCTGTCCCTCCTGCCCAGAGGGCCTGCTCATTCCTTAGGCGCACACCACAGACTTGAAAATTCTGTCCAACTGTCTTCCCAGGGATGGTTGGTTCAGCATCTTCTCAGTCCTCCGTTCTTTGGGGACATGCCACCCATCGCATCCTTTTACTCCTTGTTCCGTGAATTGTCATTAATTTACTCTGCTGGAGAAAGACAAGGCTTTCTACTCCTGAAAAGCTTCCAGCATCTCAGGAACTCTCCGGGGCAGTTCTGCTCTGCCGCAGGGCTCGCTGTGAGTTGGAATCGACTATGGCAGTGGCTTTTCTCCCCTGCAGTTGGTTCCTTCTCACAGCGACCCACGTAGGGTTTCTGAGGCTGCAAACCTTTGCCAGAGCAGACAGCTCATCCTTCTGCCCCAGCGAGACTGGGGGGCTGCCAGAGCCAACCTTGCAGGGGGAAGCTCAGCTCAGAACCCAACGTGCCAGCCAGGCTGCCTCAAATATGATTCAGTGTTTCAGCTTAACCCCTTTCTAGGATTTCTGTGGAACATCCTCAAATGACCCATGTTTATCTTAAAAATTTTTTTTATTTAATTAAAAGATCATTTTATTAGGGGCGCTTACAGCCCATAACAATCCATACATGAATTGTATCAAGCATATTTGTATATATGCTGCCATCATGATTTCCTGGACATTCACTGCCTATTGAGTCCTTGGTATCAGCTCCTCTTTTTTTCCCTCCCTCTCCCCAGCCCCCATCCATGTGACCCCTTGATAAATGATACATGATTATCATTTTCATATCTTACACCAACCGCTGTCTCTCTTCACCCATGGGTTTCTGTGTTCATCCCCATGGAGGGTGGG
>NW_022103900.1:973302-994056 GCF_000313985.2 Echinops telfairi
ACTGCATACTTCCACGCTTAACCCATATGCGCACTGCTTTTCTGAACCGCACATAGACACTAATGTTCATCTGCCTTACTCTGCACGTCCTTTGTTTCGGCCCTGCTTGATCTCCCCTACAAAATCTCCACCAACAATAAAGCCACAGCTCAGGACAGCAACACTGCCGACGCAATCTGCATATCTTACAGCGAAGCTTTTGTTCGTGTCTCTGAAGAGGGTGTAAGGGCTCCTAGTGATCCAGAGCCCGCTGGTTATTAATCGTGTTGTTTCGTATCATTCTCCCTGTTGTGCACAGCGATGTAAGTGACATCTGTCTCAAAGCTAACTGTGTCAATATCTTCTTCAGAGCCTCGGTGTGAATCCTGCTGCCTTGGCTGGTGGGCGAAGGTCAGACTGCCCACTAACCAGTCCCGGAAAGTCTCTTCCCAGGAGCGTGAACTCCCTGTGTGCCTAACAAACTAGAGTTTTGTGCCTGCTGAGTGGTGTGGTGCCCTACCGTCAACAGACCGACACTTTAGCACCATCTTAAACAAACATGGTCTTCCTTCTATTTCGCTCCTTCCGAGAGCAATCCAAAGAGGAAGAAGTAACAGCTACGTCCCCCATTTTTAACCACTACCACTTACTGCCAACTCAACACCCTAAGCATCTTATCCTGACCTCTGGGGAATTACTAACCCTTACTACCTAGAAAAGATAGGTCTATGTTCTAACAATTCTTATTGTAAATTAAGTGGGAGATTGATATGAAAGATCGCCGACTTTACCTCCAATATTGTTGTTGTTGTTGTTGTTGTTGTTGTTAGGTGCCATCAAGTTGGTTTCTTTAGCGCTTCTTTGCACAACAGAATAAAACACTGCCTGGCCCTGCGCCGCCCCTGCAATTGTTCCGGTGCCTGAGCCCAGGAGTGCGCCCACAGTGCCGATCTTTCCCCTTGAGGGCCTGCCTCTCTTCCATTTTGCCATACATGAGTTCCTTCTCCAGGGACTGGTCTCGCCTGACACCATGTGCACATTCCATAAGACGAGGTCTTGCCTCTGCATCCTTTATCTGCTGCTTGATTTCTCTTCTCCCTCTTATTCTGAAAGAATCTTACTTGGACATTAACATTCTATTAGAAAAGTGAGGTCTTTCCACCATTCTAAAACCTTTTTGAAAATGATTCCCAACAGAGGGATTTATTTGGACTTTAAAATGAGGCTGTTACACAGGTTTGAGTCCTAGTCTGGAGTTCTTTAAAGAGACCCACCACCCTAAGTTATTGCCACCCAGTCAATTCTGACTTAGGGCAACACTGTGCAGGACTGAGCAGAACTTAAGGTTTCTGAGACTATAACCCTTTAGGAGAGGAAACAGCCTCACCTTTCTCCTGCTTAGCAGTTGGTGGTTTTCAACTACCCACCTTGCAGTCAGAAGCCTGATGTTGAGGCAAAGGCACTACCAGGGCTCCTGACTGAAGGAGAACATGAGAATGTGGAGGTGGCTACATCTTTCTTGCTGCGGTCTCATTGTGATGTGTACTCCGTGGGCAGAGGCCACTAGCTGCCCCCCTAGATCATGTTTCCCTTTCTCTTTCAGTGTAAGAATCCCTGGTGGCACTCAGCAGCTAACTAGAAAGCTGTTGGGTCAAACCCAGCCAGTGGTCCCCAATGACATCCAACAGCAACGCAAAATCAGATAGAACAGAACTTGCCATTTTTTATGGGGTCGTGGACACCAGGAGAAGAAAAGAAACAACGTGTCCTATCCTGTTATGCAAGTAATCATGGCCATGCAACTAAGTTCTGGCAAAAGATAATGAGTGAAAATGAAGGGTGCGGTTTATAGCGTTTGCCCTTTAAGTCGGAGCACGTCTTTTCCTCTTTTTTCCACTGCCTGGATGTTGTATTCTACACAAGGATATGTGAGGGCAGCAAACTATGAAAGGTGGAATAGTAAGCCTGAAGGCTTTGGGGCCCTGACTTATTTCCAGTAGACCTCAAATGCCACAGTGCCAGTCCACTGAATTGCTCTTAATTGCAGACCAAGGTCATTACTTTGTAGCCTACCTAATCTCTGTTCTTGCTAGCCCTCTTACTAACTTCCTGGCTGCTAATGGATAAATGACTCAAAACTCACTGCCACTGTGTCGATTGAGACTCATTTAGAACAGAGCAGACCTGCTCCTGTGAGTTTCCGAGACTGGGGATTTCTATTCTTTATGGGAATAGAAAGCCTCATCTTTCTCCCACATAGCAACCGATGGTTTTGAACTGCTAACATCATGGCTAGCTCCCCAATGCATAACCCACTGCACCACCACGGTTCTTCTCAATGGGTAAATTGATTCTGAGATGGTACTTTTTCCATTATATCCTAATAGTTTGCCTCTTGGGGGCCTTACTTGAGAGTGAAATGAGTTATATTGGTTTTATGGATGAGGATACTAAGACAAAATGACTTACTCTGAGATTTCGGTATTGCCATTTCTTTGGCAGGCACAAAAAGAAAGAGCCCAAGTATCAAGACTCTCTCAAGATCCAAGGATCTCAAGGAGTGAACCCAAACTCACTGGCATTGAGTTAATTCCAATGCATGATGACCCCGTGGGACAGAGAACCGCCTCATAGGGTTTCTAAGGCTGAAAATCTTTACAGAAGCATACTCTACACATTTCTCCTGAGAAACAGCTGGTAGGTTTGAACCATCAACCTTCCAGTTAGCAACCAAGCACCTAAGCCACTCTGCCAAGGCTCCTTTCTCAAGAATGCAAGGATCCCAGACTCTTTAAACCTTAAGCCAACAATATCCCCTGAAGTCGTCTTTAAACTGAACAATGCTGTTCCGGTTAGGTGCTGTTCTGACTCACAGTGTTCCTATACACAACAGAATGAAACAACCCCCGGTCCTGGGCCATCTTCACAATTGTCTAATGCTTGAGCCCATTGTTGCAGCCACCCCATCAACCCATCCCGTTCAGAGTCTTCCCGTGCTTCACGGACCTTCTACTTTACCTAGTGTGCTGCCTTTTTCCAAGGACTGGTCTCTCCTGAGAACAGGCCCAAAGGATAAATAGTTTAGCATCCTTAATTAAAACATGCACACTGCTATGGACAAGAGCTGGCAATACAGGGAATCCACGATAGATGCACCCCTCAGGGCCAACAAAGAGAGTAGAGATATCAGGAGGATCAGGGGAGGGTGGGGGAAGAAAGGGGGAATCAATCACAAGGATCAATCTATAACCCCCTCCCAGGGGGACAAATAACAGAAAAGTAAGTGGGTGAAGGGTGACGGAGGACGATGTAAGATATGAAAATAAGAATCTATAACTCATCAAGTGTCTGTGAGGGAGGGCGGGTGGGGAGGGAGGAAGAAGAATTGGGGAGCTGATATCAGGGGCTCCAGTGAGAAGAGAATGCTTTGAAAATGATGATGGCGGCATATGTGCAAATGTGCTTGACACATTGGAGGAATGTGTGGATTGTGATAAGAGATGTAAGAGCCTCCAATAAAAGTAAGTTAAAAAATTGTAAAAGATTACCACTATCTGAGAAACTCATTCAAGGAACTGCAATAAACCAGAGTGTGCCTGCAATAAAAAAGACTGTCTCCCTTTCACAGTGCTCTCTTCTGAGAGCTCTCTATCTGGCATCTCACTGATAACAGCAGCTCGAAGGGGTAGCTGGGAACCCTTAGGGGACAGTGCATTTATGTTAACAGGGAGCAACAATTCAGAAAAGGAGGGTGGGTGACTGTAGGATTTGAAAGATGAAATCAATGGTGTTGAATTATATGTGTAGAGATTGTCGCATGAATGTAGGTTCTACTGTATATATTTTCAACGATTAACAGACAACAAAAGCGAGGAACCCCAGGATATAGCTGGTCCCCACCACAAGCCTTCCTGGCGAGCTGCGGCTGACAGCCCAGGACTCCTCCAGCACTGTCTTTCTCTGGCATGACCCTAGCTGCAGCACATTAACTAGCACACATCTGCCTGATCGCTGTGGCATAGGTTGGTAGCACTACTCCAGTGGGTAGCACTAGTTATAAGTAGCCAGCCCCCACAGCAATGCTCTGCTTCTGTGTTAAACATGTCATCCCAGAATGCCTTGCAAAACATACCTGCAGTCCCTTTATCCATGTCCCATGCTGGATTCTCTTGGATGCCTTCCCTGAAACAAATTGTCAGCAAGCCCTTGGCTCCAGAGAGCCTTCCTTCAATGTGTCTTGATGGTCACACTAGCAGAAAGCAGAATTCCCTCATCTGCCAACAGGGATTTGTGGCTAGGAGGTCTGTCCTGTGAGTCTGCCAATGAAAACCATGGAGTGCTCTTTGTGTCCTTGAGGGAAATTGGGAAGTTTACCTTTGGAGCTTCTGTATCACCTTCCCACCTTCTCGTCTTTTTTTCAGCCCCCTCATTCTCTTGCAAGTGACCTACTGTCACTTGCTACTCAGGAGCTAGAGGAGAGTCTGATGAACACTAGACCTGGCAGACAGCACTCAAGCAGGCCATGGGACTTAGACTAACTGTGGTCAAGGAGTTAGTGAACGCATTTGCTAGCTCTCAACAATCTTGGTACGATATTTAACGGATCCAAACCACAGAATAAAACCCATAATACTGATACTTCAGTGTTTGGTAACTAAATGAGGGGAAATATTTTTGCCCAAGCTGCAGGAGGGAGGGTTTGAAAGACATACCTAGAGTTTTGCCTGCAGATCACTTGATAAAATGCACATTCTGCTTCAGTCTGAAGAACAACCTGGTTTCTGCAGTTCTAACCAACTCCCAGCTGATCTCGATGCTGCAGAAGCACCGACCCTGCGGTGCACGGCCCGGACCAGAGAACGACCATGACATGCCACATGGGCGAATCCCTGTTGTTGGAGCACTCTTACTCAGGACCCCAGTACAGACAAAGCTGTACTTCCGAACCAACTCTAAGGTTCAATAAGTTCGCACATTTTTTAACCGCCTCGATACTTGAAAATGAATACTAAATTATCATTATTGTAAAGGAAATGTTCTTAGCAGATTCATCTAGACTCCATATGCTCCAAATAATCGAGGCGACCTACCTCTCTGAGTAATTCCACATTGCAGAGTCTAAAGGCAACATCAAGGTTGTAGGTCAAGGGGTGGGGTTGTTGTCATTGTTTGATGCCATCCAATCTGCTCTGCCTCATAGGGCCCCTACTAGAAGAGAAGGAGACACTGCCCGGTCTTACACCATCCTGACAACCATTGCTGTGTCTGAGCCCATGATGGAAGCCACTGTGTCCGTCCAGGGGGATGACTCTGCTTTATCACCGGTCCTCTGCTTTTCTGGTGTCCATCTCCAGGGATTGGTCCATTCTTATAAGATGCTCAACGTGCGTGAGAAGAAGTCCTACAGTGCTACCATCTTCGCTTCTACACAGCATCCTCGCTGTACTTCCTCCAAGATAATTG
The DNA here is from genome assembly GCF_000313985.2 of Echinops telfairi. Taxonomy (NCBI): domain Eukaryota; kingdom Metazoa; phylum Chordata; class Mammalia; order Afrosoricida; family Tenrecidae; genus Echinops; species Echinops telfairi. The sequence continues at coordinate 978,745 of NW_022103900.1, forward strand.
TTTTGGTTCTTCTGCCCGTCTGTGTACTTTCAATATTCTTCACCGACACCATAATTCAAAGGCATCGATTCTTCAGCAATGTTTCCTATTCATTGTCCAGCTTTGACGGACACATGAGGTGACTGATACTTTCAGGACTTCTTTCTTTTAGTCTTCAAAATGACATCTTTCTTTCATTTTTTAAACAGGTCCTTTTCAGCAGGCTTACCCAATTTAATACATCATTTGATTTTTTTTTAACTGCTACTTCCACGTGTGTGGCGTGTTGGTTACAGTAAAACGCGGTCCTCGACAACTTCAAATATGCTTCCCTGTCGTCATCACCTTTCTCTTTGGTCCACGTGTGGGGATTTTTGTGGTTTTCAGGTGGCGAGTAAGTACTTCAAGTCTTCTTTGATTGCAGCACAAAAGGCTGGGTCCTCTGAGTGTTACAGAAACTCATAGTCCATCCTTCTTCGTGAAGTCCAGCTCTGGGCTCTACTTACTTAGCCTAGACATTGAGCAAATCTGGTGGGAAAGGATACAACCCCGATGCACACTTTTCCTGATTATAAACTGTGCAGTATCCCCTTGCTCAATTAGAATGATTACCTGCACAATTAAGTATTTTGGAATTCCTATTCTTTGGAATGTTACCCATACTTTGTTAGGATCCACACAGTCAAACAAACAAAAAACATTGGCATCGTCAATAAAACACAAGTAAACAACTTCCTGATAGTCTCTGCTTTCAGTGGAGATCCATCTGACGTCAGTAGTGACACCCCTTGTTCCACAGTCTCTTCTGTTTTCAGGAGCGTGGCAGGGACATCATCGTGGTATTGTGCCATTCTGGATTGTGCTGTTCTATGTGGACTCGGGACAAAGCAGCATGAGGAAAGAGCAAGAGATCGAAACAGCGCTTGAACTTAGGACAGGGGACTCTGGTTGTTTATAACAGGGCCGGATTTAGAAAGGCTCCCTAAAGGCACATGGAAAAAGGATGTTCAAACGGAGGTCCAGCTGCTCTGGCGGGGGTGGTGGTACTGACGGAGGAGGTGAATCACACCTCCAGAAAGCAGAGCAACAGTAAAACCTCATCTGGTCACGACGCACACTTAATGTGAATTATATCTTAAAAACAGCCTGCATTTGACAGCCACTCAGCCTAATGCCAGCTACTTTGTCTTTCATCCTATAATTAAACTGGGTTCCTTTTCTTGGGTTTGGAGCTTGCGGGAACACAGTCTTTTGACTAATTCACCTTCAGATCAGTGCTGGGCCTTGATGTATTACAGCGATAGACTGCCGGACGCATGTAATCCATCATGGTCGTCAGCTGTTCCTGGGCTTCTGGATAGAGAAACTGAGCCAGCTGTTGTTCTGACGCATTGGAGCCATGCATCACCCAAGCCCAGAACCCAATGAGCTATGACTCCAGGGTGACACTGTCCAGGATAGAGAGCGTCCCGGGGCACATGGTCGGAGAGCCAGGAGAGACTCTCCTAGCACCGACTGGTTGAAAATAGATTGGTTTCCCAGGTCCAGTTCGGCAGATTTCATAGGGAATGAAGATGCATTCAGATGTGTTGCTGTTATTGATCTAACCCGGGACATCAATTTCTTAGTAATGTATTTCTGAAAAATCCAAGCCATCCGACATCATTTTATGTATCTTAATCTTTATCGTTGATGATATGAATTGTCTTTACACAAATCTTTCAAGTCAGCCAAATGATATAAGCTACTAGTCCAACGTTGGGGCCTCCAGTTGGGCGTGTGTAAATGGGAACTGTTTAAACATTGACTGCTCGCACTTGGCTGTTTGTTCCTCAGTGAACGCCTTCAGCGGGCCCTGCATTGCCTTGGTGCGCAAGAGCTGAGAGGTAGTCAGCTAACGTGGCCCTCCTGTGATGTTGAATCCCACCCTGGAGGACATGCTCTGTTAGAGGATTTGGGTGGGATCTATCTTTAAGATTACTTTACTACAAGGAGGGACTAACATCCTTCATTTTCCTAGGGGGAATGATCAGCCTAAGGACAAAACTGCACCTCGGTGCCCCAAAGCCATTCCCCCGTGTTGATGAGCCGTTTCAGGCACACAGAGAAAACCCCCAGGACTGTTGGAAGACCACGCTCCAGACCTCTGCCGATGATGGTGGAGTCCAAGACCAGGGGCAGAGACTGTGACGTGGGAACTATAAGACAGAGCAAGAGGAGCAGCCCCGGCAATCGGGGACTGTGAGGTAAAGTGACAGGCTGGCTTCCTGCCCATGGAGGCAAAAGCCCAGGGACTGAGGATCATTGAGAGAGACATGTGCTGGCTGAGGAGAGATGCTACTGTGGACCAGTGACTGTATCCGTATCCTGTTTGCTGGTCCTGACTTGTAACCTAAGAATTTCCCTACTAACCCCCTTAATTGTGAGCACTTCCTGTGAGTTCTGGGTGTCCGGAGCAACAAGTTCTCTAACCCGTGATAGAAGGGGAGTGCTGTGTGAGGAGTGGTTGCTGTCAGGACCGGGCAAAGAAGGACGGAGCATAGAGGCAGGTCTGACCCCAGTCTTGGCAACAGAGAAACCAGGGGATGTCAAGAGCATAAATGAAGTTTCTCGCAACACTGGCTTAAACGACTCAGGCAAGTATAACTATGCCACATCCAAACTCTCACGATGACCTCACCTTACTAGGACTTGCTTGTCAGAATAGCTCATTGGCCCAGATGATGGAAAGATTTTGAAAATGAGTTTAAAACAAAAAAACTCGAACCCATTGCTTCCGAGAGTGGTTTTCACCTCATTTGAAAAGAGGCAAATGTTTAGTGTAAAAAATTGCTTCCACTTCTCCAGCATCTTGATGAAGCTACAAGTCAAGTAAACTGTTTACCAGTGGGAAGATCGTTGGTGCTAGACGTGATGCTAGGGATACAAAATGAACCCCTTCTGCAATGTGGGAAATTAAGAGCCCTGGTGACGCAGAGGCTAAGCACCTGGCCACTCACCCAAAGGTGGGCAGTTCAAAGCCATCCAGCGGCTCTGTGGGAGGCGATCTGGTGAGATGCTCTCCTCCCATCAAGACGACAACCTGGAAGCCCTAAGGCAGCCCTCACTGAGGGGACACTACGAATAGCAGGGGGTCACTAAAAACTGAAAGTCAACTTGATGGCCCCTGACAATAACATAATTTATACTACTCCATTGTAATTACTCGCAACTCTCATGAACAAAAAGAAGGGATTTCCTGGAACTGGGCAAAGCAGCATGGCTAATGGGATCGTTTTTTGATATGTAACAACCCTATCAATTTCAATAGCAACCTTGTAATTTTTCCAAAAGGGGAAATTAGCTAAATAGCACGAAGAAGTTTGACCTAGAAATTCTTTAGTCTTTGCTTCTCTCAATATGGCCCCAAAATGATGATGACTGGCATAAGCAAAACACCCCAAAATAAGTGTTGTCAGTGCCAAGGAATTAAGATATCTAGCGGCTGCAACAAGGGCTTCAAACATGAGGACTAGCGTGAGGGTGATGCAGGACCGGGCAGTGTTCCGTTGTTATCCACAGGGTCACTGTGATTCGGAACCGACCCAACCCCACCTGACAACGGTCAGCAATTTTATATGAGATGGCACGCTTCCTGTCTCTGCCAGCTGGAAAAGGTCTTTGTTTATGCCAGCCTGGAATAATCCCCGTGCCTTCCTCCTCACCAAGAAGGAAGTGTGGCATTACATGGGAAGTCATCTCTAGCAAGGTAGTGACACCAAGATCTTCGATACAGATACGTAGGTATCTCGGTTTACCTCGAGCATTCCGCTTTCATCATGAAGGCCCTTGTTCTGGCCGAGCCCTCGGTTCTGAAAAACTGCGAGGGCTGGTTACCCGGGTGGTTCCTGGTTCTCAAGAATGCACACTCGGGGACCACATGACTAAGGGGAAACCAGGTCATTTGTCCAACGATAGTCTAGACTCTCCTGTACAATTTAGAAATACACTTTGTGACAAGAGATATAATTGGCTTAGGGGACACTGAGCATCTCTTAAGGGTGATAGAAAAATTGGGAAGCGGGTAGTAGTGATAACTGAACAGTATAGTAAGCATAATTCATGTCACTATAGTGTACATGGGAAGAATGTTGAACTGGCAACTGTTGTGTTAAATAGATATTTGCCACAAGTTTAAAAACCGTAGACATCAAAAAAGAAGAAGCTATGATTACAAATAGAAACACATTTTCACTAGGGACAGATCTTCCTAAAGGGCCTCCGTGTGAGCTAGAGAGAGACAGAAAAACGGATGTAACATTTCCTAATCCTCACTGTCCCGAGGTAAATGTTATTGATATTATTTGTGACAGAGCAGATAACGGAGAAGCAGAGAAGTACTTCCTGAGTTCACCAAGCTATTAAGAAAGTGATAAGTTAGGGGTTTGAGAAAAGCCTTTCTATTTCCAGCACATCCTTGGAAGAAGGCAGAAGTAGGACAACTGTAGCTAGGAAAGACCTTTGCCCCAAGTAGACAATTCTGCCATCATAGTCCCCTCACTATAAAATGGATTCCTTTGCATCCAGGAGATGTTGAGAACACCCAATTAAAAGGGTGTGTGTGTGTAGGGGGGGGGCTCACAAAGAGGTTTAAGGTATTCTAAGCCAACATTGTTGCTTTGAGTTTATCTCCTGATTGTATAATGGTTATGCAGTCAGCCACTAACCGGGTTGTTTGAACCCTGTCAGCCACTTCAAGAGAGAAAGGTCTGGAAGATGCGCTCCCATAATGATTTCATCCTAGAAAACCCTATGTGGGCAGATCTACTCTGTCACATGGGGTCAGTATGAATTGGAATCAACTCAAAGCACCTGACAACAGCAATCTCCCCGTAAATGACAACCAATTGAAAGCAGGTTGCTGAGAACACGGTGCTGTGTGTGCATGGGGCATTGCTAGTGGGACTAGGTGGGCATCAAGGACCACCTTTGATTCTCAAAAAAATGTCTGCAACCAACTGTTGAATGCTACTCTTCCATTTTATAATATTAGGGCACAAGCGAGGAGGTCGAGATAGAATTTTGGCTTTAGCTCTGAAACCACCTTCTGTGTGACTTTGATCAACTCCAGTACCTCGACTGTGAGGAGCAGCTTAGGCCACGTAGTCACTAGAGCATTCCCTTCCATCTAGAACCACATAAGCAGGAACTGCTAAGCTTTCTGGTGCTAAAGTAAAGGTCACTGGTTCAAAACCACCAGTGGTTCTGTGGGGGGAAAGGGCCTGGTCTCTGTTCCCATAAAGATCTCTCTCTTAAAACCCCATGGAACAGGTTTACCCCGTCATATAGGGTCAGACTGGACAGCGTAAACCAACAACCAAACGGGGAACTTCTATGTCAATCTGGTAGGACTTTAGATGTCTCATGATACCATCTCCAAGAACCCCAACATTAAAAGTTGGTAGGATAGATATAGGATTGCTAAGCTCTCACTTTCCCCAGAAGCAGCTGCATGACCAAGTGGAAAGAACATGGGATAGGGAGCCAGACCTGGGTGAGGTTCCTGATGCTGCCCTTTAAGTTGTCACCTTGAGTGAGTGCCATGACCTCTTTCAATCATGTGATGCCAACCTGTCAAACTGCAATAAACCAACTCATTGTTTTGTCTTGAGCATTAAATGAAGGTGCATATGAATAACCACAGTTGTAATGCCACAGCTATCCGTAAGACCCTCCTGCCCACAAACAGCTTCCCAGCCATCCCTCGTAGGACATAGCCCCAGCCTCAGCTTCACCTGTACACAGAAGCAGGGCCCTTGGGGTCCGGCACACTGGCCGCCCCATCTGTCCCCCATCCTGCTGCCTCCATCGCCACCAAACCCTTCTCCCCCCAGGAGCTCTGCCTCTTCCACTCCAACCACCAAACCGTTGGGCTTTGACTCACGGCGATCCCCAGTGCATCAGGATAGAACTGGGCTCCACAAGGTTTTCAAGAAAAGATTTGTACTTTGGTCTTTATACTAATAGGACCTTACCCTTACCAACTTAGCACATTCTGTTGTTCATCGTTTTCTGTGGGGTTTCCCAGCTGTGAAGCACAGGAGGCGTGGATGTATAATGATAACAACTGATACAAAACTGATATGACAATAGGGAATGCAGGGGTGAGGGATGAATGATAGGGAGGGAGAGGCTTTCAGGAATAAATAGTGAAGGTGGGGTGGGGGTGGCGGGGAGGAAGCACTAGAACCGATCGCGATGGCACAATTCATCTTAAAGGCGATTCAACCATGGTGGGGGGTGGGGGGTACTCTAAGATAGGTGTGGTGGTGACTGCACAATTCCCCTTGATATGATTGAACGATTGAACCACTCAATTGTATGATGTGTAAATTAAGTGCCAATGAAACTGTTGGAAAAAATAAATGAATAAAATGGATGAGTATAAGCTAAAAACCAAAGAATGTTAGCAGGGAGAAATAAAGCTGTGCTACGTCCAGTCTCCAAATGAGGAAGGTTGGGGAGGGGGGGCTGGATCAAAAGATCACCAGACCTCTCTTTGTCAGGAGCCTCTGGGTAGACTCAAACTTCCCCCTCTCAGATACCAGCCAAGTACATTAACCTCACTAACCAGGAACTCTTACTCTGGCCAGAGAGGAAAGGAAATGATTCTCTCTGAGTCAGTTACATCCTAACCTCGGGCAGGGCCTCCACAAGCTCCACATGGCACGGAGGGGGCCAGGTCATCATCTTGTCTAAATGTATTGCAAGTGAAAGGGAAAGCATTGCTGGAAGGTGGTGTGGGTTAGGCATTCAGCTGCTAACCCAGAGCTGAGCAGTTCCAAACCACTAGCTTCACTGCAAAAGGAGAACGAGGCTTTCTACACTGTAAAGACTGGCGGTCTTGGAAACCCACAAGGGCAGCTCTATGCTGTTCGATAGGGTCACTATGAGTGGAGGCATCGACTGGGTGGCAGTGAGTTTGATTTGGGTGTTTTGTTGGTTTGTTTGTTTTTATGAGCTATGGGTTGAGTTGTGACCCCAGTCAGAATGTGACTTAATTGGGAAATACGGTTTTTACAGATGTAATTCGTTAAGCATCTTAACACACTGCGATGGCTCCCGAGTTTACTCGTGTTTCGCACGCCATCTGTTACGAATGGGTCACGAGAACACTCGTGATTTCTACACGCTGTCTTCAGGTGCCATCTGCTTGGATATATTTTAACTACTTCGTCCATTTAGGTGTTTGCATCAGTAGTGCGAATGTATCAAACTCAATTGTCTTCGTGTTTTTTGTTTTTTTAGCATTTCGTGCATTTTGGTTAAATCAAATAGCTACGATTTTCGTATTCAATTTCTGCCTGCTTTTAGGGATGGCCTCATTCAGAAAACGGAAGGAAATGGATGAATCTGAAATACTTTGGGAAGTTTTTGACAACGACTACTCAGATGTTCCTGGTGAAATGAAGATGTGGATGACGGTGTGAATGACTGCTTTGATGGTTCTGAGCACGCTTCCCGTGACAGTGACCTTGTTAGACCTGCAAAGAGCATAAAGAGGCAGTGCTTTCAAGTGACTGACACTAACGATGAAGGCGATTCTGTTTTTGAGAATGGTTTGTTTTGCAATAATGCTACTAACGATTGGTGTGAAATTGACATTCCACCACGTTTGGAAAGGTTTGAAGGTCATCCTGGGGTTATTACATTTCCAACTCAGTGTGACTCTGGAGCCTCTGTGACTACGGATGTGTGGTGATGACTTGTTTGAATTGTTGTGCAAGGAGTTGTGCACTTACCATGATCAAACCTCAGTGAAATGTCAAACATCACCTAAATCGCTCAAGTGGTCTCCCGGTACACAAAAAGGCATGAAGAAATTCTTGGCCCTAATTCTTCTAATGGGACAAACAAAAAAAGATAGCTGGAAAGATTACTGGTCACCAGATCCTCTAATAACTACCCCAATATTTTCGCAGACTATGAGTCGTAATAGATTTGAACAAATATGGGCATTCTGGCACTTCAATGAAAACACGAAAATGCACAATAGCTCTGGAAGACTCTTTAAGATTCCACCTGGGCTGGATTGTTTCCTCAATAAATCCAGGACACTTTACAGACCAAAGCAACAGTTGCCTTTGGACGAGGGGATGATGCCGTGGGGATGATGCCGTGGAGAGGACGCCTGAGGTTTCGAACATACAACCCAGCAAAGATGACAATGCATGGTTTACTTGTTAGGATGGTGTGCGAGTGACACAGGCTATAGCTGCAACATGGAAATGTATACTGGTGAGGGAAGAAATTGGAAGAAAGTGTTCTCTCAGTGCTTGGCCCTTATCTTGGTCTGTGGCACCATGTCTACCAGGATAATCACTATCACAGTCCCTCCACTGCTGAGTTACTACTGAAAAACAAACTAAGGTCTGTGGTACTATTAGAGTGAACAGAGGTTTACCGCTAACTCTAAAGCCAAAGCATCAAGAATGAAGGAAGGTGACACAGTTTTCTGTAGAAAAGGAGACATTCTTCTCCTCATATGGAAAGACAAGCGAGATGTCAGAATGTTATCAACAATTCATGACACTTCTGTCTCAAATACAGGAAAGAGCAATAGAAAAACGAGAGGATCTATTGAAACCTGTGTGTATACGTCAATATAATGCCCACATGAAGGGAGTTGATCGTGCAGATCAGTCACTCTCGTATTATCCTATTCTAAGGAAAACAATGAAATGGACAAAAAAGTCATCCTTTATCTCATAAACTGTGGACTTTTCAATTGTTATCGAATTTACAATGCCCTGAATCCAGAGAAAAAAAGAAGTACAAGCAGTTGCTCCTTTCAGTGGCAAAATACTGGATTACTGACGATGAAAATGTAGGCTCTCCGGAACCAGAGAGATACGTCCAGTCCCACCCCAGGCAGAGCAGGGCAAGCACCACATAAAGATGCACCAGGAAGGCTGTCAGGGGACAGGAAGCAGCACGGACCTGTGTTCATTTCAAGCAATGGAGAAAAGAAATTTCCTATCAGAGCTTGTAGAGTTTGCGCTGCCCATGGAAAAAGAAGTGAAACCAGGTATATTTGCAAACCTTGTAAGGTAGCGCTTCACAGAGAAAAATGCTATACAAGTACCATACATTAAGAAAGTACTAGGAATCTTTGTTTAGATATAGGTCCTATGCTAACTACAATATATGAAATAACTGTCACTGTTTAGGATAAGGTCTCCACAACGAATCCAACCACAGGGCGGGAAGATCATTTGTGCACAGTGTCTCAGGGACAATATTTGCACAGTCTTTGTTTCTCAATGTAGTAGTAGAGTGTAGTTGTAGAGTAACAACAGTACATTGTATAACAAAGCAACATATCAACAAATGAACACTGGGGAACAAAGAATGTATTTTTTGTTTGATATACTCTATTTATTTTTACTGTTTTTCAAAGTAATATGGATTATGTTGATTATTTTTACAAGAAGTTTATAATTTCATGAAGATTATAGTTCATAAAACTAATAATGCTCCACATACATTGCAAAATATTGTTTCATAATGGGAGACATTTTATATTCAAAAACTGAAAGTTATAAATCAATATGATAAAAAGTTGATGAGATGTAAACCCATGTATGATTTAATGCAAAAAAACACACAAACTAACAGCCGAAAAAATACACGGCCACTTGGGTAAGTTGGTAAAAAATATCCGGTCTTTAATGCTTACGATGGTCATCACTAGATGAGCGTGGACCCTGAATCCAAGGACTGGTGTCCTTATAAGAGGTATCAGAGAGCACAGGGAGGAATGGGGAGAAGGTCACGTGAAGACATAAGCAGAGATCAGTGCAATGCAGTTACAAGTCACAGAGCACTGAGGATTACCCGTATCCACCAGAAGCTACAAGAGGCAGGAATGATTCTTCTGCAGAGTCTTCCATGGGAGCTAATGCCCTGTTGTGCACTTCTAATCTCCAAAACTGTGAGAGGATAAATTTGCTTATTTAAGTGACCTGTTTTGTAGCAAGTGAGGAGGACTTGAAGCCCTTTCTGATGAAGATCAAGGATTGCAACCTTCAGTATGGATTCCAACTCAATGTAAACAGTCCAAAATCCTCACAGCTGGACCAATAGGTAACATCATGACAAATGAAGAAAAGGTTGAAGTGGTCAAGGATTTTTGTCTTGCTTGAATCTACAGTCAAGGTTCACTGAAGCTGCAGTCAAGAGATCGAACCACACCTTGCATCTGGTAAGCCTGCTGCCCAAGATCTCTTTAAAGTGTTGAAAAGCAAGGATATGACATGGAGCGCCCAACCCAAGACACGGCAGGGCCACGTATGCATGTGAAAGGTGGGCACTAAAAAGGGAAAACCCAAGAAGAATCTATGCATTTGAATTATGGTGCCGCCCAAAATATTGACAGTACCATGGACTACCAAAAGAACAAACCAACCTGTCTTGCAAGAAATATAGCCAGAATTCTCCTTGGAGGCAAAGATGGTAAGACTGTCTCATGTATGGCTTTGGCCGTGTTGTCAGGAGAGACCAGTCCCTGGAGAAGGACATCCTGCTTGATGAAACACAGGGCATTGCAAAGAGGAAAGGCCTTGACAAGATGGACCGGCACAGTGGCGACAGCAATGGGCCAGAAAGGACGATGGTGGGGATGGCCAGGACGGGGCAGTGTTTTGCTCTGCTGTGCACAGCATCGCTATGAATCAGAACTGACCCGGTGGCAGCTGACAACAACAACTTCGTGGTCATTTGTTACCACAGACCTAGGAGGCTAATACACACAGAGGGGCCTAAGACATTTCTTGAGACTCACATCCTGACTTCATTCTAGAGGGCAACCGGTGTCACTCTTCTATCCTAAACACAGGAAAAAGCAGACAAGAGGCAACAGTCCTGCATCCTGCCCTGGTGAAGTGTAAGACCTGGTGGAGGGAAAGTTCTTTCTCATGAAAAGAATTGGAAAATTCCTGCAGAAAAATCTGCATTCAGACCCCAGATGTGGGTGGTGTTTTTACCACTGGGCTTGCACCCAACACCAGTAGAGCAAAGACTGTCTTGAGTGTGTGTTTTGGCAAAATTCCTCTCCGTCGGAACATGAAGTGGTTCGCTTCAGTCCAGAAGACAACTTCTAAGGCCCGAGCATCACACTGTCTCGGTTAAAATGCGCCTGTGCCATCTTGGGATGTCCGTTTACATCTCTCTGGTCTCAGTTCCCCGTCCTTAAAATGGAACAAATGAAACTAGCTCATTCATAGATTGGAAGCATGTGAAGTGACCAGACAGCACTCGGCAGCTAGCAAGTGCTCAATAGATAGAATGGGGTACCAACCTGGTCCCTTTCACGGTTTATAGGAAATTAAACTTGAGGCTGAGGGTTCTCTGTCAGTTGCTTCTATTTCTTTTCTTTTTGTGTTTCTTGAATTAACAAACTTTTTCCAGTAAGAAGCGGTTTTTCCAGATTGACGGATCAAAAGGCTTTATACTCTTGATGGTTACTTTGAAAATTTCCTAGGGAATCTCTTTTTTTCTTTTTTTCCCCCAGCCAAAGAAATTTTGACATACAAAGAGTAACATTAATATGCAAATTAGCATACAGTAAAATTCATTTTGGTGCCTCGGAGGCAGTATTTTTATAAATACAGAAACATAATTATGCATCCTCCAGAGGACTAAAAATAATTATACAAATTTACAACAAAGCCCACGGCTGTGTTTCCTTTTAACTGACTGTTTTTAATATCATTTAAATCTTGTTAGAACTTAATTACCAAATCTCTCTTGTAATAATTCAGGTGGAAGATTTAAAGTCTAAACTTGCCATTCAGAAAAGAGACCCTCATGAGAACAACGTGGAGCCTCTGCTTGCCCAAAGGGAACAGGAGCAGCGGAGGCAGGGCGGGCCCTGGAGAGAAGGCGGGCCCAAGACAAGACATGAATATTGATACGCAAGCCATGGGAACTTCTTTAACCCGTGAAGACACTGTTACATATTATGATGATTATGGAGTACAAACCCATTAGCCCTTTCTACTTTGTCTTTGGTATTCCTCTAGACATCCCTTTCCTTTTTCAAATTAAGGGAAATATAATTTGGGGGCAATGTTTGCTTTAACGATTTAATTTAATTAGCCTTTTCAAAGGCTATCCAGAACAACTGTGTGTGTGTGTATGTGTGTGTGTGTGCATGTTGTATTGAAAGTCTGACCCATGTTCGTGCAGAAGAAAACAATAAGCTGTTCTGTAGAAGGGTCCAATTTGTACTTGGTTGTTAAGGAATGGTCATGTGTTAGCACAGTGGTTCTCAACCTTCCTAATGCCACGACCCTTTAATACAGTTCCTCATGTTGTGGTGACCCCCAACCATAAAATTATTTTCGTTGCTACTTCATAACTGTAATTTTCCTACTGTTATGCAGCATGTAATGTAAATAGCTGATAAGCAGGTTGTATACTCATTGTTACAAATTGAATATAATTAAACCATGGTGAATAATCACAAAACAATATGTAATTATATATTGTGAAACATTTATGTGTTTTCCAATGGCCTTAGGCAACACCTGTGCAAGGGTTATTCGACCCCAAAAGGGGTCGTGACCCACAGGTTGAGGACTGCTGTTAGCACTTGCGAGGGCTCCTTCCCAAATGGAAGCTTTGAGAATCTCAAACACTTGGAAATCCAAACACATGTTCATTTATCAGTAGTTAATAATATTTTCCAAGGACTTACAGCTCCCTGGAAAATTAATGAATCAACTTATGCTATCAATGATAATAATTTGTTTATGTGTGGTATCTCTACCATGGGTTGCTATCTGTGATTAATTTTCCCTGCAGTTATAACAGTTTCATATTGAGGAGATGCTTATACAAGGTCACAATTCATTCCAGCCACACACAAAAAAAAATTCAGTCAATTTGGTGGGAGAAAAAAATTAATCAAAATGATTGTTTGACAGTGTTTAGACAAAACAGCCAGCTGATTGAATCTTTCATTTTTCAACCAGCGATTTCAACACTGTGTAAACATATGAATGTGCATATGTGTGCTTATGGTGTATGAATATTTTTCCTCTTTCAGTGGCCATAAGGCCCTGAGAAGTTGTATGGCATCAGAACTTTTTATACATAACTGTGTGATTCTTTGGTTTTCTGCTTTACTTCCCTTTTCTTTTTCAAATTAAGGAAACTATAATTTGGGGCAATGGTTGCTTTACCAATTTAATTTAATTAGTGATTCACTTGATAAGGCTCTTCTAGCCACAGTCTTTGTAACACCCACCAGACAACTGGACTTGGCCCTGCAGAATGCGTGTACTTTCTCTTTGCCTGGTGGGTCTGGGTGAAAGAAGGTGAGAGGATACCCTGATCCATTTCTATGGTTCCTTTGTGAGTGATTGTTGACACGTTTAACTGTGATCATAACATCTTGAAATTCTAACATGAGGATTGCTCAGTTTTGTCATCCTGCTAGGTTTCATATGAACCATATGAGAAACAGAAATGGGGATGTGGGGTGGGGGTGCGTATCCCACTACGATCAAGAAAGAAAAGCCAGGACTGAAGCACGTCCTTAGACCTCGCGCTCCCTGTGTGCTGAACCTCTGAGCTTCAAAGAGCTGTGGCACCAGAGGAGTGGCAGCAGAACCAGGGCAAAGACAGGGCAGTGGGCTTCCCAACCCACAGAGGGAATAAAATGGAGTTCCTTCAGGCAGGGGACTCACAGAGTAGAATGTCTCCAGGCACTAACTGGGAGAGCTAGAACCCAGCACATTCACACTGAGTCTTAGGTTTGAGTGGGGTGCCCTTTGGGCGTTTATTTATCTAAAACAAATTCTGTAACATTGCCTGAGCAGGCTGGATGCCTCGGAGCCATGTGGCTGAGAGATCAAGGGCCACAGAGAGTTGGAATGAATGGTTCCAACTGAACAGGCAAACTGTTCTATTCTAGCCTATCTTCTGTCCCTGACTTGCAATCCTTTGAAAGCTTATACCCCTTGTTCCATGCCTTCCTCTCTCTCTCTCTCTCTCTCTCTCTCTCACACACACACACACACACACACACACACAAATAGGACATCTCCTCCAGTCAAGGAATATTTAAGGTAATTTATTACTTGGAGAAATTTCTATCCTGAAACAATTGAAATAATCCGTAAACGATACACTTGGCTACCACTTGGAACTGGTTTAAGTGGGGCATAGAATAAATCACTACAACTATATGAATTGTGCTTCTGGAAGAGGGTTTATCCAACAACAGGATTAGGCAAAAAGATTGGCCAAGTCCCCATGGTATTTCTAATAGTCTCCTGGAATTATGAATTTCGGGATAATAGTTGAAGAAAGCCAGGTACATACGAGGGGGTACTCCCCTAAACACACACACACACACACACACACACAAAACAACAACAAAAACAAACAGAAAAAAGCTCCACTGGGCAGAGCTTTAGTAGTAAGTATTTTTCCCCACTAAGTGAACATCAAGCAACTCGCTCTGAGTTAGTGCACACAGTGGCATCACCTAGGAAGGTTCTCTCTGGTCATGGTGAAATATTTCATAAAAGCAATTTTGCTCAAACCTTGTTTTTGTGATGACCGGTTTAAGAGAACAGTGTGCAGCTGTGAAATTTTGTTTTCCTTCTCAGGGAAAAATGCCACAGAAACTGTTGTGATGTTGAGCACTTGAACACAGCTTGTAAGGATAGTGCTATGGGAAAAACTCAAGTGTATGAGTGGTTTTCTCATTTCAAAAAAGGTGAAATGATTGGTGACAAACCTCATTCTGGACCTCCGTCAACTTCCTGGAGATGAAAATGTCAACAAAATTCATGCACTTGTGCTCAAAACTGATGATGACAGACCATTGAATAGATGAGGAAGTTATCTGGATTATCTTGGAACTCAGTTTAGTGACTTTTTACAGAAGATTTGGGAATGAAAACGGTTGCTGTGAAATTTGTGCCTAGGTTCTGACTGACCAGGAAAAAGAGCATGGAATAGAAATATCCTGTGCTTTAAAATAACAGCTCCGAAGTGACCCAGACTTTTCCCCCAAGATCATAACTGGTGATGAGACATGGTGCTATTCTTATAACATCAAACAAGCCAATGGAAGATGCCATCATCACCTTGCCCCCCAAAAGCTCATCAAATGAAATCAAAGATTAAGATGATGCTCATTTGTTTTTTAATGTGAGGGGGATAATGCATTTGGAGTTTGTTCCACCAGGTCAGACTGTTAATCAGGCTTTTTTATTTAGAGGTTCTGAAAAGATTGCTTAACAATGTGTGACAAAAAAAGGCCTGATTTGTGGCAGA
>NW_022103900.1:995432-996665 GCF_000313985.2 Echinops telfairi
GGTGAAGAAAAAAATGAGGGAGGTGCTGTCAGCCATTCAACCAGCTGAGTTTGAAAAATGTTTCCAAGAATGGCACCGATTTGACAAATATATTAAGTGTAATGGAGAGTACTTTGAAGGTGATAAGGTTGTTTTGTAAAAAAAACATAAATACCAAAAAACCCGCAAAACTTAAATACATAGCTTCAAAAAACTTGGGTTGGTGGGGGGTGGGGGTACTCCTTATAGCGTCTCCCGTAATCCCTCTTTGCTGATGATGTATTCTAAATCTTCAAGCTCAGCCTTGCTTTGGCTGCTGAAAACGGAGTAACCTAACCATTCTCTCTGGGGATGTTAGACGCAGCCTGTGACCTGCAACCACAGCCCTCTCCGCCCATTCATTATACGTGCCTTCTGTGCTTGCCAGGTACTGTTTAGTAACATGGGCTGTTTGTTCTTCTGAATGATTTGAACTTTCTCCCTTTGTGACTGCCTTCGCATCCAAACTAGAACAACTCTGCTCTGAGTTAATTCCCCCAATTTCATTATGACCACTTTGCGCAAGGGGAACAGGCGCTGTGTCCAAACCGGCGAGCAGGAAACAATGGGCACAGGCAGTCATCCAAGGGCTCTGGCATGGTTTGCTGGAGGAAGCCAGCTCTGATTAGTACTATCAAAATGCTTGTCTTTCCTTTGATTGATAGTCCAGGCTCTTGGTACAATTATTGATGTGGGTAACTACTATCATCAGGGTGTCTTTATGATGTGTTGGAAGGAAGGAGGTGGCATGGACTTCACCAGAACATTTTCACACCTGCCTCAATTTAATCTCAAACCCATTATTTTGCAAACAAAACAGAGAAACCCAAGAGAGCCATCTTTGTTGCCCATTTTCTCTGTCAAAAACTCTCCAGTTCCTGGCAGGGGGTAGAGTGGCTGATGGTCCACCGGATCGAGGGGGATGGATGACCGTGTGGGGGGGAGGGCAGGGAGCACCCAGAGGGGGATCTTTGGGATGTGAAGTCTGGCAAGGCAAAGACATCATTGGCAATGGTGTTGTTTGCCCAGTGCTGGTGCCCATAAGTCAGACTGAAGACAACACCAAGCCCCTTGTCATCACGTTCATGTGGTTATAGCTCACAACCCCACAGGACAGGGCAGAACTGCCCTTGTGCATCAGATATCAGGCATCCAAGACCCTGAATAAAAAATCATATCTATGTGAATGAGGGGGAAGGCAGAGTGGAGACCCAA
>NW_022103900.1:997437-999106 GCF_000313985.2 Echinops telfairi
GCGGCGATTGGTCTTTCCGTCTCACGGGACAAAATGCTGAAGGACAGAAGCCCAAAGATGGTAAAGAGCTGCATAAATTAATTTTATAAATGCACCCTCCCTCGGAGAAACTTAAGTCGTCCTTGTGATTTATAGATTTAGTAAGGGCATTTAACAGAACAGTTTTTGTAACAGCAGACATCATTTAAGAAAAAAACCAATCAACATGCATTTGAAAATACTTGTTTTCGACAAAGGGCATTCTTTGTGAAGTAGAGGTTAGCGTGAAGCGCACAGGAACCCGTGGGTTGCTCCCACAGCCTCAGCTCTGACTCATGGCTAACTAACTGGTGTACAGTAGAAGGACCATGGCCCTGGCCTCCCTCTCGACAATCACTGCCCTGCCTCACTGTTCATTGTTGTGGCCGCTGGGTATTCTGAGGACCCACCTCGCAGGCTCATCTTCTGGGGCTAGATCAGACAATCTGCTCCTGGGATACACAGGGTTTTCACCAGCTGGTTCTCAGAAGTAGGTCATCAGGCCTTTCTTCCTGGTCTACCTTAGTCTGGAAGGTCTGCTGTCCACCAGGCATGTCCTTGTTAATATTCTCAAGGCCCGTGGCACAGCCCCCAGCATCAGAGCAACACTCAAGCCACCAGAGTGTAATGAACTGACCACTGGGTGGTGTAAAGGAAAGAGGGACTATTATCTTGCTTGGCCCTGCTCCATTAGGAAGGGTCTAGCATTAGGCTTGGCATGCAGTCCAGCTCTCAACACCTGCTTGTTGAGTGAAAGAATGACTGTAACCAGCAGAAATACATCTTTGCAGGGGAATGTTCTGTAAGGTTTGTTTGATGACTGTGGACAGCGAAATCTTGACAACAGTCCACAAACACATGTTCCACCGATTGATCTAGCTATAGCCATATAAGGGTTCGTTTCTGCCTTTTTATTATGGAGACTTTAAACACCTAGAAAAGTTAGAAGAATCCCAGCACGAAAGACTTGGGGCATATTTGTTTTCTATCTGCGTATACTTTGTAAATATGCCAACCCTTCACCTCTAAGTACTTCAGCATCCAACTCCCAAACATACAAGCTTTCTCCTACGTGATATGATGGAGTTCATTAGCTGCAGGTTTTCAGGGAAGGAAAATACATAAAAGCATGGGGCTAGTGGAGAAGGACTGACACAAAATTCAAATGCAAAACATTAAATATTTTTTAGCTCAATTGATCATTGTTTCCCAGTCTCCCTCCCCATGGACAAATGGAAATGCTTCGCGTCTGTGAAATAACTTGATCTAGTCCCCGTCTTCAGCCTGCTTCCTGTTCCCTCCTGCTTTGTGTCTACACTCCCTTGTCCTCTGGCCCTTATTATAATTTGACTTCGAGGAAATATTCAGTCTCTGGCTGACTTAGCTTCAAGTCAGGTAAAGGCCCGACTATCATGCCACCTAGTATTCTCTGCAGTTACCTACTGCTCTAGGCAGGGCTTCTCCTCTGAGTGCAATGATCCGGGAGCTCCTCCCTCTTTCCTTCATTCTGCCCTGAGAGGAACATTCAGAGCGGGATCTGAGCTGAAGTGGATTTTTTTTAATGATGAACACAAATGTTCCTTCCTTTCAGGCAATGAGCAGGAAGCCTCTGGGCCTGAACGCCCCAGCTCGAGCTCCTTAGGGCCACCGG
>NW_022103900.1:1000789-1002615 GCF_000313985.2 Echinops telfairi
ACTAAGGGTACAGCGATGAACACTCGCCCGTGAGACCTCCACAGGTAATCGGGAAGATGCCAATTTTTAAGTTCCTTCATGCCACATCAAGCCATTAGTTCTGTGGGAGAATGCAAGAAAGTCATGTGGGAAATATTTACGACCGTCTTACTCTGTGGCGGCTGGCTCTCTAGCGAAGTTCTTCAGGTGCGCCGTATCCTCCAAGCAAGCCCACTGTGTCGTTGCGAAGGCTAGCGTCTCTCTTCTATTAAAAAGCTAGGTAACATGCCCAACAGCACCCTATTAGCATTCAAATCCATGCAGAAACTTCAGAGCCCACTGTCTCAATGGTTAGACAGTACTGTCTTTTTTTTAAGGATGCAAACAGAGGCAACTCTGCATGAAATCCGCCCCATGAAGGCTGTGGGTTATGAAGCCCTTATTTATGTCAGCGGACTGTTTTCCTGTGGGGCGCCCCACAAGGCAATAAGAGCTTTGGATTTATCTTTTCATCTCTGTCGAATGAGAGCTGTGCTGTGGGCTGTTTAGCTGCATAATAGTGTGGACCCGTAGGTGGATATATGGTTATCTGAGTTTCAGGATGAATTTAGGCAATGCTACTCTGAAAAATAGTAATAAATGAATGACACAGGAGTGCTATTTGCAGCCTTGATATTCACACAGTCCCCAAAAAGGTGGTATCTGAGTGTACCAGACTTTCCGCAGCTGGGATTATGGAAATGATTCTCTGTGCCCTGACTGCCCACTCCACCCTCGAGTTGCCCCTGTGCCATAGGTTATCAGAGAGAAGAACGTGGTGGAATGCCAAAGGGCGACTGCCAATGAAGGGTTCTCAGAGGTAGAGTCATTTACGGCTGGAAGTGAACCCTCACTGAAGAACCCCATAGTAGTTGGCCAGGCCAAGCTTCGGATGCTTACCACGAGACTCCGATCTAAGGCGAGAATCAAAATAGCACAGGCTGTTTGAACTCCCGAGACACACAGCGCTCATGATTGGCTGTGTAACCAGCCGCCATTTTCGCTGCCTATGGTTCCAGAACAACTCTGAACCCCATCACACTGTCTTCCTCTTCACCCACGTGCAATGAACGGGAGCACGCAGGTGAGTGGCAAGATCATCGACTTGGACTTACACAAATGGAGGTGCAAACTCTGACTTCCCTTTTGAGTAGTGGTGTGACCTTCACAAGCTAGCTAACCTCGCTGGCACCCAGCTGCTGCATCCATAGAAGGGGCCCTCAGTCCCGGCTTGGCAGAGTTTAATGAGCTAACCGTTCTAATACCTAGAAAGGTAAGTGCTTACCCAGTGTCAGTTTCCTCCCTCCTCTTCCCTTAGTAATGAGCAAGAAATAAACCCTTTTCTCCGCACTTGCCTAGCTTTGAAGTTGGAGGTGAGATTCCTTTCTGTGATACTGCGCCTCAGTTGAGCTCGGTTCTCCCTTCCCTGTATTCCTCTGACTCTCAGACTCCACACCGGGAGTTGCACTGTTAATCACCCTCTTGGGTGCTTTATCTTGGTTAGCTTGATCTCCTGTTAGATTGTAATCTCCTTGCTGTCATCGACCATATTGCTCTACTTCATCTGTGTTCCCCGTGGCATTCAACATGAGTCTGCCCCTTCTTTGAAAGGAGAAATCAGTGTTTACTATGGATTGGATGAATTGATCGATTGACGATTGAGTAAAAAACTAGTGGCGTCATTGCAACAATGAATGGTCTTGTGGCTTTGTGTCACCAGATAGAACTGCAGCATCTTGACTCCTCCCAGGTCTCTGAATGACACGCCCAATGTGTGCTTTTGGACTAAAAGCAAAGCAAGGATGGCG
>NW_022103900.1:1003354-1027576 GCF_000313985.2 Echinops telfairi
AGCTTTTGTATGTATCTAAAGCGATGGAAAATGCCAGGGCTCTGGGCAGGTGCACACTAGCCCTCAAAGTGCCATCTTTGCTTCTGAACCCTGAAGAGACCTTATAGCACAGAGTTGCCCAATGCAATGCACCCTTTAACTGCATGACTGCTGCGTGAGTATTGAAGTCTTTGACAATCTCACTATTTGCTCCTTTATCACGATATTACTTATTGGCAAAGCTGTGGAGAGTTTTGTCTTCTCTAGGTTGAGGAAAGCTCCCTCAGGTGGCAGTGGGGTGGGGGTGGGGGGAGGTAGATGCTAACAGGCATCCTCCCAGAGATCAGGTGCCAGACTGCAGGGGGCCTGCTCCCTGCTGCTGGAGACAATGGACAGGCTCCTGTTGGTGGAGTTCACATCCTACTGATAATGGTCTCTATCAGTTGAGCCAGAAACGAGTCAAACCGGCTCTGTGACATCCAAAGTTAAACTGCCATCCCAAATCTAGGATCTGCCCATCGTGTCACATGTATACCCCCAATTCTTCCTCTTCCTATTGCGTGTATGTCCCTAGACCACCCCCTCTCATTGCTGTATAACCTATAGTGCAACCCCTTCCTGTGATGTATGACTACCTGTAGGCCTGGGCTAGCAATAGAGAGCTCTCTTGCTCTCTCTCTCTAGACTCTCACTGGTCCCGCTCACCTCTCCTCCCCTTCTCCTCTCCCATCCTCTCTCCCTTGTTCCCTCCCCCCCCTCCTTCCCTTCCCCCTCTCTCTACGTGGGCCACCAAGCTGGGCTGAGGTGAGCAATGCTACCATGTAATGTAGTATCTCTTGTATCTCTCATGCTCTCGATGACTTTAATATAATACTTATATGTTTCACCCTTGCAATTGTGCATTACTGAACCTGAGACTAGGGGTGGGGGCTGGCCCCTCACCAGTCCCCAAAACCTAATACTACAGCAGTGGGTTAAGCATTGGGTGGCTAACCACAAAGTTACTGGTTCAAACTCACCAGTTGCTTTAGGGGAGAAAAATGAGGATTTCTGCTCCATCAAAGTTTACAGTCTTGAGAACCCTAAAGAGCAGTTCAACTCTGTCCCTGAGAGTCACTAAGAGGCAGGACCACTCAGTGCAGCAGGCTTGAGTCATACTGAGTCACTGTCCTGCTGAGGCTTGTACACAGGCTTTGATCTTTGTAATAATTTAAAATTTTTATTATTAAATGATCATTTTATTGGGGGCTCTTACAATTCTTATAACAATCCATATAGCCATTGTAACAGGCATATTTGTACATATGTTGCTGTCATTCTTTTTTAGCATTTCTTTTTTTTTTCTTTTCTTTTAGCATTTACTTTCTATTGAGCCCTTGGTATCAGCTTTTTATAATCTTTGTAGTCTTTGATTACAGCCATGAAAACCATAGGGAGCAATTCTACTCTGTAACACACAGTGTCACCATGAGCAAGAATCAGCTCAATGGCAATGGGTTTCTTTTCTTTCTTTCTTTTTGTTCCTTCCATGTTAATCATCTTATTTTCAATATCAAAACCCTACTTATAATGTGTGGATAGATGCAAACATTAGATGCTTTCGTACAATTTTGAAATGCACTCATATAAATAATATCACCCAATCAAGTTACCCTGTGCCCCTGGTGGCATCGTAATTACACTTTGGGCTGTGATCTGAAAGGTCAGCATTCAAAACCACGAGCCATTGCACTGCAGAAAAACGGAGCTTTCTACTCCCATTAACAGTTACAGTCCCGAAAAGCGGGTGCATAAGCAAATGTGGTGAAGAAAGCTGATGGTGCCCGGCTATCAAAAGATATAGCGTCTGGGGTCTGAAAGGCTTGAAGGTCAACAAGAGGCCATCTACCTGAGAAGCATCAAAGCCCACATGGAAGAAGCACACCAGCCTGTGTGATCACAAGGTGTCCAAGGAATCAGGTATCAGGCATCAAAGGAGAAAAAAAATCATATCATTGTGAATAAGGGGGAATGCAGATTGGGGACCCAAAGCTCATCTGCAGGCAACTGAACATCCCCTTACAGAAGGGTCTCAGGGAGGAGATGAGCCAGTCAGGGTGCAGTGTAACAATGATGAAACATACAACTTTCCTCTAGTTCTTAAATGCTTCCCCCCACACACACATACACACTATGATGATTCCAATTCTACCTTACAAATCCGGCTAGACCAGAGGATGTACACTGGTACAGATAGGAACTGGAAGCACAGGGAATCCAGAGCGGATGATCCCTTCAGGACCAGTGGTTTGAGTGGCGATAATGGGATGGTGGAGAGAGGGTGGGATGGAAAGGGGTAACCAATTAAAGGATCTACATATAACCTCCTCCCTGGGGGACTGACAGACAACAGAAGGGTGGGTGAGGGGAGATGTCAGACAGTGTAAGACATGACAAAATAATAATAATTTACAAATTATCAAGGGCTCATGAGGGAGAGGAGAGCAGGGAGGGGGAGGGGAAAATGAGGAGCTGATACAAAGGGCTCAAGTGGAAAGCAAATGTTTTGAGAATGATGATGGCAACAAATGTACAAATGTGCTTGACACAATGGATGTATGTATGGATTATGATAAGAGTTGTATGAGTCCCTAATAAAATGATTTTTTAAATTAAAAGTAAAGCATTTTATTGGGGGCTCTTACAGCTCTTATAACAATCCATACATCAATTGTATCAAGCACATTTATACATATGTTGCCATCATCTTTTTCAAAAATTTTTTTTCTACTTGAGCCCTTGGTATCAGCTCCTCTTTTTCCCCCTCCTTCTCCGAGTCTTTCATCCTTGTGAACCCTTGATAAATTATAAATAATTATAAATTATTATTATTATTAACCACCTCACTTGCCTCTTCTGATAAAGCTTCAACTCGTTTTCATCTCAGCTAACTACCCCTCCTACCCCTACATCTAAGAAGCTGAATGTTGCTGGAGAAAAATCACATACTATGTTGTAAAAACCCACTTCAAATTTATGACAAAAATCTTCAATGAGCACTCAATACTACCTGACAACTAGCTTCCCTAGTAAATTCATTAACCTGCTCCCAAGATGACGATTATGCACTTTCTCCTCAATCCTCAAGTCTCCAGCATCTCCTCCCACTTAACTCTCAGCGGGAGACTGTCATATATCTCATAGAGAAATATGAGACAAAGTCACAAAGTATTGCTACTGGGATTCCAGTTCATATGTGCAGGCGTTTATTCCCAACACCTGTGTTTCAACATGTTTCTTCCATCAGTGGGTGTCTGCAGACACGTTCTCTCAGGAATATACTTGTGTCTGTCTTTGGGGAGCCCTGGTGGTATAGTGGTCACTTGGGCCCCTAACCAGAAGGTCAGCACTTCAAAACCACCAGTGACTCCTTGAGAGAAAGAGGAGGCCTGTCACAGTCTCAGAGACCCACAGGGACAGCTCTACCCTATCTCAGAGGGTAACTTTGACCTGTTGGCAGTGAGCTGGATTTTGGGTTTTGGTTGTCTCCTTAGGGTGCCTTCCAAAAAAAAGAAAAGCCTAATCAAAACAGTGACTTCCATTGAAAACAAAAAACAGTGGCTTCCAGAAGGATCTGCTGGGCCAGTGAAACTTGAAGCAAGTGGGGTTCATTCAGAAGAGGTGGCAACTCCTGGGGGGACCCCAAAGAGTGATCTGATTGATTTTTCTCAATGGACCCAGAGCAACCACAGGGGCTACTATGAAGAAATGTTGTTGGTTTTGTTTGTTTGTTGCTTGAAAACTACAGGAGAAACAAGTGAAGAAAATTGCCCTGAGGGAGTTTTTTCCTGACACAAAGCTGCGCCTGTTCGTTCTTCCAGGTTAACAAGGACTGTCCGATGAGAATTTCACTGGGAACCTCTACCCCTTCTTCCCCACCCCACCCTGACCTTGCCCCTTCAGACTGCTTCTCATTCCCCAAACTCAAACAATAGTTTTTAAAGACACAATTTTAGTTTCCAAATGCTCTTTTGACATGATGTCCGTTGAAGACTGCAGAATTCTTAAGGGAAGGTTAGCAAGATGAAAACACCCAGTAAACTAGAGAATAAGTCGCTCAAAACCACCTGCTGCTCTGCAGGCGAAAGAGGCGTCGTTCTCCTCCTGGAAAGAGTGACAGTCTCAGAAACCCACAGGGGCAGTTCTACCCAGGCCTGTAGGGTCACCAAGAGGCAGAACCGACTCAATGGCAGTGAGGGGTGTTTTTGTTGGTTTGTGTTTTGAAACAGAGGATAGGCCTAGATGGAGGATGGGTCACATTTTGGTATTTTTGTTTAAGAAAGATTGCAATGATTCTGTAGCAGTACTTCTTGCCTTACCTTTGTAAGTCCGATGAACCAGCTCAACATCTAACCTTCCCTCCCACAGCTTGTATGTGTCGGTAGCTTCTGGTAAGCTTGCGTCCCATCTTGCTCACCTCCTAGTGGGCTTGTAAAGACTTCCACTCTTCCCGAAGCCACATCCGGGTCGCTCCCATGATGTCTTATAAGCATGTCCACTAAACATTATCGAAATCCAGTCATTTTTCATCAGCAGTGAATAAAATAGACAAAAATAGCCACGCCTCCATGGAACGTACGCTCTGTGGGGGCAGACATGCAAAATAAGCTGAATGTAAGGCATAGCAATTAGAGCTATAGACCAAAAAAAGTGAAGAAACGGATGTCAAGTGCTGGATGGAGGGATGGGTACTTTAGGCAGAGTAGGTGGGATGGTGGAGTAGTTACACCTTGGGCTGCTAACCACAAGGTCAGCCATTTGAAAGTTCTCCTTGGGAGAAAGAACAGGACTTCCACTTTCTATTCCCATAAAGAGTTACCATCTAAGAAGCCCACTAGGGCAATCCTACGCTGTCCGATAGGGTCACTATGAGTCTCCTAGGTGGCAATGAGCTCGGGTTGAGAGAGGCGGATTGCCTCAGGCTTGGGCATGAGGGGGTTTCAAAAGCAGCAAGGAGACCATTGGGACCCCAACAGAGTTTAAAAAAAATGAAGTCAGAGAAATGGAAGAGGCGGCAGGTACCACACCCTGCAGAGCTTTGTAAGTGGCATTATGACTTTGACTTTTCCTTATGTGAAGTGGGAGCCACTGAGGGTTTCCAAGAGGGGGTTGAGAGGAGCTGACTTACATTTAACTCTGTCCCTCTGTGTGATGTGGAGAACAGATCACAGGGCCCAAAAATCCAAGCAGGGAGACCAGTTGGAAGTCTAGTCATTCAAGTGGAAAGGGGTGTGGCTTTGGCCAAGACGGTGGCCGTGCATGCAGTGGTTCAGGAGAGGGGGGTGAAGCCTGAAAGAGAGAGACGCACTCTTTTTTTTTTTTAGGCAGAGGTGCAGGACTTGCTGATAAACCAGCACAGAATTAAAGTCAACAATGTCTTTCAGATTTCTGGTGATCTGTAGTCCTTACTTATGGATGCCCACGCGATTTAATGCTGCTTCTATGGAATTTGTATAACTTGCTACATTACTCAGAGGCAAACAGGTTGGATGCAGATGCCACCTGGAAAGGCCAGATAACCCTAAGAGTCTTCTCTTCTTTGTCCACTTGTTAGCGGCCACCAAGGTAATTCCTGTTTGTCTGGGGACTCAACAGAGCCGTCCTGAGACTTAAGACTGAGAAGAACCCAAGTTTTCTGTTAGCTTACTCACAGTCAGCACCTGTTTCCTGTGGTGCTCCTGAAACCCAAGTTAATGGAAGGCATCGGCCCATGCCTCCCCAGAGTGCAAGTCCCAAAAGAAAAGAGTGTGTATTCTCTGTGTACTCCGATTTCACACAGGATGCCACCAAGACGGCATGTTTTGTTGTCCATCTCCTCACAGATGCCACCTTCTAGAGAATCTACCTTTTTGGATGAACTTCCCAAACTGTTCTCTAAACCTGAAACCAAATATCCTCCAAGGTCTCTCTAAACCAAACAGTAGGGTGGCTTCATTAGTAAAGCTGGTTTGCCTTGGGGATTGTGCTCATTTAAAGAACGATCTATAAGGGAGACGTCGGACAGGGCAAGATATGACAAAATAACAATTTCTAAATTATCAAGGGCTCATGAGGGAGGGGGGAGTGGGGAGGGAGGGGAAAAATGAGGACCTAATGCCAGGGGCTTAAGTGGAGAGAAAATGTTGTGAGAATGATGAGGGCAATGAATGTACAAATGCGCTTTACACAATTGATGTATGTATGGATAGTGATGAGTTGTATGAGCCCCTAATAAAAGATTTTTTTAAAAAAACATGAAAAAATAAATAAATAAAAATAAAGAACGATCTATATTGGCTCAAAATGGAAAAGCTTCTAGCTCTTATTATATAATCCAATTGTTTCAAGCACAGTCACTATAAGAAGTTAAGTCAGAATAAGGACTAGACTGGCTTGTCCATAGTCTTGAGATTGCTTGAAAATATTGCACAGCATGTCGACTTTTTGTGATAGAGATTTGCCCCACAAGTATACACTTCTTATCTCCGCTGTTGTGGCACATGCATAAAGATGCTTCTCCCAGGATGTTGAACCACGTGAGTGAGGCTTCAAAGAATATTAACATCTTAGGAACCCACATCCATCAAAGCATCATGGCACGGCCTTCGTGCTGAGGTCTTCTTGGAAACACTGGGAAGAACTGGAATTCTCAAACACTTCACTGTGCTCATGCGGAACCTGTAGCTCAACCAGGAGGTGGTCGTTTGGACAGAACCAGGGGACGCCGTGTGGTTTAAAGTCAGGACGGTGTGTGTCAGGGTCGCATCCTTTCCCCATGCTTATTCAGTCTGTGGGCTCAGTAAATAATCAAGAAACTGACGACCCAAAGACCACAGCATCAGAATGGAGGAAGGTTCATTGACAACTTGTCATTTATAGATGACACCGCTCATTGAAAGCCAAGAGGACTTGATGGAATTACTGATGAAGATGAAAGATTACAGCCTTTAGTGTGAATTATACCTCAACATAAGAAAACAAAATCCTCCCAAATGGACCAGTAAGCAACATCCCAGTCAATAGAAGAGAGTGAAGTTGTCCAGGATGCCCTTTACTTGACTCCACAACTAACAACCGTGAACGCAGCAGTCAGGAAATAGAGTGGCGCATTGCAATGTGCACATCTGTTGCCAACGATCTCTTTAAAGTGCTAAAGCCAAGATGTCACTAGGAGGACCAAGGTGCACCTGATCCAAGGCACGCAGTTTTCTGTTGTCTCACATGTATGTCAGAGCTGAACGACGATTAAGGAAGATTGAAAAAGAACAGATGGATGCCTTGGAGCCATGGTATTGAGAAAGAATGCTGACTGTACCTTGGACCGCCGGAAGACTGAACAAACGTGTCCTGAAAGAAATAGTCAGGAGAGACTCCATTGCAGCGAAATTCATCTCATGTGCTCTGGACAGTTTATCAGGAGAGACCAGTCCCTGGAGAAGGACAGCATTCTCGGCCAACCAAGGGTCAGCAAAACCCAGAAAGCCCTTCATGGAGATGGACTGGCACAGCGGCTGCAACAATAGGCTCAAACGGAGCGATGACGTGAGAACAGACGGCCCAGCCCCGGGCCCAGCAGGGAAGCACTCTGTTGCACCCTAGGTGGCTATGGGTTACAACCAGTGAGAAAAACAACAATATTCTCAGATAGTCTTCTAAGGGAATTATATCAGCAACAACAAAGGATATGTGCTCTACATTATTCCTGTATGTTTTTATAATGTCTGCTCTCAGCAAAAAAAAAAAAAAGGAAAAACATTTCACACAAATCTAGCACCATCGAGTTGGCCCTTTAGGTTAGGGTAAAACTGCCTCATAGGGTTCCTGAGGCTGCAAAGCTCTGCAGAAGCAGACTGCCACATGGGTAGGTTTGAATGGCCGACCTTCGAGTTTCCAGCCAGGCCCTTTAACCGCTGTTGTCACCGAAAGCCCTGGTCTCTTCAAACTCTCCCCAAATCAGAAGACTGATCTTATCTCGATAGGAATTATGTTTGGTATTAAATAGATCACATTTCATCAGCAGCTCACAGATTGAGAATCAAAATTCAAAAGATTGATTATACACAATGCTTTAGCTTCAGAAATAGGCACAGTCTTAGAAGGCTCTCTAGCTGATCCCTTAGATAGAATTTTTTAATTCACTATAAACCCACTCAAATAAGTACATCCTCTTTCCTAGCTGAGTACACAATATGGGCAGTATCCTAAATATTTTCTTTAAAATCAGGCTTTCGTGTTTTCTTCACTCGCTAGAACGTGATGGAGGCAAGGTAGAAAAATTTGTTCTTGGGTGTGGTACAGTGTATATGATTAAACGCTTCATTCATACTCATATGTCAATCTATTAGTGTGCTGTTAATTCAAATGTTCCTATGATGTATTTTATCCCCATTAGCACATTCATCACAGGTGGATGTGAAACTTAGACAAAGGTGTATGTTCTCATTAATGATGAGCAGCCTATTCATCTTACAAGAATGTAATTAATGTTAGTTACGATCCTTAATTTTTCACTGTTTGTCATGATGCATATTTAGCATTTCTTGTGCCCTTTATCAGCCAGCGCCCCTTATCACCGAGCCATTCAAAGAGACACACACATGATGAAACCTGGTGCTTTATCTTTACAGGAATTTCTACCTGTATATTTTCTTAATGTTTGTTGCAGTTCTCCTACCTTGAGAGTTGGTGTTGGGCGTAGCAGCAACACGATGCGCAGACAAAGGCAGGTGTTTGCCAAGGTAGGTAAATCGTAGGCAGGTGTTTGCCAAGGTAGGTAAATCGTCTTAGAAAGAGGCCTTCTTGTCGTTTGCAGTACAGTATCACTGAATGAGGTTGCTCCTTTCGGTTCGCAAGGAAGGAACATTTTAAAGGCGATGTAAAGGATGTATAAAGAACATTTTAAAATGCACTGTGCTGTACTTATACTACACAACCACCTACACGCATACCTCTATCAAGTACAGTCCACACCAGAGCCTCTCAAAAGGTACTTGACACACGTTAATCCTTAACAATCCCCATGGAGTGGCTGTTGAGGGCCATCAAGTCTGTTCTGACTCAGACTGACCCTTTGCACGGCAGAGCCGAACACTGCCCGGCCCTGCACCACCCACCCTCCCGTGTGTCCTTAGGCTGGAACCCATCGCTGGAGCCACCTGTCAATCCATCTCCTTGACGGCCTTACTCTTTCCCCACCCCCAGCCTCCTGGACTTTACCAAACTTGATGTCTTTCTTTAGGAACGAGGACTACCACGAGGTAGAGACTATTATTTCCTCCAATTTACTGTTGAGGAAATGGAAATACAGAGGTGTCAAGGAACTTGCCCCGAGTCACACAGCTAGGAGTGATGGTGTGTGCAGTCCATAGCCAGGCAGCTTGACTCCAGACTAAGCCTGTGCACTGAGCCCTGCCCTCCTGCCTCTCACCTTCGTAATTCCTAATGAACCGCATCACCGAATGATAGGATATTAAATAATCATGGAGTCAACGCTAAGCTTCTGTGGCACGGCACTGGCCTTCTCACCTTCCTTCAGACAGGTCTCTACCTTTCCCTCCTCCTCAATTTATTAGCCAAACAGTCCTCCAATTCTGGGTTTTATTCAAACACACAGAAATAGCACAAAGTGGATTAAAGCACTAGCTCTCCCTTAACAAAGAGGCATGTCTGGCCACAGAGGCTGGGGGAAAAAAATCCAAGTGTGGAAAATGACCTGAGGGGCATATCTGACCTCCTCTGACCACATGCCACCCAACTGCCAAAAGGCAGAGGTCAGGCCGCCTCCATCGTCCACCCTTCTTTAACCTACCCTGACAATAACAGTTCTGCCCACGGCACTCTGCTTGTATGCCGGGTTCGAGAATTCACTGCCATGGACCACACAGAACTCACAGACGATGCTCACAATTGGGTGGTTTAATTAAGGAAGTTCACGAGTTACCACAAGCCAGGACCAGAGAACGTTCAAGATACAGGCACTGGCCCACAGCAACACCTCGCCTCAGGCAGCAGCCAAGTCTCTCTCTAATCCCCCACCTCTCACCCAGGTGGTGCCCCAGCCTCTGCCTCTGTGGCCCAGGAAGCCAGCCGCTGCTCTGTCTCCTAGTCTCACAGGCTCTGCAATGCTCCTCTGGTCTGCCTCAGGATCGCCTTGCCTCTGGGCTCAGCCCAGTTCCTGTGCTTCGTGCTGCAGCCTCTGTTCTTGGGCCTCAGCCTCCACCGCTTCAGACAGAGGTCTCAAACAGGCTCCATGATGGTTCTTCTTCCTTGCGGGTCCTGGGATTTCTCTCTCTGTTCCTGCTATGAACAGAGAGCGTGGCTCTTACACACAGAGGAACGGTCAGGATGAAAATGTGGTTTCCTGTCTTTCAGCAGACAAAGGGTGGTAACGTTGCTCATCCCCTCTAGTACGGTGGAAGCTAAATGTGTACCATCTGAATCCTGTCCACTTAGCATAGAAGAGAAAGAAAGAAAAAAACAAATGAATTGCCAATGCCACTGAGCCAACCCTGACTTATAGCGACTCTACAGGGCGAGTGGAACTGTCCTCATGAATTTTGAGACTGTGACTGCTCACCGGAGTAGAAACGCCACCTTTCTTCTGTCATACCCGAGAACTACCTTCAAAATGAGATTACAAACACAGGCATAGAGGCTAGAACTTACAATACCTCGTATAAGAGATCACGGGTACAAGGGCCATATTCATCGATGACATCTCACTAAGGAAACAGAGGAGCCCTGCATGGTGCCAACAGTCCACAGGCGTGGCTGCTGCCTAAAGATTGAAAGTTCAAGTCCACAAAGATGCTTGAGAAAAAAAGGGAAAAAAAAAAAGAGAGTGAGAAAGAGCTGGTGATTTACTTCCAAACAAACCAACAAAGAAGCCTCTCCGGTCTGATCATGAGGATGGCTTAGAAGCAGGCAGCATTTCTTTCTGCTGTGCCTGAGCCGGGGCGGTGGCGCAGTTATGCGCCGGGCTGCTTACCGCAAAGTCAGCAGTGTGAAATGGCCAGCCGCTCCCAGGAAGAAGGACCAGGCCTTCAACTCCCGTAAAGAGGGACAGTCTCGGAAGCCCACAGGGGCAGTTCCACCCTGTCCCATGAATCAGAATCAACACCAGCGTGCATGGGATGGGTCGCCCTGAATCAGGGGCATGACTTTCTCTAGTTCCCTTTCCTTTTTGTGCGAATTTGGATGCAGGCCACTGCCACCCTGCAAAAAGGAGATATTTGACAACCTATTTATGATATAAAAAAAGTAAATGTCTCCACTCAGGC
The DNA here is from genome assembly GCF_000313985.2 of Echinops telfairi. Lineage (NCBI taxonomy): Eukaryota > Metazoa > Chordata > Mammalia > Afrosoricida > Tenrecidae > Echinops > Echinops telfairi. Next base: position 1,014,631 of record NW_022103900.1, read on the forward strand.
TCACGTGGCTTTTTGTTTGTTTGTTTTGTTTTTGCATTTCAGAGCATTTGTTTGCTTTTATGGCTCTATCTCAGAACCCCAAGTTCAAAGACAAAAAGAAGGGCTCCGGCCTCAGCGCTCCATGACACATCTGTCTTCACTCAAAGCCACGATCACGCGGGGGATATCCCAGTTGGGCTCAGCTGACTGCGATCGCTCTAGTTCAACCCCTCTCGAGTTACAGTGGCGGATTCAAACCTACAGTAAGGGCCCTTTCTTTTTCTTTTTTTCTTTTTAAAAGCACTTTATGGGGGGCTCGTACAACTCTTATCACAATCCATACACACATCCTGTTGGGTCAAGCACATTTGTACATTTGCTGCCATCATCATTCTCAAACATTTGCTTTCTACTTGAGCCCTTGGTATCAGCTCTTCATTTTTTCCCCTCCTCTCCCTCCCCGCCCCGCTCCCTCACAAACCCTTGATAATTTATAAATTATTATTTTGTCATATCATACACTGTCCGATGTCACCTTCACCACTTTTCTGTTGTCCGTCACCCAGGGAGGGGGTTATATGTAGATACTTGTGATTGGTTACCCGCTTCCACCCCACCTTCCCGTTATCCTCCTGGTATCATCACTCTCACACTGGTCCTTAAGGGGTTTATCTGTCCTGGATTCCTGTGTTTCCAGTTCCTATCTATACCAATGTACATCCTCCGGTCTAGTGGAGGGGGGGGTGGACGGGAAGAAGCATTAAAGAGCTAGAGAAAAGTTGTATGTTTCATCATTGCTACACTGCACCCTGACTGGCTGGTCTATTCCCCATGAGTTTTCTGTAAGGGGATGTCCAGTTGCCTACAGATGGGCTTTGGATCCCCACTTCACACTCCCCCTCATTCACAATGATATGATTTTTTTTGTTCTTTGATGCCTGATACCTGATCCCTTCGACACCTCGTGATCACACAGGCTGGTGTGCTTCTTCCACATGGACTTTGTTGTTTCTGAGCTAGATGGCCGCTTGTTTATCTTCAAGCCTTTAAGACCCCAGATGCTTATCTTTTGATAGACAAACACCATGAGCTTTCTTCACCACATTTTGTTTATGCACCCGCTTTGTCTTCAGGGATCGTGTCAAGAAGGTGAACATCATGGGATGCCAGTTTAACAGAACAAAGTATGGTAAGAGCCCTTTCATGCAGCATTCCACGAGCTCTCGCTGCTCTCAGGCTGCTTCTCCCAAAGGCCTGGCAACAGAGGTTGCGCCAAGCACACATCAGAATGAGTGGCCAGCCGAGAAGTTTCACAGGCTACACCAAGCCTGCCCACACAGCCTATGAAACTCTCCCCACCAGGGTGGCCTCTGATGGCCACAGTGATCCAGGGGACATTCATCTTGCAGTGGTGGCTGCACGTGGCACCATGAAGGATGAGGTCTAGGGCGATAGCTGTGTTGGTCTCCCAATAGTTCCTCTCTGATCACCATCTGACCCCGAACTTGCTTCAGAGAGTGAAAACTGCCAGTCTCCTGAGTCACCCAGCATGGTGCTGTTGGGGCAATGAGGCAAGAAGCCCATAGGAAACCACCATGTCCTCAGCAATCACCATGCCAACCTCGAACTCAACAGACCAAAGACCACCACCCATGAAGTGGAAAAGGGGACTGGAAGCGGCCGACGTATGATAAAATTACCCCAGCACAAACTCAAATCTATGTCCCTAGAGATCTAATACCTTTGAACAGAGCAAATTTCAAGAGCATAAGATTGCTCTCACGCAGGACTAAAAGCTGAGCATGTTTTGTCTGATAATGACCAGTGTCTCTGCCCACGCATGCACACACACGTGTGCAAACACACACACACACCTGCTATGAGTCTGAATCCACTCGATGGAAGTATGAGCCCTTGAAATGAAGCAAAGGCCACCAGACAGAACTACAGGCTGTCAATTTTGTGCCATCTGTTTTGTTATGTGTAGACTCAGCTTTTCCTTCTCAAATTACATGCAAAGTAAACATCTCACCCACTGGAACATAATTCTCAGCAAATCAATAAAGGCACTAGGAGGCTCGGGGTTTCCACTTCAGAGACATTACACAAGCCCTCCTATTTACTCCCCGAGAGACCGAAAAGTGGAGAGCCCGCCCCCTCTTTCTTAAGGAGAGAAAAATGGAGGCCCGTGTGGTTGGACTGTTCCCCTCCTTAGATCAGGAGACTGACTGGCAGCGTGGAAATGTGGATGTCTCCATGGCCGGAGGAGCCCCGAGTGGTGCGGCCAGTTAAGCACTGGACTGCTGAGAGGGCTCTGAAGGGAGTTCTGCTATAAAGATTCCAAACAGACAAGCACCCACCATCGAGTTCATTCTGACTCACGGCCTCCCTGCGGACACAGCAGAACTGCCTTTGGGGGTTCTCCACACTGTAACTCTTCAGGAGAGTAGAAAGCCCCCTTTCTCCCACAGTTCAGCTGGTGGCTAACTTCGTGGTTAGCAGCCCAATGTCCAGCCCACTGAGTCCCCTGTCAAGATTAGAGCAAGACTAAACCAACCCACTGCCTTCCAGTTCATTCCTACTCATGGCCATCCTATAGGACAGGCGGTGGTTTCGAATCGCTGACCTTACGGTTAATAGTCTACCACGTCGCCTGCTACACCACCACAGTGCCTTCCAGTTAAGATTACAGCCGAGAAAGCCTAAGGAGTAATTCTACTCTGCCAGACACATGGTCAGCTTGAGTCAGAACCAGGTCCCCACAAGCGGTTTGGACTCTGGTTCTCTCATTTACCAACCAGCCCTCGTGTGGACGTGGGTTACAAGCTGACTCTGCTGACCACAGTGGCAGTGGTTCAAACCCATCAGTTTCTGCTCCCATACAGAGTGACAGCAGCGGTTCTCCACCCTCCTCGGGCCGCGACCCTTTCAGACAGGTCCTCATGTTGTGCTGACCCCCAACCATAACATTTTTTCGTTGCTACTTCATAACTGTCGTTTTGCTACTGTTATGAGTTGTAATATAAATATCTGCTAGCAGGATGTATTTTCATTGTTACAAATTGAACATAAAGCATAGTGATTAATAACAAAAATAATACATAATTACAGATTGTGAAATATTTATTTCTAATTACAAATCAATGAAATTTTGTCTTGAAGCATGGTGTAGCATGGGTAACAGTCTTAATATAACAACAGTCAACTACATTGCTACATTTTGCGACAGTATGCTTAAAATGCCAACATCATATAGCTTCTTTCTCACCAGATCAGCAAATCTGCCTGTGGGCAGGCCCACCTGGAGACCAATAGAGGGGCGTGTCTTGGTTCCTAAGACTATCAGAAATGTGTGTTTTCCGATGGTCTTAGGCGACCCCTGTGAAAGGGTCGGTAGACCCCCCAAAGGGGTTTCGACCCACAGGTTGAGAACTGCTGAGTTTCCGTCTCAGAACACCACCCCTGGGGGGCGGGGGGGGGGCAGTTCCACCCTGTCCTATAGGGTCACTATGAGTCAAAATTGACTCGGTGACAGTGAGTTTGGGTTGTGGGAGGTTGGGGGTTTTTGCTTTGCCTAAAAAGCATCTCCTTTCGGGCACACAGTGCACAGTGGTGAGTGAGCCAGGGACTCTGTCAGCTTGGGAACCGAGCAGGAGGTGCAATGCCAACTATTGGTAAACTCACCTCCACCTGGAGGTTAACTAGACCGATGCTGGTGGCAGGAGTCCTTGCCCCGGTGGAAAACAACCTCGGCAGTGGCTGCCTTTTCAGCCATCCCCAGCGGGACCCCGGGGCGACAGTGGTGGTCTGAGGACGGTGCTGCCAGGCAGATTTAGGAGAATCAATCTCTCTGCGTGCAGCTTAAACCAGTGTGTGTCTCCTACGAGCCAAACCTTTTCTCCCGTGTCCCAGAAGAGGCTTCCCTGTTGGAACGAGGCTCTCGGCTTTGTATAATCAAAAGCCTTTGATTAAACCGGACCCAGTCCTTCTACTTGCCACGGTATTGTGTGACCCGGGGAAGCGGCAGTGCCACAAAACAGCCCTTCTGTTGCTAGGTGTGCTGACAAAGAAGAGCTAAACACGGTGGGTTTCAAGCGACGACGTTGCATCTCCAAGTTGCAAAGCCTGCTATAAAGCAAGCCAGAAAAGCGTGCCCGCAGGCGAATATTCCACACAGACTGAGGCCACTCTGCCCCTGAGAGGCCTGTTGTCCTTCCCACTGGGAGTTTTTAAGCCACTTAGGGACAGCAACCGTTTGAACAGAAAATTGTTCCTGCTTCTAAACCCTTGTTAAAAAGAAGAAGAAGGAAGGAAGGTCCCAGGAAAGATGTTGCTTTTCCGACATCGAACCCATAATAACCAGACAGAATCTCCCAAAAGGAAGCCGGATGAGGAGAACTGACTCAAAGTCGGGTGCCCACTGACCTGGCGTCCTCTGGCTGTGTTTCAGTCAAACCACGCGCCCTTCAGCCAGGCCGATGGAACGCCAGCTTCTGCTTTCCTGGCGTGGATCGGCCCCCACCCCACCCCTCCTGCCTCCTTGGGCCTGACTGAGATGCGCAGACGCCCTGGGTCACCTTGGACATCATCTTGCATGCACGTCTGTTAAGTAATCATTGAGCATGTGTGATGAGTCAGCGTTAACTGGGCGGCGGCAGCAGCAGTTTGGTTTGTTGGTTTGGGGGTTTATTTTATTTGACCCTCCTGATGGAGGAGGGGGCGCGGAGCCTCTGAGGGAGCCCAGGTGGCATGGTGGTTAAGCTTTGGGCTCCAAGACCCCAGGTGGCATGGTAGTTAAGCTTTGGGCTCCTAACCACAAGGTCAGCACTTTGAAACCATGTGCAGCTCCCCGGCAGAAAGATGAGGCTTTCTACTCCCATAAAGAGTGACAGTCTCAGAAACCCACAGGAGCAGTATTACCCTGCCCTGTAGGGTCGCTGTGAGTCAGAATCTCTTGATGGCGGTGTCTTGTTTTTTGCAGAGGCCCCTGGGGGGTGCAAACGGGAAAGGACTTGGCCACTAAGTTAAGGTGACCAGACGTCCCACTTTTGGTGGGACAGTCCCGATTTTTAACAATTTTTCCTGCATCCTGCAGCGTTTTAAAAAAAAAAGAAAGAAAGAAAACCCAACTTTTCCTGCATCCCGCAGCGTTTGGAAAGAATGCACGACAAGCTAGGGTATACGGTTTTCAGCTGCCATGTGGCTATTTCGCCAGGATATGAGTTTTATCAATGGTGTCCCACTTTTGTCCCGCTTTACCATTGTTAAAATCTGGTCACCTTACACTAACTGAAAGATTGGTGCACTGCAGGCCTGCCATCTCCTTACAGCAGGTCACAGTCACTGAAGCCCCAAGGCCCCTGTTGTGACATGAAACATCAGAATCGGCTGGTTGGTAACTGGTTGGTGGTGGTGGTTGATCTTCCTTAGTTGGCACTGATAACTAGCATCCTCGCCCTGGGAAATCTCTTCCATCCATTCCTCACCCTGAGAGCCTTTCCATCTTTAAGCATGATTCTTCCTAAAAATACAGTTTTCTCTACCCCCTGGCATTTCCTTGATGATTAAAAATCTCTTATGCTGAGAGTAATCCCAAGTGAATGAGATGTGTGGGTGCACAGGGTAATCTTGGAGGCCACCTTGGCTCCGCGTATAACGGACCACACAAACAGCCGTCTCCACAACCTGGAGACCAGAAGAACTAGATGGTGCCCGGCTACCACGACCCCCTGCTCTGAGAGTAATCATAGTAGAAAGTCCTAAAAAGAAGTGTGGGGAAGTGTGCAACAGATCTCAAAACCATAAAAGACCAGATCTGTTGGTTGGGTAGAGACTGGTGGGGCCCCCAAGATGATGACCTTTAGTTTACCCTTTAGGACTGAATTCACTCTCCAAAACTCATAGTCACCACCTTCGAGTCAATTCTGACTCGTGGTGACCCTAAATGCCCCTGTTTGTTTCTGAGGTTGCAGCTCTTTGCAGCAGTAGAAAGCCTCTCCTCTCACCCTTGGGGCGCCCAGTGGTTTCAAACTGCCTCAAGGTTCACAGCCCAACGAGTAACCCACTATGCTGCCAGGGCTTCTGAACCCACTGATTAACCCCTTAAGATCAAATGGCAGCGTTTACCCCAGGGACAGCGAGTTAGGAAACAAGGAGGCAATGGGAACACGGAAGACTAGGAAGAAGTGGGGGAAGCAAGGGAGCATGGAGGGCAAGGGAGTGCATGCGTTGGAAACAAACTGTGCGCATGTGGTTCCATGTAAGCACGGAGGCTCTTCTCTGCAAACCTTCCCCAACTCACGATATAATGTCTGAAAAAGAAAGTTAAACCCCTGTGAGTTGGTGCTTCCAGTTCCGCCTGCGTGGCTCCCCGTAAGTCCGACTCTGAGCCACAATCCCGTCCTATCTCTCATTTCAGCTGGGCCGGAGGGGTGGGTGTGATGGAGGATGATTGGGGATAAATAGGAGGACAAAGTGTGGAGTCGGTAAGGTCGGGGAGCTAGGATCAGAAGTGAGGCCACATGAATAGGGTGAGAAGTCCACCATCTACTCTGAACGTCTCTGTGTGCTGGGATGACAGTGTCATCACTGGAGGTGACCTTGACCTTGGGCTCCATGAATTGCTTCTACCACACAGCATGCCCTCCTGCTCATGCCCCGAGATCTGGGACCATCATGCACATCACTATATGCTTCTGGTCTCCGCAACAAGTGGTAAGACTTAGTTCATTTGAGTTCAAGGTTTTATCCTTTCTTCAATCCACTAGTGTTAGACTTGAATTTTTAAAGGTGACATTTGAATATTGTTATGGATTATCGAGAGCTACAGAATCAGGAAGGATAATAGGGCATCATTATGGGCACAGGGTGTGTCTGGGAGCATATGTGCAGTGAAAATTCATTTCTAACGCATGCCCAGGTAGGAGGCTCTCAGCATCACCAACCACTGGCTAAGTCACTCATGTTACTCAGGGGAAAACATTTCTTCCCTTTCATTTGTTAATAAATTTATATTCATTGCCATGGAAAGCATATTCTTTCAAGTGCACTAAAGAGGAATATCTCATAACTGTTTAGCATGGGAATTATTTTTATTTAAATATTTCCAGTCACCAAAATTGGAAACTTACACCTTTCTTCTTTAAAGGGATTTTCCTTGTAGTTCTAGAACGCTTTGTGGTCACAGAAGATTGTAAAACTATGAAACATGAGAATAGAACCAAGTTAAGTGGGAGTATTGTATCAGTTGGGATTATGTCCTGTAACTCAAGTTTAATGGCTGGAATGCTTTCAGCTTTAAGTGTGTTAAATTTAAAATTTTATAACATTATCTTTATAAGGAGAGAAACACCCTCGTTGGAAGTAATAGAACAATAAGGGAAGTTTGTTGCAATTTCATTTAGTCTATGTAATTATCAAGTTTTTGTGAGAGGGCAAGGAAGGTCAGATATATTCAGGAGAGTTTTTTGTGGTTTCTTAGTTTCCCATAATGCCCTTAGGAGTCAAGGATGTGATGAAATTGTACCATGTCTTCTTGGTACTTTTTATTCATTTCAAAACCCAAGAGACAACAGCAAACACTGAGAATCAACGAGAAGTCTTGTCCACTGCTGGTGGGAATGCAACTTGGTCCAGCCACGCTGGAAGGCAGGTTGGCAGTTTCTCACAAAACTAAATATGATTCCACCCGGCAACTGAGCTCAAATGAGATGAAAACCTCAGTCCACATAAAAGCCTGAGTATTCCTGTCCAGAGCCACTTTCCTTGTGACCAATGAACGTGGAAGCAACCAAGGTGTCCTTCAAGGAGTGACTAGAGAGCAAAACAGTAGCGCCTTCGGATGATGGCCTTTTATTCAGAGGACAAGAAATGATCTAGCAAGTCAGGAAAAGACATGGAGGAAGCATCAATGCATGCTGCTAAGTGAACGAAGCCAGCCTGAAAAAAGTTAAAAGGCTGCATGATGACTGTTCCAACAACAGGACCTTTTGGAAAAGACAAAACTCAGCAGACAGCGGCACAAGCGCCCTGGTTTGCAGGAGATCAGGGTACGGGCGAGAGGTGCACAGGGAAGCACGGGGCATTTTTAGGGCAGAGGAACTGTCTGGATGGTTTGTGTATTCGTCAGAACCCAGAGGCCTGTCTAACACCAAGAATGGATCTTGATGTCAATGGCGGCCTTTCGGTCATAATACTGCATCAGTACAGGCTCCCGTCAATTGCAACAAACATGCCACAAAAGTGAAAGATGAGGCTAGTGAGAGGAGGAGCAGGTTCGTAGGGGCCTGGGGACTCTGTGCTTCCCGCACACCTAAACCTGCTCTGAAAAGAAAGGCAATGATAATGTGAAACAAGAAACTACATTAGAAATAACCAATCGATGAGGTAACATATATGTATGCCTGAGACACACAAAGTGGCCACATCTTTTCGTTTGGATCAGGGCATGAACGGGTTTGACCTCCCGCTGAGAATTTGTCTTTCCAGCCCAGATAAACTGAATCAAAGTCTACAGCTTCACATGAACTTCTGGTGATGCTCTGGCTGCGTAAACATACGGTAGGATGTCCAGGCTCTGATTCAGGATATCTGGCGTGGAAACGGATGTTCTCCATGGGAGACCAAACTGTCATGAACCGGTTCCAAGTTCTGCTCTTGCTATGAAGGCATACCTCATTGTGTCGTGGTCTGTGCGCTCCTCTGCTCTCTGTTCAATGTAGATCAGAGAGGGAGAACAAGATGCAATGAGGCAACAACCCCTAGACAGCCAGCAGCTGTCCCACATGTAGGGAGCTGAAAATTCCAGTTAGAATCAAGCCTGGGTAGAAGCTGAACTTCCATAGTTAGCCAACCTAGCTTCTGGAAATACTTGTAGACAACAAGTAAGTGTTAACCATGATTATTCTCAGCAGCCTAGTACTGCCAAGGCCCAAACCCATCCTTCACCCCCCAAAAAGAGTGTTTTTTGTGTTCATTGATAAGGCATTTCATTTAAACCTTGAAATCTGGTGTAATGTGAAGTATGAAATAAGTTTTGAAAGGAAGCTGATGATTAAGAAGAAATGCAGTGGGCATTTAATAAGTGGAGGAACTGCAAGATAATTAACTGGCATGCATAAAGATTCATGCTTTATACCAAAATTTTAATTTTGCACATAAATGTGCCTGATGTAGGCAGCATTTAATCACCTAGCTGACAGGAGTAACTACTTTCATTTAACCTTGACTGAAGATCATGAATTCTAACAGGTTTAATTGGATACATCATTTAACAGAATGAACAGAGCAAATTTTTCTCAATTCATAGGTTCTGATTGACATGCACCAGCAAGAAGGCGCTGCACAATTACAGTTGCTCTGCATTCCTGCCCTGGGCAGCAATTGCCATAGTGATGTGACACCACAGGATCACGGTGGCACAGGGACGAAACCGAATCGCCCCTTGTTATAAAAAGAGCAACGCTTAAAAAGGAAAAGGAAAAAAAAACCGAAAGAAAGAAAGAAAAGAGAGAGAAGCTAGAAAAGAAAGAAACGTAGGCACTTTTATATACATATCTATTTCTTCACTACTCACACTGGAAGGGAAGGACTATGTCTTGTTATCAACCGCAATGGAAAAAACGTGGGGGGAGGAGGATGGTGTTGTCTTTTATCTGGTTAGGACATTTCTTTTTTCCGAGGGACAGAAAGACTATCGTCAAATGAAACAGACTGAGAAACAAGGGCCGGGAGGAAAGCCATGCCGGCTTGAAGCCTCCCATCCCTAGCTGCGGTATCGGGGATGTCTGCTCTCCACGCTGCCGCCTGCACGGGGGGCCTCTCTCCCCAGCACAGTCCAACCTGCGCTGAAGGAGATGGCCTTGGCTTTCCGGGAGGAAGAAGAAGGGAAGATGTGAAATGCGCTCATGTCCTCTCTCTGCCTTTCACTCACTTAGCACAACCAAATCCACCCGATGGATCCAGGAGGCAAAGGAGACGGGAAGTTTGCAAAATACAAATGATAAAGCTCTTCTCATCAGATGCCAGACAAGTACACACCTTAGGAGGCTGTTGGGTGGCTGAAACTTGACCTGTACCCCACCTCGCCTCACCACAAATGCCTTTGTGAACATTCTCGAGAGAACCGGCAAGCCTGTACTTCAGGAAACACTTGGAAATCCTACTTATCTCAGGTAGTTTTGTTTGTTTTGAATAATAAGCATTAATTTGTAAAGCCCCCTGCCCCCCCCCCGCCCCCCAACACTCCCCACTGTACAAGTATCCATAATCCTTGAGTGATCGATCATCTCATCGCCCTTGGACGACGCACCTATCCAATGGCCAGAGTAACAATCCTTGTAGAGCCGGCTAGTTGCCTCCTCTGTGCCCCGCCCTGTACCCCCCTTCCTCCGTTAGCAGCTCAACATCAATGGGAGTCAGTTATGATGCCCCATGTCAGAGTGCCACTGCTCCCCCAGCTTTCTTGTCGGCAATCTGGCAGAAGCACGTCTCCGGGCTTTTCTTCCAGGGGACCTCTGGGCTTATTCAAACTGCCCCCCTTGGGGTTAGTCGTGAGAGCCAATCATTGGCACCAGCCCAGGATGGCCTCCCCGTTGTGCGGCGGCTGTGGCTGGGAGGGCCTGTGACACCATGGGACACAGAAGCAACCACTGCCCGGTCCCGAGGCACCCTCACAAGGCTTCTTTGGTTGGAGTCCACGGCTGCAGCCACACTGGCCATCCGTGTTGTCCAGGGCCTGCCTCTTTTCACTGCCCCTGCACTTTATCAAGCATGATGTCCTTCCCCAGGACTGCTCTCTCCTGACAACGTGCCCAAATTACATGAGATGAGCATTTGCCTTCGAGGAGCGCGCTACTCTGGCTCTCCTTCTTCCAAGACAGACTGGTTTGTTCTTTTGGCGGCCACGGTGCTTTCCGTAGGCTTTGCCAGCCCCACAATGCAGGATGCATCTCATGCGGTCTTCCTTATCTGATTTTTACACTCATGTTCACTGCCAATCCTGACTTAGCGACCCCCTATGGGTTTCCGGCCCGGTAACGGCTTCTGGGAGGAGAAAGCCCAGTCTTGCTCCCGTGGAGCAGCTGCTGGTTTCAAACTGGCGACTATACGGATCACAGCCTAATGAATAACCACTACACCGCCAGGGCGCCTCACATGCTTCTGAGGCGATTGAAAAGACCATGGGGTGGGTCGGGGGCAGCCTAGTCCTCAAATTGGCCACCTTCCTTTTCAGTTCCTTAAAGACGTCTTGTGCTGCAGGTGCACCCAGTGCGAGGCGCCGTTTGACCTCTTGGCCGTTGCTTCCAGGAGCACGCTTGTGCTCGGTGTGACAGACAGTGGTCGCCCTGTCATCTGTCCCCTCCTCAGGCTTCCCCAAAGAGAAAGACAAACAAATGGGGGGTTCTTGAAGGCAGACACTGGCGTGCTCCGTTGCCGCTCCCTGGATCAACACTGGCTGGCAAACCCTTTGAGTTGTATTTGTCAAGGAATGAACGAACTGGAGGAGCACAGAGGGCACCACAGAGTGTGAGGGAAGCATGATGTCCTGTCTTTGCCTCCCCCTCACCTACTTTCTCCACCTTTTGATCATCTTTTCTCCACCCCCACCCCACCCCCACCTCCCAATGTTTGGCAAAACTTCATTCATCCCGCCCAAGTTTACCGCTCATCAGCTACGTGCCCGGGCGGTGCGGAACGCCCGTGCCTGCCAGGTTGGTAAGACACAGCTTCCCGCGGGCAGCACCGAGTTCACAGTCTAGCGAGGAGACGGATGAGAAGGATCCGGTGATCATCTAAAGTTATTTGTCTGGTACTACAATGAGCCACAGGCAGCGGGAAGGCAGCGGAGGGTGGAGATGTGGCAACTGTTACCTGGGATTTAGGGAAGCTTTTGCGAAGGAGGTGACATCGTCGAATGAGGAGCAGGTTTGGAAACCTACGAGCATAAGCAGAGAAAACAGCATTTATGAGGTGCTCAGGGGTGTGAAGTAGCATGACTTGTTTTAGAAATGGAAAGTGATTCCGCCGGAGTGTGTGCATGGGTAGATGTAGGGCAGGGTGGGAGGCAGAGTTTGAAAGGTAGTAGGAGCTAGGCCAAAGAGAGTCCTGTGCCATTTGCCTGGGAGTCTGGTTCTCGTCCTACACATGATGGAGAGCGCTGAGGAGCTACTTAATGGCACTGTGCGTCTGTGTTGTGGAAAAGTTAGTCTGCCGTGTAGCATGTAGGATGGATCTGAACCCAGATCCCGGTTTGGCTTGCCCTTATGGAATTTTCTCGTCCTCTCTCCCCTCACTCCGACCGGGCTTCTTGCCTCCTTGCCTTGCAGAGTTCCTGCCTTCTTTCTCTTCTTTCCCTTCTTCTGGTGCTACTGTCTAGCTCTCCCTCCAGGATGAACTTCAGTGCTCTGCCAAAGATGTGTCAGCCATGAATTTTAAAAAGAGAAACAGCCCCTCACAGAAGGGTCACAAGGAAGGGATGTGTCAACCAGGGTGCAGTATAGCACTGATGAAACACACAATATTCCTCTGGTTCCTTGAGGCTTCCTCACCCCCCATCCCTCACTATCATGACCCAGTCCTGCCTTTCACTGCGGGCTAGACCGGAGCATGTGCACAGGTACAGAGAAGAGATAAGAGCTCACGATGCATGGAATCCAGGAGCAGGGATGGGAGTAGGTATACCAGGAGGGTATGGGGAAAGGTAGGAGAGGAGGGGAGGAAAGGGGAACCCATTGCAATGATGGGCACACATAACCACCCCCTACCCCCCACCCCCCACGCCCCACCCCAGGGGGATGAACAACAGAAACCATGGAGGAAGGGAGACAGCAGTTGGTGTAAGATATGAAAATAATAATAATTGATCATTTATCTCAAGAGGGAAGGGAAAAAGAGGAGCTAATTCTAAGGTCTAAGTAGAAAGTAAATGTTTAGAAAATGATGTCAACATATGTACAAATGTGCTTGA
>NW_022103900.1:1030103-1039385 GCF_000313985.2 Echinops telfairi
AAAAAAAAAAAAAGAGTGAAGGGGTGGAGTTCATCCTGTCAATTAGGTTGCAACTTGATGACCTCATTTGGAGGCACTAAGGAGATAAATAGCTTGATGGAGGTGGTACACATGCTCATTCTCAGGAGACATTACTGACAATGAGCCTGATGGAGCTACACTGATTCAGCAGAGCCTGGAGCTAGAGGAGCCATATGGAGACCCATGCCAGCACCAAGATCCTTCCACCGCCACTGGATCCACAAGACTTTCCACTCACTGACCTGAGATCTTCCTGCATTTGGCGTCATTGCATGTGTTTCATGAGTCTGAAGAGGAATTTACAGATTGGTACATATGGGCTAATATTGGACTTATGGACTTGATCTGGACTGGGCTGGGATGTTCTCTCGATATTCAATTGCTCTTATATGTAAAGTTCTTTCTTATATACATATAAGTATCTATGAATTTGTTTCTCTAGTGCACCCAGAATAACAGTGTCCCCATGGTGTCCTGGTTGAGCCTCCATCCCCTCGGAGTGCCTCTCCTTCTTATGCTCCTGCCTTCTGACCTCAGACATCCAGTTCTGCCTTTAAGCCAGTCACTGCCACAGAATCAGGGTGTCCCGCTCACCACCTGTCAACAAGACATCCAGAACCATGTCGAACTGTCTGCCAGGGAGCCCATGTCTGGGAGGAAGGGCCAGCACTCTCCTTAGGCTTGTTAATCAAGGACGCTGCTGATGCCCTTGGGTGCCTTCAAGTCAGCGTGGACTCACAGCAACCACAAGTGACGGAGAAGAACTACATCATAGGGATCTCTTGCCAGTGATCCCGACAGGAGCAGCTCATCGGATTTCATCTCCCTCAGAGCCAAGAGGGGTGGGTTCGAACCGCCAGTCTTTTGGCTAACTGAGCACTTAGTCACTACGACCAGCGCTCCTTCCTAAAGGGAGAACGGAAGTGAAAACTAGGGTCACTGTCCTCCCACTCCCCCACCCCCAAGCAAACTACCTGCTGCCCTCCCTCAGGCTCAGAGTAGCCACAGTTGGCTATAAATCCCCTTCTTTCATTTACCCTCGTTTGCATATCTGCCCACCTCCCTCACTACACTGTGAGTACTTGAGGTCAGGGTCCATATCTCATTCATCTGTGTACCACCCTTCCCCGTCAGATTTATAGCACAGTGTCTGGCACGTGGTAGCTATGTGTCTAATAAATTATTTAATCAGGAGGTTCTAAAGAGAGAAGAGATGGTGTTCTTCTTGGGGAGAGATTTCCCACCTCGCCAGCTGTGTTACCATCAGCGCTGCTTCGGCCACAGGAGATATTAAGGGGACCGTGTGCTGGGGATGGCTGGCCTCTTAATTCCCTCATGGTCCACACTGACTTCCCTGAGACGCACCAGGTGTGTGGAAAATCCAGGCCACTAAAAAGCCATGCTCCACTGGCTTGAGGACTGTTACATCGTGATTGGATCCAGATTTGTGTGAAAACATAATTCCAAAAGCCCAGGACGTCCTGATTAAGATTAATTTCCTGTCAAGGGCACTTAGCCTCGGTTCTCCAAATGTAACACAGATATTCTGGTGGTGGTGGTGGTGGTGCAGTCTGAAAGTTGATTTCTACATCTGTGACAGAGTAAAACTGTCTCGTGGGCTTTTCTAGGTGGTTGTCTTTGCCGAGGGAGCCCTGGTGGCGTGGTTAGTCAAGTCAGCAGTTCAAAACCATCAGGGTGACTATGTGTCAGAATGGACTCCGTGGTGGTGGGTTTGGAGTTTGGGAATCTTTACCAGAGCAGCTCAATAGGGCTTTCTCGCGCAGGCGGAGCTGCTGGTGGCCTTGAACCGCCAACCTTTCCATTAGCAGCTGAGCTTAACCTTTGCACCACTGGTCTTTGTGAGTCTACAGTGAAAGAGGCACCTAGCAATAGAAAAGCCAGATGCTGGTCCAGTGGCCCTCGCATCGTAAGTACTGGGACCCAAGAGGCTTTGAGATTCTTGTATGCCTTATAACCACCACCCACCCCACCCCACCCCCCCAAAAAAAGGTTAGCATGGTTCCTATTACCTCCAGCGTTAATGTTTTCCATAAAAACATCACGAGCAGAATTGAACGCAATGCCCTATCGACAAGGGCCTTCCCAATAGGCCCGGAGCAGCAGTTTCCCTTTCTGCCCGGAACTTCCCTGCGGTCGGAGGGTGGGGGTGGGGGGGAGGAGTCTATTGCTCTTTGGACAAGGATTCTTCTGGAATATCGCATGGCTCGTCTTTTCTAAAGCTCCATCCTCTTAACTTCCCTCTCGCTGAAAAGAACCAAGATCCATCACGGGAGCCCTGTGCACGCGCACCACGTCCGTTTCCCTAGTCTTGTCTCTCCGCTTATCTTCCAGTGTCACTGCGGCTCCACGGGACACCCCTCCCCCAAATTTCCTGGGCTCCCTTTCTCCATTACAGGCCCAGCTGGAAGTAGCGTTCTCGCCCAGCGCCGCGCCCTCCTTCTGAGCTGCTGATTCACCAAGCTCTTCAAATCTCACCTGAGAAGCGTCCCGGGTTCTGCCTTGCCATCAGTGCTCAATGCAAAAACGCTCTGGGACGCTTTGCGTGAAATGTGGTATGGGCACTAATGGTACACACAAATCAATTGCATTAAATCTTGGAGACTTCGGGTAATTTGTCTGGGAAAATGCCGTTCGCCACTCCCCGCCTCCCAGCCCCCCTACACACACACACACACACACACACACACACACACACACACACGCCGTTCGGAACTGTTTGGAACAAACAACGACAATGACATAAACTGCCGAGGATCCTTTCCTCCCATCTTCCCCGACTGCACGGTCTCACTGTGAGAATTGGCAGCGTCGCCGCCGCACCGTCGTGTTGTGTTGTGTTCTCAGGCACACGCGGGGAGAATTTAACTTGCTGCAATATGGAATAAGTCTGCGGCGAGCTTTCTTGGCTTGTTCTGACCCAAGTTGTCTCTCACTATTGTTATTTAAAGGCACTAGACACAAACCTGGCGGCCATGGCCGTGGCCTCTGGAAGGGCCGCAGGGGGGGGAAGCCGCCACTGGCAGCAAGAAGGGAGTGGACGCCCGAGCTGGCCAGCAGACAAGCCAAAGGTCTGGAGGGGAGGCCCTGCGGGGTGGGCTAAGGAAGCAGCTGCCCAAAGCACGTCTTTGTTGCACACGACCGATCTGGCAATAACAGCAGCATTAGCAACGAGCCTGATGAGCTGAAAAAATTATGACATTATCATTCTTTTTTCCCTCCACAATAGAAACATGTTTTTGACCTTTACATTTTCTTCCACTTTGCCATGCTGCGGCCTGGATTAACTGTACGATGACCCAGCGACTGGCCCATTGGCACGGCCCCACAGGAAACGGTCTGGCCGCTCCTTTCTGGAGTCTTGCCACACAAAGTTGATGCGGGAGGATAAAATACAGCCAGGATTCGGTTTGGAACAATTAGACAGTGCTAATGATAGAGGCCTGGGCTGGTGTACCATGCCGCTCAACGCCATTTGTCTGACTTCATTAAGGCATATGATAATGCCCTAATTATCTGTCTAAGATGTGCCCTGGATCTTACAGAGGAGACAAAGAATAAAGAGTGGCAAACCATGAATTATCCGAAATAATCCGTATTGTTAAAGGTTGGCTCCGGAGAAAGTCTGGTCACTGGCAGCTTTCTCCTTGGCCGTTCATCTATTGTGAATGCAATCTTTTGTATATATTTAAACCCCCCCCCCCCACTGGGTTAACATTTGTTGAGAGAATGTCCCTTCCCCACCATTGTAAGAGGCGTGTGTGTGTGTGTGTGTGTGTGTGTGTGTGTGTATGTATGTTTTGTCCAAGCAGCGACTTTCCATTTCTCTCTTTTATTTTGGTAACTGGACTTGCCAAGGGCCAAGAAAGTGTCAGCCTGCTGTTAATTAAACAGATTTCTCCAACTGAATATTGTTCGGTGAATTTAAAATATCAACTGGTGAGTACTTGTGAAGTGAAAATTGAAAGGATTTATTGGCTGGGACCAAAAAGTCTCAGTGCCTCAGATGAAAGCCAAGAAAACGAATGGATTTAAATGTAATCCAACAAGGGTAGCCATATTTCTCCTCACTGGGAAACAACCATGTTTCTCAAATTAATGGAAGTAAATGATTATCTTCATCTGGCAAATCTGTCACTCTTGTAGCCAATCAGTTTGCCAGCTCCCAACGAGGTCAGGGGAAATAGTCGAGGAGTAGCAATAGGTTTCTTTCTTTCCAAAGAGTAGTGTGAATCCACCAGGCTGAAAGAATGTCCACTCTGGGACCTTTCTGTCTTGCCGTGACCCAAATTGATGGAGTGCCTTGTGCAAAAAGTACCTGTAGTAACAGGTGTCATCAACAACCACACTCTCATCCCAGTGTTAATTGAGCAACAAAGCTGTGTTCTCTACAGTCTCTTTTGTCTTGAATGGTGTCTTCCTACTACTTAAAGATGTTCTGACATCTAGCCCAACACTCTCATCCCAGGAAGTGTTGGGACGCTTCCAACATTTCCACATCTTGCCCTCTACCCTCCGGAGAACATTCCACCAACACTGTGAGCCAAGAACACCTGTGTGCAACCTCCCTCCCTCCCATCAGCAGGTTTCCCTTTGTACCCAGACTCCATTGCAAGCTAGACTAGCCTGTGGAGGGTTAGGAAGCCATGGTGTCATGACCAGGGAGCGAGTGAATTCTCCCACGCCCTGCAGGCAATGCTCAGTGTGCCCACTCCGGAGCTGCTTTGTGAGAAGCCTGTGCCTTTTACTTGAGGCAGGTGACAGCAAAGGCAACCATCGGGGTGAAGGAACAGGAGGGAACGCGTGCACTTCCCTGCTTCCTTCCAGATGACAGACCCCAGCCTTGTAAATGTCACGGAGACGCAGCCATCCTCTTCCCTGGCTAATTGAGCAACAAAGCTGTGTTTTCTACAGTCTCTTTGTCTTGAGCGGTGTCTTCCTAGTACTTAAAGATGGTTTCACATCGAGCCCATTAAATATGATCCCAGAGATGAACATGCCTTTGTAAGGCACTGATTTTCCTTTTTCAGCATGTCTCATGCCTGCCTATTTCTTTTTTTATAGCTTTTTATTCTTCCTTCCTTCTTCATTTCATACCTTTTTTCCCTTCTGTTTTTTTTTTCTTTTTCCTAGTGTTTTCTAAGTAAAGCGTGCAAATCTAATTATTGCTGATTTTTCCAAAAACCAAAAGATCTTTTTGAATGGAATATTAAATTTTTGTCTCTCTCTTTGAAAAATAGGAAGAAAAAACCAATCTATTATAATAAGTTCTGTGTTTATAGTTGGAGGTTTATGTTTGGAATAATCAAGGTCTTCATTTGTAAGTTCTAAGCACCGCTCTCTCAATCTCTCTGGGATACTAATAGCCACTTCATTATCATTTTAGAGAATTCTTTGGTATTATGCATTATTAAATGTTGTTGTAAGAATTGTTTTCTCGAACACTATTTCATTATCATCATAAAATTCATTTAATTAGCATGTTTTTAAAATTAGAGCACATTAAAAATAAAACACCGATATTTTACTAGTGTTTGCTGCTTCAAAATATAGTGTTATTTTTCCAGAAGGAAAAGCATGCAAAACACAAAGAGTATATAGTTCTTTTGATCCAGGAATCCCATTTCTAGGACTTTATCCTGAGGAATGGCTAAGAACATGGCAAAGACTCACTACTGGATTATGAATTGCAGGGTTATTTACCATCGCTAAAGGCTAGGAACAATCTCAAGGTAACGAAGCTGGGTACTGCCTCCATAAATTATGGTTCATCCATACTATAGAAAATCACAAACTCATTTAAAATTATGCTGCAGAAACTTGGGATAGACACCAGAAGAAAACTGAGTAGAGTTGCCATTGGTGTGATAACTGGTAAAATGGGGATCGCACGTGCATTGGCATTTCAATTTCCAGCCGCCGTGTCTTCGTGTGCTGTTTGACAATTTTCCCTCTCTTGGCTCATCTTTGAGGTCTTCCCTGCTTCCTTACAATGCTTGATCTGTCTGAGAACTGCTGTTTCCTGGGGGATAGCATTCCTGAAAACCTGCTGCAAAGCTTCAATGGTTTTATGAAGATGTCCACAATTTTGCTTCCTTTTTTTATATTCACCCGGACCTCAAAATCATCTCTTCCCATGGCACAAAAAAATACTGCTTTTTTTTTGAAGGCACCCCAATAAGATCAAAACAAGTATACTACTGAGAGAGCTTATCTGCAGCCAGACACTAACTACAGACACCACCCCAGACATGCTTGCCTGCAATAAACCCATGCATGTGGGGACTAGAACCTCAGCCGCAGTACTTTTCCATTTACCCTTGGACTTTTCCTCATTTGCCCACCAAAATTTAAACTCTTTAAAGGCAAGGATTCATATCTGTTTCTTTTTCCTCTCCTTTCACTGCGTGTATCCCCCTTAGCACTGGGCAGTGTCTAATAGATGAACCATTCATTACACATAGAATGAATGTGTCCCTTCCATGAGCCATGGTGGCAAAGTGGTTACCCATTGGGCTGCTAACCAAAAGGTTCAAAGTTTGAAACCACCAGCTGCTCTTCAGGAGAAAGATGAGGCTTTCTACTCCCATGAACAGTTACAGTCTCGGAAACCCACAGGGGCAGTTCTACCCTGTCTTATAGGGTCACTATGTGTCCGCTTCTACTCGATGGCGATGAGCTTATCTCTTCATTGCACCAAAATCTCCCAGCAGACAGCTGCCTATTCAGTCAACAAAGGGGCCCTGACCATGCTAATATGAGAAAATTGAGGCTGTTTGTTCCAGTAAAATGTCCAGCCTTGGAAGCAGGGTCCCTGTGAGCTGGAATCACTCAATGGCAGTGGGTTTGGTTTGTTCCGCTAGCAAGCTGAAGGGAGCTTGCCTTATAGCGGGACCAACCACACACGGCCCTGTCATTACTACCGATGGCTGGCTTCTATCGGTGACCCCCGCGGCCCCTAAGTCCAGGAGACTCACAAAGATAGGAGATGTGAATTTTACTGGGGATTTTAAGTGATTTTTGCCTATCTGCTTTTAAATCCTCACTGGGAATTTGAAATCTGTTTGCAGGTCACTTGAGATGATTTCCACCAGTTATCAGAGTGGGGCCAGCTCACTTCTTCGGAGAGGTCAGTGAATGCCCCAGGCCCTGCGCAGAAAGGTGTGTTTGTCTGTGCCACCGTCCACTGAGGTCACACCTCACCACACTCAGAATGAGGGAATCACCCACCCCCCTTCCATGGACCACATAGAGCCTTCTCCTGGCTCGCAGGACTTTTCTGTGCTCGGAGTGAGTTGCTTTTATTCCCGTTTCCCGATAGGTGTTAATCCCAGTCCACTAAATCAGGATGCTCGCTCTCCAGATGGCCACTTCTCTTGTTTCCTTTAGCCACATCAAAGGTGAGGTAAAAATGACATTTTATTTCCCTTTCGGTAGTCACCTGGGAACTGAACTACACCTGGGAGTCGTGAGCAGAGTGACTTGGAAGGACAGCGGTGCATCTTCCCTCTGTTGACAGACTGACATTACGGTGTGAAACATCTTGATTGCGATTTCAGTCTGCGCTCGCCCAGAAGGAAAATGATTTCAGAATCGAGTTGAAAATTCAGCTAGGAAATGAGTTCCTCATCTCTCTTTCCTCTGCACAGGGCAATTTCCTCAAGGATTCTTGCCCATTGGAGAAGCTGGAAACAGTCTAACACAGTGTCGGGGCTCAACCCCGAGCCAGCCCCTTGCCATCCAGTCCAACACCATGCAGCCATGTGGGACAGAGTAGAACTGCCTCCCTGGTGGTGCTGTGGGTTAGGCATTGGGCTGCTAACAGGGAAGTCAGTGGTTCAAATGCACCAGCCACTCCAAGGGAGAACGATGAGGCCAAATATTTCCAGTCTCAGAACCTGAAGGAGCTGTTCTGCTCTGTCTTGTAGGGTCACTGTGAGGGGGAATCCACTCGATCAATCCTTACAGAAGTAGACTGCCCCATCTTCCTCTACAGAGTGGCTTGTGGGTTCGAATCACTGACCTTTTGGTTAGCAGCCGAGCACTTAACCACTGTGCCATCGGGGCTCCTTATAGAAGTCACAATGGACATGAAAACATTCAGAAAATCTACTTGAGGAAGATTGCAGTTCTCCCGTGCTGTTTGGGGTTTTTGCATTTTTTTCTTCCCCTTTTCATCATTTATTTTTCTTTCTCTTTTTTTATTAAAAGATCATTTCATTGGGAGCTGTTACAGCTCTTATAACCATCGATACATATGATTGCATCAAGCATGTAGGTGTGCTGTTTTAACAGAATGCCCTGGGTCAGGAGGCCCGGGTTATTGCACAGCAGAGACCGTCCTTAGCACCTAAAGGAAAGGTTGGCCCTCTGAGGCCACCTAGAGGTGCCTCAGAAGAAAGGCCTGGTCATCTCAGCAAAAGTTCAGCCATGGAAACCTAAGGAAGCTTAGTCGAGTCTGACACACATGGTGTGGCCACAAGTCCGAAGGAACGGCCATCAGCAACGGCTTTGGTTTTGTTGTTGCTATCACTCTTGCCCATGGCAAGTCGTGCGCCCTCGCTGGCCTGATACACACTCATTACAGAGGTCAGGGGCAAGACAGGGCCTTTGACCCCACCATAAATCAGAGACCACTAGGCGGTGCTGTCGAAGCTGACCTCAATATAACCTGACCCCACGAGGAACCACGCTGCCCTGCAAAGGGGCTCTAGTGACTTTCTCGCCACCAAGATTTCAAAGAGCTCGGCCCCACACAGCAGGCCCAGGGCTGGCATGACCTAGGCTTTAATGGGGAGCAGAAATCGTGCTATGGCTGCCAAACAAAAAGTTGGCAGTTCAAATCCACCCAGACATGTCCCAAAGAAAGGTGCAGTGATGTGCTTCAGTAAAACGAGCCCTGGGAAACCCTGTGGGGCCCAAGTCTACTCTAAAATACACAGCGTCGCTGGGGTCAGAATGGACTGGAAGGAAACCGGTAGCCACTAATGTCATAGTTTGTGAAGAGTGAGTAGAGACAGCACAGAGGTCATACATATCCGTTAAGCAGGCAAGTTCATGCCAATGCACACAAGCGCACACCTGTGATGTGTGGCTAAGTTGTGAACTTACTCACTAGAAAATGAGCAATTTCTAGCAGCCGGGAAAAATGTGTGACAAAGTTTAAAGTCATAAAAGAGACCAGGCTTAGTGGAGATCCCCTTGCAGAGGGGCCTCGGGGAGAAGACAAGCCAGTCAGGGTGC
>NW_022103900.1:1040512-1047928 GCF_000313985.2 Echinops telfairi
CCCCCCCGCCGTGCCCCCCGCTTAACTATGTGAAGGTCTGTTGTGGTGATCTAATCAGATTAATTCATTGAAAAGCCTGCTGTGTATTTCATGCAAGTTTTCCCTGATACTGAAGCTCACATGTATTGCAGTCAGCTGCTGTATTAATTTGTTTAATTTCTATAAACATAGAGTTGAAGCTGCTTGATCTTTGCATGCAACTTTATGCAAATATATACAAAGCGTATGCACGTTATGCCCCATTTTAAGTACAGATATTACACCTCTACATTTTACATTTCAGAGGGAAATGTGTACGTGGAGGGTTCCGGTAGAAATGGCGCTTTCCTCTTCATTCGCGTTAGGCGTGAAGACGGGTACAAACGAGCTCCGATTACTACTAAGCTGCCCTTGGGGGTGCTCCTCACACTCCCTGCAGTTGTAGCTGCCGTCCAAAGGAGGAAGTGTCGGCAGGACTCGCAGATCAAATGAGTCTTGTACTTCTCTTTCCTCAGACTTCTACCCATCTGGAAGTTAATTTGTTCCATCCCCCAGTTCCCAATATGAAAACCCCAAATCAAACTCACAGCCAGAGTGTC
This sequence comes from Echinops telfairi, assembly GCF_000313985.2. Lineage (NCBI taxonomy): Eukaryota > Metazoa > Chordata > Mammalia > Afrosoricida > Tenrecidae > Echinops > Echinops telfairi. The sequence goes on from NW_022103900.1 coordinate 1,041,091, forward strand.
CAATCCAACTCATAGCAACCGTATAGGGCACTGTAGAGCTGTCCCTACGGGTTTCCAAAACTGTAACTCTATAGGGGATAGAAAGTCTCATCTCGTTCTTGAGGAGTGACTGGTGGTTTCGAACTGCTGACTTTGCCAGTAACAGCCTGACACATAATCACTATGCCACCACCCAAAAAAATGTAATAAATAAAAAGAACTCACTGCCATCAAGTCAATGCTGACTCATAGCAACCCCCTGTGGGTTTCTGGGACAGAGACTGTTTACAGTAGCAGAAAACCCAGTCTTTCTCCCCAGGAGCTGCTGGTGGTTTCAAACTGCCGACCATGTGGCTCACAGCCAAAAGCCTAACCACTATACCCACAGGGCGCCTTTGTTCCACCGTAAAGGGGAAACAGATGTATACAGTAAAATTGCAAGCATCTTTGGCAAAATGCAAGGAGCCCTGCTGGAGTCGTGGCTAACGCACTCTGCTGCTAGCCGAAAGGTCAGCGGTTCAAACCCGCCAGCAGGCCAGCAGGAGACAGATATGGCAGTCAGCTTCCATAAAGATATGCAGCCGTGGAAGGCCGCGTGGCAGTTCTACTCTGTACTAGAATGGCAGCGTCCACTTCCGGACAGAAGCAACTGGACAGCGAGGGGGTTGGGTTTTGGTTGGCAAGATGCAATCGTGACTCTCCTTCCTCATAAATAAACTCCTAATACATAAATGTCCAAGGTAATTCTCCTCATAGAAAACAGGTTTCTCTGTAAGATAAAACCAAAAGTCTGAATGATGAGGGCAATGAACGTACACATGTGCTTGACACAATGGATGGATGTATGGACTGTGATAAGAGTTGTATGAACCCCCAGAAAATGATTTTTTTTTAAAGGTTTGGATGAGGAAAGAAGTGGGGGGGGGGAAGACTTTTGTTGTTGTTTTGACAACTTGTCAGCTTCGTTTCTGCGGTTTCTTGCCCATCACACCAGTCATAGAAGCCCTGGTGGGGTAGCAGGCTGTATGGGGGCCGCTACAAGCAAGGGGAGTCATTTGAACCCACCAGCCGCTCCCAGAAAACAGAGGCATGTTTGCTCCCATTGAGATTTCCGGCCTCAGGAACCCACAGAGGCAGCCGGGCTTTGTCCCTGGGTCGCTGAGCCCCAGTGGACTCCGGGGCAGTGAGTTCAGCTTTGAGGTCACACCACCATTGGCCCCAGGAACCTCTCAAGGGAGTCATGGTGCTGTTTTGTGTGGTCCAGTGGGCACAAATGCAACGGAAACCCGAGAGACACTGCCATTCACAGAGAACAGGCCCCTGCAAGATGGGGGCAAGCGTCAACTTTGTGTATGGCAGGCTGCACGTTATGCTCCTGAAAGCATCTCGAGCTAGAATACCCGAGTTTGTCAAGGGTTAAAAAAAAAAACCAAAAAACTTGACCAGCGGAAAATGGGAATAATCTTGCAAAGTGTGAGGCATGAGGCCCTCGTAGGAACGGGAGTCTCCCCTCGACTTAAACACTGGCTGGAAATGTTTGACTGGGAAGGAATTTTCTTTCCGGCTGGGTGTGGTGGGTTGGAGGTTTGTCTGGAAACAATTGGCAACTCTTACCTAGATGTAATTTTTACCTTTTCATTTGAGAATTTCTGAATACGCAAAGGCCCCCAGGGACTGGAGCCGTGGGACTAATGAGTATGGAAACATCCAGACAGGCACCGTTGCTGTGCGCATCCTGGCTGCACGACTCGTCAGGCCCAATTGGAATAGCTAATGCCTCCCTCAGAGAGAACAATTTGCTCTGGTCGCAAAAGCAGGCTCAGAACCTGTAAGCAGCAACAAAACAACCTTCGGGACACACATACCCTGTTTCCCCAAAAGTAAGACATCCCCCCAAAATAAGACCTACTTACAGTTTTGCCTCTAGGACCTCCCCAGAATAAAGGTTTGGATTGTTATGATGATGTTATGATAGAAGATGATGACATGACTGTCATTGAATAAATGAGTAAATTACCGTAGATTGTTGTACATGGAAATAATGGTAGTAACAAGAAATTCTTGATACTGTAGGATTCACAGTTTGTCTGGTTATGCTGGTTTGTGATGACAACTACTACCAGACCGTATACAGGTAATACATTTCCTTTTTTGTTGTTCAACGATAAATGTGTACTGTATTCTTCTTCATGGAAAAATAAGACATCCCCTGAAAATAAGACCTAGTGCGTCTTTGGGAGCAAAAATTAATATAAGGCACTGTCTTGTTTTGGGGGAAACAGGGTAGAACTCCACTGAAGGGCAATGGGCTGCACGTAACTCAGAGAGCTCCTTCCAATCGGTCCTCCCCTGGGCACACACAGAGCTGATGGGTCTACGGCGGCCTTCACATGCCCACCCACATGCTGACGCGGGTGCTCACTAGAAAGCCCCAATGATTCCTCAGAGTGACCTCTTTCGTGCTTCTGTTATTGGTCCCCAGATTACCTGGCACCCACGCCAAGAGGAATAAAATGTTGAGGTCAAAGGCACTCTGGTTTGCCATACAATTTTGAGAGAGAAGATAGGAAGTTAAAAAAGGAAAACGAAAGAAAGAAAAGCCATATAAAACTTGTCTCCATCTCCGCGCTCTGCAGATTCTATTCCGAGTGCAACTTCCCAGCCTCCGGGGCCGGCAGAGCAAGCCCTGGTGGTGCAGTACTACAGCGCTCTACGGCGAACAGAAAGGTGGGTGGTCGGAGAACACAGTTGCTGGTCAGCCTCCATGACGGGTCACTGGCTTGGAGACCCTGTGGAGCAGTTCGGCTTTGTCCTAGAGCAGCGGTTCTCAATCTGTGGGTCTTGACCCCAAGGGAGTCAAACGACTCTTTCACAGGGGTCACCCGATTCATAACAGTAGCAAAATGACAGTGATGAAGTAGCAACGAAAATAATTTTATGGTTGGGGGTCACCACCACATGAGCAACTGCATGAAAGGGCCGTGGCCTGAGGAAGGTTGAGAACCGCTGACCTAGAAGGTCAAGTCAACATCACTGGGTTTGGTTATTTGCAGGGGGCAGTGGGGAGAGAGGGGCACAGGAGGTGGTTAGTGTGCTTGTTAAATTAGCTGCCAGGCATTTGAAGCTCAAGAGCTGATTTTATAACTCATTGAAGTTCTAAGGAATGCATCCCATGTAATTAAGATAGTTCTTCACATAGGATGTTAAAATATTTATAATGCTTCACAGATTATCAACAGGTGAACTTAACCAAAGAACTGGGGTGAGGGGATGTTTGCCTCTAGATAATAATGAATCAGTCCCCAAATTACAGACTGTTTTCTCACGCACACACACAAACAATTGCAAATAAAAATCTTCAGCTTAAAAAAACAAGAAGTGATAGGGTGGGGTGGGGAGTATTACATATAAGGAAGAGTGGTATTTCCAGAGCACAGCAAGTATTCAATTAAAGCTGATTTTAAATGTGCTGTCACATGGATTTAATCACAGGAAAGAGCTTCCCAGCTAGGAGTGGAAGGTGTGCAATGGAGAAGACAGAATGTGGGAGTGGGAATCAGGAGATTTCTTGAGCTGCCCAGACCCTTCTCTGCTGCGGGCGGCCTCCCTTTCGGTCAAATGCCTGCTCTGTGTCCCGATTCACCTACCTAATCCTCTAGAACATAGGGTCCCAAACGTATTTTGGCCTACGACTCCTTTTTTCAGAAAACAACAAACAAACAAAACAGCTTTTGTATTATAGCCCATTGTGATAGTGACATAATCTGGTGTCAATTTGGGATTTGAGAGGATTAGGAGTGAAGGGGTGGAGTCCATTCTGTCAATCAGGTCATAGCCAATGAAGCCACTGTGTGGGCATGGCCTTCCCCTGAGGATTCTGGGAATTCCTATATTTTCCTCCTTGGAGGCAGGAGACATGCTCTCTCTCTGCTCACTCCCTGAGAGACACTCTACTGACAAGACACATGGCACTAGGCTGATAGACCCCGTTCCCTGGGTTCTGGAGGAGCCAAGTAGAGACCCCTGCCAGCACTGAGATGCTTCTACCGCTACTGGATCCACAAGACCTTGCACCCACTGGCCTATGATTTTCCTACATTTGGCATCACTGCATGTGTTTCGTGAGTCTGAAGAGGACTTTATAGATTGGTATCAGACATATGGGCAAATATCAGACTTATGGACTTGATCTGGACTGGGCTGGGATGTTTTCTCAACATTCAACTGCTCTTGTATATAAAGCTCTTTCTTATATACATAGGAGTGTCTATGAATTTGTTCCTCTAGTCTACCCAGACTAACACACCCATAATCCAGGAAAAAGAGTCAGTATCTGCTTCTGAAGCCCCCTGGATCCTTCCACCTCCCCCATGGGGAAGTATCACCCACACTGGGAAACACTGACCTTAAACAACAACTTTAGAACCCTAAGTTTCCCATTGAAGAATTTGGAGAATACTGTACCCCATAAGGGAAAACAGGGACACGGGAGTTTGTTGTGTGACTCTCTCAAACCCACTGCCATCAGGCAATGCTGACTCAGCGACACTATCCATCAGCGTAGAACTGCCCCTGTGAGCTGCCGGTTTTCTTCACGGGAGCAGAAAGCCCCATTCTCCCCAGGAGCAGTTGGTGGTTTGGAATTGCTGACCTTTGACTAGCAGACCAACGAGTCACCAAGTCACAGCGACACCACCAGGGCGCCATGACTCTACAATGTAAGAAAAAGGTAAGTGACTGTGAAAGCCCTTATGGGATGCACTTGTCACTTGGCTGGTGGTTCAAATCTTCCCAGTGTCACCGAGGAAGAAACAGGTCTCTGATCAGCTTCCGTGAAGGTCACCGCCAAGAAAAGCCTCTGGTGCAATTCTTAAGAAGCACCAGGGCTTCTGAAGCCAGAGACTGATGACAAAAACAAACCAAAGGCGAACGTAAGTGACTGTGGCTTTAGGAAGATGTAGGAGAAGCTCGACCTTGTGGCAGGGAAACAATCACGGCATCTAGACAGCCAGGGCCTCCATCTCTTATGGGGATCCCTTTGCAACAGAGGGACGTTGGAACTCAGAGATGTTAGGGACTTAGAATTGTAAGTCAGGGCATACATCGGAGATTACAGAAGATGTCCCCTGGAATCCGGGCAGCACTCCGTAGTCTGACACATTCGGAGCTGGTGGGGAAGCATGGACCTGTTTCTGTGAGGTGGGATACATAAAAAATGATTGGTCATCTCACACCGGGCCATGTGGTGTTTTGCTTGCTGCCAAGTGAGTTATGAAATAACTTCCACCTTTTTAAAAATTTCAGAATTGTGATTAAAGGGGTTGTTTGGGACATGGATTTGATTTTTTCAGAACACAGTCACAGACAAGCGCCAAAGCCTTTGTCAAAGATGTACTCGTGTTGGTAAAACAGATGATCATACCTGTCTGACCATGTGCAGCTGAGGGCCTACGAGATGAAATGACTTAGCCCAGAGTCTTGTGGCTAGTGATTGGTTGCAAGGGCACGAAAAGTTGGCTGTCAGGATGGTCAACTAGTGGGAAGTACGCTAAAACCTCACTCTAAAACTACTGTCAAGATCCTCAAGGGAGAGGTAAGGACAGCCCGGTCTGGTCTATGGCAACTTCCATCAATACCCACCTTAAAGGTGACCAAATGCCAGCCTCATCCTAAATGCCATGTGTCACCTTACATGCGCAGAGACAATATTTAAATGCCTCTCCAAAAAAAAGCACCGGGTCAGACCCAGTCAGCTGGAGAAATTCATTGACAATCATGTATGTGTAGAAGAGAGCGTTATGTCATAGAGCAATTGCATATTGAGAAAACATCCCAGCCCAGTACAGATCAAGCCCACAAGTCTGATATTAGCCCATAGGTCTGATACCAGTCTACAAATTCCTCTTGAGAGTCATGCAACACATGCAATGATGCCAAAGGCAGGAAGATCACAGGCTGGTGGGTGAAAAGTCTTGTGGTCCCATTGGTAGTGGAAGCATCTCAGCATGGGCATGGGTCTCCACATGGCTCCTCTAGCTCTCTGAATGTGGCTACTCAACAGGAAAGAGAGAGTCTGGTCCAACACCTCCAGGGAGAAAGAGAGGAAGTTTCCAGAATCCTCATGAGAAGGCCATCCCCGCAAGGAGGCATCATCAGGCTAGCCTGATTGACAGGCTAGACTCCACCCCTTTACTTATTTATCTCAAGTTTACATGAAATGATGTAACTACCACAGGCACTAATGTTTCTATTATTTCTTTGAAAGTGACAACATGCCCCTGTACTTCTTCATAGCTTTTAAGTTGAAGAGCATAGAACAGAGTCTTCTTGTCCGTGCACCGAGTGCCAGTTCCCTACTTCCATTAGACTGCTAAAAACAGAACAAGACAGTGGAGGGGTGCAGTGGGGGGTGGGGGGGGGTGGAGAGTAACTAAGGAGAGGAAACTGACAAGGTACCCCAGCCAAGATGTCAAGGTCAAGTTCATCAGTGGTTAAGTCATGTTGACAATATGTGCCCTGCGATGATGTGATGAGAGGGGCCTTTGAGACCTATGGTCTTCCCCTTAGAAGCCCATGGGCACCATCTAGTCATGAGAAAAACCCCAGACAAAAATCGAGAGACATCCTACAAAACACCAGACCAGAACTCCTGAAGCTTTCAAGCTCATCCAGAACCTGGGAAGTCTGAGAAGCTCTGACAGTCTAACAGGAGATATGATGGCTAAAGGGAGCGTGGGATCCTGGTACAGAAAAAAAGGGTCTTACATGTTTTTTTTCAAGGTGAGAAGAAGAGGGAAGGAAGGGGGAGCGGATCACAACGATCAACACATGACCACCACCACCACCACCACCACCACCA
>NW_022103900.1:1048028-1050861 GCF_000313985.2 Echinops telfairi
TGTGGCTAGTTTGCCAGGATATGAGTTTTATCAATGGTGTCCCGCTTTTGTCCCGCTTTCCCAATGTTAAAATCTGGTCACCTTACTCTATCCATTTCTCTTTGCTTCATACCCTTTGAACCAGTGGAATAAGTAGTGAAAACACACACACACACACACACACACCAGTAACCATCCAGGAAACATACTAATGCCCATTGCAACTAGGTCTTAAATCCCTCCCTGCCTCTTGTCCATCATCAGACCTTTGCTCTGTTGAATCCCATGCATCCTCCAGGCCCTGCTACACTATTCCCTCTGCTATGAAGTCTTCATTGATCTCAATCCAGCTCTCTATCCTCTACCTGAAAATGTATTTCTCCATTGGGTTTTTCTCTGGTCCCAATGTCCCCTGAATACATCTCATCACATTGCACTCCAATGATGTCTCTGCATGGGCTTCCTAGTCCAGTGGACTGGGACATCCTTGACTTATGCATCTTCCTGGTCCCTGCACCTACCTCATACTTGGCAAAGATGAGGTGCTCAACTCTTTCTTTGTTGGGTAAATAAATGAAGGAACACGGGGGGAGAGGGGGCCACAATTGTAAGTAGAGTGTGGGAATTACGATTGGAATAGGCACTGTTCTTGAGAAAGATACCCTCTCCCCTTAAACTCTGAACATTAGGCATGATTTGTCTAAGGCTGCATGTGACCTTCCAATTACTCTTTGCCCATGATTGAACTAGAAGTAGGTGTGTACATACTTCTTGAAACTGAAGATTTGAGGAACGGTCCTACTTTGCTCATTGAAAGAACAAAGCATCTGATAGCCCCCTTCCCTACTCTGTATCTTAAGCATTTTTCTATGTCCAGTGCCTAGTTTAGTATCGGACCCAGAGGTGCTCGGTATGTAATTACTGATTGAATGAATAAAGACTACTGGCAGGCACTGAAGGGAAAGTCCAGCCCTGCCTGGACTGCGATGTCTGGGCTGGTGCTGCAGAAGCCATCTCACTGCCATGAAGGAAAGGCTGTGCGTCTCACATATCCACATTGACCTGCTGATCCAGCATTGAACATCCATCCACCTCCAGACTTCTTGTTATATGATTTAAACTTCTGTTCGTCAGGATCTATCCAACTCGACGGGCTCATCTTCCTGCTCATCTGACATTACCATCACCACCACCACCATCACCACCACCACCATCACCATCACCACTGCCATCACCACCACCACCACCACCACCACCATCAGTGGACGAACAACAGAAACCGTGGGGGAAGGGAAACAGTGGTCAGTGTAAGATATGAAAATAATAATTTATAATTTATCAAGAGGTCGAAAGAGGGGAGTTGGGGAGGGAGGGCTAATACCAGGGGCTCAAAGAGAAAGTAAATGTTTAGAAAATAATGGTGGTAACCTAGTTACAAAGATGCTTGATACAATTGATGTATGGATTGTTATAAGAGCTGTGAAACCCCCCAATAAAATGATCTTTTAATAAAAATTAAAAACAGAAAAGAAAATGTATGTAAAAGAACTTTAAGAGAATGTGAGTGGGACACATCTCCCACCCACGACCATGAAGGTTCTAGATGTTTCATGTCATTGGGATCAGACAATGGTTATCCTTTGTGATGAACTCATTTCACCAAACATAACATTTTCAAGGTTCATACATGTCCTAACATGCGTGGGGACTTCTTCACCTCTCCTTACACATGAGTACCTATGCCATTAAATTACGAACCATTGGGTTTAGGTCTTCACGTGTCAATGGATATACGGGTTATTTCCATCTTTGTCCTGTCTCTGGTGCTGCTGCAGTCAACACTGGTGCACAAGTATCTTTTAATTCTTTGGGGTAGATGCCTAGGAGTGGAATTGCCAGGTCATGTTCAGCTTTACAGCTTCTTTTTGGTGTTGATAGTAATATTGCCATTTTTCATTGTTCATTGTGGGAATATATATATGTATATAATGAAACATCTGTCAATTCAACATCATTTTCCATGTATAATTCAGTGCCATGTATAATTACTGGGCAGCCATAGTCACTATTGGGCTTTAATCTCTTTAGGCCACAAAAAAATCTTGCAGACTTAATCTCTTCTGTCAGGCTGCCGAGCCTTCTTGTCCCTCAATGGGGGATTTTCTTTAGTCAGACCCAAGATAGAGTCATGTAAGATTGTATTATGTCACTTGGTTTCTCTGAGGTCAGATGTCATAACCCTGTGCTCTCTAAAGGAACTGCTGTGACCTTGCTGACCGACCCTTTCAGAAAGACATCCCTGCAGCCCCGTGCTGGGGAAGCTGTGTGTGCTCAGAGTCCTGACCACCATTGCCGATCACACACATGAACAAGACCAGTCAGGTCTTTTGTGCGGCTTGGAGATCACAGAGGTGCTCCTTATCTGAGGTCGTTTAGGCTCCCCCCTGAGAGCCCCCTCATGACTATAACGGGGCCATTCCAGCCATCCCCTTTCTGTGAGCCATGGCCCTTGCAGCTGGACAGCTCTCTGTCTGTCTTGTCATGCCAACGAAGTGACTGAGACAGAGGTGAAGGGTCAGCAATGTATCAGCAACAGTGAGGTGAAGGGTGTCCCCTCCCTTCTGTTTCTCTGGAAGGTTTGATCTTCCCGTCCCAAAGGGGAACGTCCACTCTCCTGTCACTTGGTTTGGCAGGACAGGGAAAGGTCAAAGGGATTACAACTTTCAGAGGAGATGCTTTGGTCCAGAAGGAAGACCCCAAGTATAGTCAGTCTTTCCCTCTATCCTAAGGTGACCAGACGTCCTGCTTTGGGCGGGACAGTCCTGATTTTTAACAATTTGTCCTGCATCCCGCA
>NW_022103900.1:1051089-1060063 GCF_000313985.2 Echinops telfairi
ACACACACACACACACACACACCAGTAACCATCCAGGAAACATACTAATGCCCATTGCAACTAGGTCTTAAATCCCTCCCTGCCTCTTGTCCATCATCAGACCTTTGCTCTGTTGAATCCCATGCATCCTCCAGGCCCTGCTACACTATTCCCTCTGCTATGAAGTCTTCATTGATCTCAATCCAGCTCTCTATCCTCTACCTGAAAATGTATTTCTCCATTGGGTTTTTCTCTGGTCCCAATGTCCCCTGAATACATCTCATCACATTGCACTCCAATGATGTCTCTGCATGGGCTTCCTAGTCCAGTGGACTGGGACATCCTTGACTTATGCATCTTCCTGGTCCCTGCACCTACCTCATACTTGGCAAAGATGAGGTGCTCAACTCTTTCTTTGTTGGGTAAATAAATGAAGGAACACGGGGGGAGAGGGGGCCACAATTGTAAGTAGAGTGTGGGAATTACGATTGGAATAGGCACTGTTCTTGAGAAAGATACCCTCTCCCCTTAAACTCTGAACATTAGGCATGATTTGTCTAAGGCTGCATGTGACCTTCCAATTACTCTTTGCCCATGATTGAACTAGAAGTAGGTGTGTACATACTTCTTGAAACTGAAGATTTGAGGAACGGTCCTACTTTGCTCATTGAAAGAACAAAGCATCTGATAGCCCCCTTCCCTACTCTGTATCTTAAGCATTTTTCTATGTCCAGTGCCTAGTTTAGTATCGGACCCAGAGGTGCTCGGTATGTAATTACTGATTGAATGAATAAAGACTACTGGCAGGCACTGAAGGGAAAGTCCAGCCCTGCCTGGACTGCGATGTCTGGGCTGGTGCTGCAGAAGCCATCTCACTGCCATGAAGGAAAGGCTGTGCGTCTCACATATCCACATTGACCTGCTGATCCAGCATTGAACATCCATCCACCTCCAGACTTCTTGTTATATGATTTAAACTTCTGTTCGTCAGGATCTATCCAACTCGACGGGCTCATCTTCCTGCTCATCTGACATTGTCCCACTGTTATTCAGAAAATTTTCAGACAATGAAAGCCCGATGGATCACGGTGGACCCACAGCCGTTCTTGGTAATGGGTTGCCATGAGTTGGCGGCCGCCATGTTGGTAGCTGACGACAAACTAATAAGTTACTGTGGGTGATTTCTACCAGAAACCATAGTTGCCTCACCAAAATATTCTAATCTTTTCCTTCCATCCGATAACTAGTGGTAGAGTTGTCCTTCCAAAACCTTCTGGAATTTGCTTTCTTAATGCAGTGTCCCATCAAGGCAGGTTTTGAGAGATGGATCTAAAGGACGAGGGGTGTGATAATCCTCAGGTAGATGTGTGCGTCCTGACCCTTTCAGGATGAAGACGAGAGGAAGGAAGAGAGAACTGGGGAGAAAACACAGAGGATGCCTGTGTGAACCTGTCAGACCACACAGACCTGCTGGACAAGAACTCACAGAAGTCAAGCAGATTGTTCCAGGCTGTTGAAGCCGTCAGAGCATACGGTGTCTGGGATTTCTGTCTCTTTGGACAGACTGGAAAGGTAATTCTAAACATAGTCGTAAGTCATTGTTTTTATCTTTGGGTCCTTAACAAAGAATAGCGAAGGGGCCTCACCTTTCCCCACCAGCCTTGACTAGAATTCCCCGGAGGAGGAGCTCTTTGTGGGTGAAATGGACAGGACGAGGGGTGCTGAGAGCAGTAATGTCTGAAACTCAGGCCTCTGCCTTGGACTTCAGGGTCAACCTTCCCCAGCCCTCATGACGCAGCCAGGTCTTACCTTCTACTGGGAGGACACAGGAAGGGTCTGTGTCCTCGCACACAGCATGGTGCAGAACAGCAGACAGGAAAGTGGCCATGATCCATGAGGATTCTTATACCCCCTGCCTCGGGTAGGGCAACAAATAATGAGAAAAGCTATGTAGGAATGGCAGAGCGGGTTACCTGCAATAAAACAGGGCCTCTGACAACTGTGATGTGAGCACCGGGCTGACGAATCTGGGTCTCACAAGACTGTGCTCAGGCATTTCTCTAACAAAAAAGAGGAAATGGAAATGGGTCCTCACGAAAATATTATCGCAATACAAATGTCTAGTCTTCTCCATGGTCAAAGGTGACAATGGAAAGGAAGTGGGTAGTGTGTTGGGGGAATTCCAACAGACGGATTAAGGGCAAGAGAAAAATAGATTTGTGAAGGACAGCAATTTAAGCAAACCTAGACTTGGAGATGTGCAGGCCCTGGTTGGTTCAAATGGTTCAGTGCTCAACTACCAATTGCCAGGTGAGCGATGCACGTCCACTCAGGACCTCGGAAGAAAGGTCTGGTGATTTGCTTCCTAAAAAACAGTCAGTGTCAAGCCAGTCAGGGTGCAGTGTAGCACCGACGAAACATTCAACTTTCCTCTAGTTCTTTAATGTTTCCTCCAATTCTACCTTACAAATCCAGCTAGACCAGAGCATGTACACGCGTACAGATAAGAGCTGGCGACACAGGGAATCCAAGACAGATAAACCACTCAGGACCAACATTGAGAGTAGTGATACCAGGAGGGTAGGGAGAAGGTGTGGGGAGAGAGGGAGAACTGATCACAATGATTGACACACATGTAACACACACACACACACCCTGCCCCCCGGGGGATGAACAACAGCAAAGTGGGTGAAGGGAGACAGCAGTCATTGTAAGACATGAAAAAAATAATAATTTATAAATTATCAAGGGTTCATGAGGGAGGAAGGGTGGGGAAGGAGGGGAAAAATGAGGAGCTGATACCAAGGGCTCAAGAAGAAAGAAAATGTTTTGAAAATGATGATGGCAACATGTGCACAGATGTGCTTGACATAATGGATGTATGGATTGCTATCAGACCTAAAAGAGCCCCCAATAAAATGATTAAAAAAAACAGCCACTGGAAATCCTGTGGCGATCTATAGTCTCACACACATGGGTCACCATGATGGCAACTGGTTTGGCTTGGGGCTTAAAGTAAGGTGACCGACCAGACGTCCTGCTTTTGACGGGACAGTCCCGATTTTTAACAATTTTTCCCCCGCGTTCCGCGACGTTTTAAAAAAGTCCCGACTTTTGGAAAGAATGCATGACAAGCTAGCGTATATACGATTTTCGACGGCCGTGTGGCTATTTTGCCAGGATATGAGTTTTATCAATGGTGTCCCGCTTTACCAATGTTCAAATCCGGTCACCTTAGCTTAAAGGTGACGACAGCTGCCTGCGTCAGGTCTCACCGCCTTGCTTTTCAGAACTGCTCTAAAACGTGTGCCACACATCTCGGGGCCAGTCCTTGTCTTAACTTTGGCTAGCAATCCCTCTGAACCTTCTCATGAGCATAATTCTAAACAAGCAAGCACTTATTAAAAATAAAACAACCCCAAACAAAAGACGCCCTCCTGTAACTCCAGCTATTTCTCTGTTCTTCTTTATCATCAAGGGAGACAGTTCTAGAACGTAACACCCAGAAGGTTCTCGCCTGCACCAGAAACGTGTCCTCCTCTCCTATCACGAACCTTCTGCGGATTCTCTGCTTTTAAAACATAATTCTCACTGGTCTATTGCAAAGAATAGTAGTGGAAGAGCTGACCTAATGGAACTTGATATTCTGATTCATTAAAGGGCGGGGGGGGCTGTCGCGTAACTCTGTACACACAATTTAAAATTAGTAGGAGCCGAGGCATTGCTGAGCAGCTTTGAAAGCGGTGTTAATATTTAGGACGCGGTGAGCATTAACTCGGAGTTTGCTACTCACTGGGGAGTTCTGTGGACCAATTTGCTTAAATTCAGAGACTAAAATACCTTTTTCGAAATGTCAAACTGTGTGGGATGTAGAGAAAAAGAGCAAGGTAAATGCAATTAGCAAAAATAGAAAATTGTGGAAAGTGAAATTTTGGCATCTGTATCATGACCTCACGTGGAGATCAGTAGGGCTATAAGTCTGCTGAGCTTTAAGTTCTTCACAGGCCCGAGCAGCTGCTGATGGGGTTGGCCGCCAGCTGCCCAGCAAGGTTCCTGAGCAATGATGGCATTGTACCGGAATCCTGAGTGCGTGCTATCAGAAGCCCAGGGCATCATATTGGAAATTCAGACCCCTTGCTTTTGACCTAGAATGAATGATGTCCCTCTTAGTAGTAATGAGTAGCATCCCCAAAGGACATAGAGTTGATGAGACAAAATGAGCATATTGAAAGCAGCATTCACAGAGACACAGTGATTGACGACATGGATTCTGTGACATGCTGTGAGGCCCTCTATGGGTTTTCTTGCTTTTCCTGACAAATAGGATAAAAATGCCTCCTGTCTTCTTACCCTTACACCACTGAATGGGCCACTCCGAGGGTAAAAATCAAGAAGAATTTTATCCACTGAATCCTATCAATGGCATCTATTCATTGAATAATAACCATAAGGAAAATTATCACTGGGTCCCAATGTGGTAGTTACATAATCTGGTGTCAATTTGAGACTTGAGAGGATGTAAAGGGGTGGAGTCTAGTCTCTCAATCGGGCCATAGCCAATGTGGCCTCTGTATGGGCATGGCCTTCTCCTGAGGATTCTGGGAACTCCTGTATTTCCTCCTTGGAGGTGGAATACACTCTCTCTCTCAGCTCACTCCCTGAGAGACACTCTAGTGGCAAGACACATGGCACTACACTGATAGACCCCGTGCCCTGAGAACTGGAGGAGTCACATGGAGACCCTTGCCAGCACTGAGATGCTTCTACTGCCACTGGATCCACAAGACTTTGCACCCACTGGCCTGTGATCATCCTATATTCGGCATCATTGCATGTGCTTTGTGAGTCTAAAGAGGACTTTACAGATTGGTATCAGACGTATAGACTAATATCACACTTGTGGACTTCATCTGGACTGAGCTGGGATGTTCTCTCAATATTCAATTGTTCTTGTACATAAATCTCTTTCTTATACACCTGAGTCTCCCTGGATTTGTTTCTCTAGTCTACCTAGACTAACACACCCAAGTAAAAGGCTATGGGGAAGAGCACTGGGCAGTGTGTCCAAAGATTTTTAAATATAGATCCCATTCAAGGAGCTCATCATAAGAAAGCACTGGGTTGACAATGGACTGACAATACAGAGGTCTACTCAACAAGACTATCCAGCAGTTATTTATAATTATGAACATTAGAATAACCAAAAGTTTTAGCACCATGAAAATAATAATAACATACATATATACATACAAATGAAAATAGTATTACTCAGTATGTTCTGTTTTATAACCTTTTTCTTTCTTTTAGGAGTTAGTTTATTGTATCATTTTTAATAACGGTCAGATTATTTTATGGCCTGAGTATATTGTAATTTATTTTCTTAGTCCCCTGGTGCCAAAACTGTTTTGCTTTGGTTTTTAAAGATCATTTTATTGGGGGCTCTTATAATCCATACATCACTTGTATCAAGCATATTTATATGCATAGAGGTGGATGGAAAAGTGGAATTACATACAGCAAGGTGTTAAATGCTTCAGCATTTCACTACCATCAAGTGAATTCCGGCTCACAGTGACCCTATATGACCCAGTGGAGCTGCCCCTGTGGACTGCTGAGACAGTGACTCTTTACAGTGGTAGAAAACCTTGTGTTTCTCCCAAGCGACTGGTGGTTTCAAACTGCTGACCTTGAAGGTAGCAGCCCAACATGTAAACACTAGGCCACCAGACTTCCTTGGTGACCCAAGTGGCCAAAGTAAAACTGTTCTTATGTTTTCTGAGACTCTAACTCTTTATAGGAGTAGAAAGCCCCATCTTACTCCTATGGAGGGACTAGAAATTTCGAACTGCTGGCCTTGTGGTTAATAGCCCAATGCATAACCCAAAATGCCACCAGGGCTCCTTGCTAAAGTGTTACAGCTGAAAAAACCCAAACTGACTGCCATCAATCAAGTCTATGCCGTCTCAGAGGGTGAACTACCTTCTTGGTTCACTAGTAAGGGTATTCTTATTTCTCTTGATCTTTTAGAACTTTTCAATGATAAGCACATATTACTTTAGAAGGTGATGGGGGGAAACATTTCAATAGTAAAGAAGCAAAAACAAGAAGGAGCCCATGACGCTGTCTGCGCTGGTTTGTACTTCACCCCCCTTGCATTTCGGTTCCCAGCTGGATGATTTATTGAGGACACAAACTTTTCACAATGTGTCGGTCTGCGAATCCTTGGGCTTTACCAAGAGCAGTGGGCCTTTGGAAGAAGGAATTTGGTTTGCTGAACAGCCCAACACAACGATGCCTTGTCCCACCAGTTACGGTTGCTGCCTGATCCCGTCTCCATTTCAGTCAGTAGTATTTCCTATAAAATTTATTTGGATGTGCTTGACACAATGGATGGATGGATTGTGATAAGAGTTGTACAAGCCCCCAATAAAATGATTTTTTAAATTAAAACAAACCAACAAAAAAATTTATTTGGAAATAAAGAAACTAATGACTTACCATAGAAGGAAGCATACTTAAGTGTACTTTTCTTTAAATATATATATACATATATGTATTCATGTACATTTTCAAAATCAATTTTCTGTTAACACCTCAGAGATGAGCCACCAAGCCAGCTATTTCCCAGCGATGCCCATGTGACTGATTCAAGAACGTCAGCAACTTAGAACTCTCCGTACTCCGCCCGGGGACCAACCACTGTCGAGCGCATGACCCAAGTCTCTGAGGGCTTATTTTGTGGCCATGCTCTGCAACAGGAGAGACTCAGTCTAGCCCGACCCTCTTCTCTTAACGTCTCTCTCTCTCTCTCTCTCACTTGGCTTCCTTCCCTCCCACACCAGCCAGTTTACTCTACAACAGAGCTATGGCTGCTATAGCAATGGGTCTACATCTCCCAGCTTTTCCTCCTGATAAGAAAGGCCCAGTGTTGGACACCATCCTTGTCAGGCTCAGCTGTAGGCAGTGGCCTTCCCTCTCTGACCCCGGGGATGTGGGCGCTCTAGGGTGCTTATCAGTGACAGGAATTCAAGGTCGCCTCCCACAGCTGAGCTTGACAAAGATGAAGGAGAAGGTCTGATGGAGCAGTGTGTAAGGAGACAGAGGTGTGAGAGGGCAGTGTCAGAAGTATCAGAGGTGAAGGGGATTGAAATGAACAGCACAGTTCAAATGGTAAATATTTAAGTCCCCAGCCCTGGTGGCATAATGGTTATGCATTGCACTGCTAACCAGTTCGAAACTATCAGCCACTCCTTAGGAGAAAAATGACATTTTCTAATCCCATCAAGACTTACTTCTGTCTCAGAAACCCACAGGAGCAGTTCTACTCTGTCCTATAGGATAGGATCACTATGCATCAGAATTGATTTGATGGCTGTGAGTTTGATTCGAGTCCTCTTTAAAGATGCCCTGGTGGGGCAATGAGTTAGGCATCAGGCTGTGGACAGATAGGTCAGCAGTTCAACACCCCCAGCTGCTCCATAAAGATCTACAGCCTCGGAAACCTTAGGTAAGTTGGAATTGACTCAGTGGTAGTGGGGCCTTGGAGCTAGTCTCTGTCTTAGGAGGCCTGGTGTCACAATAAGGAGCCCTGGTGGTATCATGGTTACAAGTTGGGCTGTGATTTGCAAGGTCAGCAGTTCAAAACCACCAGCCGCTTCTCCGGAGAAAGGGCTTTCTACTTCCATAAACAGTTACAGACTCAGAAACTCTGAGCGGCAGTTCTACTCTATGCCATAGGGTTGCTATGAGTTGGCATTGACCCGATGGCAGGGAGTGATGTCTCACAATGGTTAAGCACAGGGCTTCTAAGTAAAAAATTGGTAGTTCAAATCCACCAGCCACTTCATGGGAGAGGGGACCCAAGCACCTGCTCCCATCAAGATGACAGCCAGGGAAACCCTTTAGGGCCAATCTACTCCATCACAAGGGGTGGCTATGAGTTGGGATTGGCACCACAGCAGGCAGCCCCTTATCACCAAGCAAAAGGAAGACGTTTCCTGTGTTCCGATTTTTTTGTCTGAGGAACCCTGAAGGGGTGCGAATGGTAAATGCACTGGAATGCTAATCCAAAGGTTGGAGATTGGAGTCCACATCCAAGTACCTTGGCAGAAAGGTTGCCAATCTCCCTCCAGAGAAGCATGTGAAGCCCAGCTCTGTCTGGCACGCATGGGGTTGCCAGGTGTCAGAATTTACTGGCGGGCCATGGTCAGGATTTTTTAGTTTAGGTTTCGGTTTTTTTTGTTTGTTTGGTTGGTTGACTGTTTGGTCTCTTGATCATGTCTAGCTAATGGTCCATTTCACTACATACTTCACTCATCTATCTGGGTACGATCTGGACTCCCCCGCCGACCCCGTAGTAACCTCCACAAGCTCAGGGCTTTGTGTGCCTGTTAGTGTCTGCCATGGAATAGGCGCTCGACAGCATTTGTGGAATTAATTTGTCGAATGACTGAATTCCCATGGAAGAGACAAGACTCTCAGAAGGGCGAGTGCCATCTGTTAGGGATACAATTGTTCCCCAACTCCTTATAACCAGCATAACACTTGCAGCCTCTCCTCTCCAATTCAGACCTCCCCTGGGAAGGCGGAGCTGCATCCTGATTGGCTTGTTTGGGTCCATGCCTAGGGTGCTGTCACCTCAGACACCCTCTGCTCTGCCCTCGCTCTGTCCAGCACTGCCCAGCATGGAGGCTGGGTCCAAGCAGTTCATTCCCACCCCCCAAACTCAATGCTGTTGAATCCATGCCAACTCAGAGCAACCCTACAGGAAGGGCAGACAGCCCCCTGTAAGTTTCCTAGACGGTAGCTCTTTTTAAAAAAAATTTTTGTCATTCTTTTTTAAATCATTTTATCGGGGCCTTGTACAACTCTTAACACAATCCATACGTCCATCCATTGTGTCAAGCACATTTGTACATGTGTTGCCATCATCATTCTCAAAACACTTGCTTTCTACCTGAGCCCTTGGTATCAGCTCATTTTTCCCCTCCCTCCC
>NW_022103900.1:1060747-1072124 GCF_000313985.2 Echinops telfairi
CCCCCCCCCAAGTAAGGAATCCTTGGGTTACGCTTGCCTCTGAAATGAGAATTCCGCCACTCAAACCACCCAGCGGGGCCTCAGAAGACAGGCCTGCAGACCTGCTTCTGAACGGTCGCAGGCTTGTAAGCCGTGTGGAGCAATGCTGCCCCACACCTGTGGGGTCACCGTGAGCTGGAGCTGCCTTGGTGGCAACGAACAACAATAATGACACAATCAGTAAGACTGGGCCTCTCTTGAAGTGTCAGGTAGCCAGCTCACAGGAGGCCTTGCCACAGCACAGACACCTTGGGAAGCAGACCTTAGAGCTCTGAGAGTTGCATGCAAGACGACCTGGGGGGGATGCTCGCAGGCACTCACCCCAGTGAGAAGGCGAGAAGAGTGGGTTTGGGCAGAGGGACAAGCTGCTGCAGCTGCTGCTGTTATACGAGGAGCTCTGCACTGGCGTGGCCCCGCAGAGGGGTCCTGAATGGAGGCTCAGCCCAGGTCCTGAACCCTTCGTCCCCACCAGCTACCACATCATAGATAGCTGGTCACCCCCAGGGAGGGCACATGACATTGGCCAAGGGCAAGTCCCAGGAAAGGACTCAGCTATCAGCCACCAGCCATCACACACCACCTCCTGAAGGGGGACCTGGTGGGCATCTCAGAAGCCACTCCACACACCATCTCCCTAGTCATACAAATCATATTAGGTACAACAGCATATGTCTCCCTTTTTCTGAGAATGAAGAGATGGATTCACTCAAATGGGGGGGTAAGAAGGGGAGAGTTGTTTACAGGAATCCTGTGAAGAGGTAAAGAGGTGAGACCTATAGAGGGGAACAGAGAAGACACCTCACCTCCACCTCCGAATGCCATCCATGCACTCAATGTCACACGGGTCTGGGAGAAGGCCCCTTCCCTCCATACCACGGGCTCAGGGACCTCTGATTCCCGTCCGCGTCTCTGCAGAGGTGCAGAGATGGAAAGCATAACTGGTTGGTGGGTGCTGCCCCCACCCCCACCCCGCAAAGGTCTTCACACACTGCATCACCTGCTATGACAGAGTTTCTCCATGGGATGTCATAAGAGTCATACTTTTCTTTGTTTCTTGTTAGTGTCTGATTCTCTCATTACCATGCCGTCTGCGACTGTGTTTCTCTATGTGAACCCCAGACCTGCTGTGTCCCAAGGCTGCCTAATCCAGTGTTTGGGAATAAAACAGGCCTGTGTCTCCCTGCCTTGGAAAGAGCAGCCCTTCAGAAACAGGAGACAGGGTTCCTGTCCCCACCCGACCTCTCCTACCTCCACCCACCACTCCTTGCGATTACTGGGCTTACCAACCCCATGTGCCAACACTGAACTAGCCCATAGGGTTTTCATGGCTGTGGTCCTGACAACAGGAGGTAAGCTGGCCTTTCTCCCATGGAGCTGCTGATAGGGTTTGAACCATCAGCCTTCGAGTTCGTAGACAAGAACTTAGCCATATGTCCCTCCAGGGTTCCTTCCACCACTCGTTTCTGATGACATCATCTCTCTGGAACCTTGAGTGCCTGGTCTGCCCAGTGAGCATGACACACTACTTGCCCCTAAGCCAGGCACTGGACCAGATTGGCCACTTTTATTGATTCAAGTAATACATTCTTTCCCAATGATGTTGTCTGGGCCTCTTTCTGTCGGCTCCACAAAGCAGCTGGAAATCGCCATCAGACCAGAAAAAGTGTCTTTGTTGTTGGGCCTGCTTTCCAAAGAGAGAGATCATTTCACTCCATCAATGAAAAAAATTAGACCCCTAGAGCCGGTCACTTGCAGACAACTATGTCTAATAAAAATTTCTATGATTTTGTAGCAATGCTTTTTTACTTACCCTTGTATAAACAGAAACACAGTCTAATGTTTTGGTGACTCTCACGATGGTAAAGACCACAGATACCTAGTAACTAGGTTTGTAATACTGAATGAAAACAAACAGACCTTGAACTAGTTACAGGCTTGTCTCTCTTTTTTTGTCTTTAGATTTTGTTGTTGTTGTTGTTTTGTTTCCTTTTGTTGCTTTGTTTTGCTCTGTCTTGTTTTTGTGCATATTATCTCTGCGGGTCTATCTAGATAAGGTAGGCGGGATAAGCAATCTGGAAGAGCGTGGGGAGGGGAACATGGGAGAGGGGGAGGCAGGGGAAAGGAAATGAGTGTTAACAAATCAGGACAAGGAAACAAGTGATCCAACAATTGATGGTGAGGAGGGGGTAGGAGGCCTGGTAGGGCGTGATCAAGGGCAATGTAACCGAGAGGAATTACTGAAATCCAAATGAAGGCTGAGCATGATAGTGGGACAAGAGGAAAGTAAAAGAAGTAGAGGAAAGAACTAGGAGGCAAAGGGCATTTATAGAGGTTTAAATACAGGCATGTACATGTGTAAATATGTTTATATATGACAATGGGGAAATAAATCTATGTGCATATATTTATAGGTTTACTACTAAGGTATCAAGCAGACATTTGGCCTCTACTCAAGTCCTCCCTCAATGCAAGAACACGTTGTTCTATTAAGCTGGCATTCCATGATGGTCACCTTCCTGATATGATTGCTGAAGATAAAGTAGGTACACAAGCAAATGTGGTGAAGAAAGCTGATGTTGTCCAGTTATCAAAAAATATAGTGTCTGAGGTCTTAAAGGCTTGAAGATAAACAAATGGCCATCTAGCTGAGAAGCAACAAAGTCTACATGGAAGAAGCACACCAGCCTGTGTGATCATGAAGTGTCGTCAATGGGATCAGTTATCAGGCATCAAAGAACAACAAAAATCATATCATTGTGAATGAGGGGGAGTGTGGCGTGGAGACCTAAAGCCAATCTGTAGGCAACTAGACATTCCCTTACAGAAGGATCGCGGGGAGCAGATGAGACAGTCAGGGTGCAGTATAGCACCAATGAAACATACAACTTTCCTCTAGTTCTTTAATGCTTCCTCCCACCACTATCATGACCCCAATTCTACCTTACAAATCCAGCTAGACCAGAGCATGTACACTGGTACAGATAAGAACTGGAACCACAGGGAATCCAGGAAAGATAAACCCCTCAGGAGCAATAATGAGAGTGGCGATACCAGGAGGGGAAGGGGAAGGTGAGGTAGAAAGGGGGCACCGATCACAAGGAACTACATATAACCTCCTCTCTGTGGGATGGACAACAGAAAAGTGGGCGAAGGGAGATGTCAGACAGTGTAAGACATGACAAAATAATAATAATTTATAAATTATCAAGAGTTCATGAGGGAGTGGAGGTGGGGAGGGGGGAAAATGAGGAGCTGATACCAAGGGCTCACGTAGAAAGAAAATGTTTTGAGAATGATGATGGCAACAAACGTATAAATGTGCTTGACACAATGGATGAATGTGTGGATTGTGATGAGAGTTGTATGAGCCCCCAATAAGATGATTTAAAAAAAAACAAAGATGTGTGACTGATTCAGACTCATTTCTTAGTAACCACTGGGTTTCCTAGGCGATAATCTTTATGAGAGCAGGATTGCCAGGCCTTTTCTCCTGTTCGGTGGGTTTGCAAATGAGCCCATAACCCTTGAGCCACAAGGAGTCCTTTAAAGCCTATATTAGAGATGAAATAAGTACTCCCCAATATATCTATTAAGGGATGGAAAATGGCATTCAAATAACTACCTGTCAACTTTAAGGCTCAGGTTAGCACCTAAATCATGAGATTAATAGGAGAGATGACTTCTAAAGATTTTTAATAAATGGCTATGGAGCAATTTTGATGAAAACAGATTATGATATTAACCTAGAAGATATCATGACCTCAAATAACCAAATATATACCATCAAGTGAAATAACTCCCTTCACTAATGCTCTATGTGGGCTTTCTAAAACAATATTTTAAAATCGTTTTATTGGCAGAGACTTCACATATCATACAATTTAATCATGCAATTAAATTAATAAGAGTTGAGTAATCATCACCACAATCAATTTCAGAACATTTTCTTCCTGTACTCATTGCTATTAGTTTCCCATTCCCCTCTCCCAATCGGCCCTGCCATGCCCCTAGGCAATTATCAATTCAGACATAGTCTCTATAGGGTTACCTGTTTCAGGTTTCATATGCTGAAAAAGCATATAAAACACAAACAGGAAGCAAACAAACAACAAAAACCCAACAACAATAACTAGACAAAACATGGGAAAAACCTCATTACAAAAGAAAGCAGAAAATATTAAAAACTGAAACAACCTTAAAATGGGTCAAAAGGGAGGTCAAATGATAAGGTGTTACATGTTAACCTAACTGCATGTGCCAAAATCCACTTTGCAATGCTCTCGGTCTCAAAACAAGGCTATTCACATCCCTGGACAGTGTCCAGGGGGATTCACTGGGCACTTCATGTGGGGACACTGCAAATGGATATGGGGCATCCACTGTCATCCATAGCCTTCTGCTAACCAAGTGTTCACAATTAAAGCTCTGGTGCCATTCCCTCCTTGGGAGCTGGGTTTTATTATTTTCAATCCTTGGATCACACAGGCTGGTGTGCTTCTTCCACGTGAATTTGTTGATGTCTCACTACAGGGCTGCTTTACTTAAGACAAGCCTTTAAAAAGCATTGTGGTTTGTTTATTTTATATGTTTTTTTAAAAGAATGAATGTAGTGGGTTGAATTGTGTCCTCCCCAAATCCATGTCCACCCAAAACCTCAAGATGTGATTGCTAAGCATACTATTGAATAACATCCAGCGTCCAGACAGACGGAACAATAAAAGTGCTGGTTCACTATCTCCTAGACCATGGAAAGGGAGCCTTCAAACACTAGGTCTCTGCTGCAGAGACCAGGGGACCCAGAGGAGTCACGCAGGACCTGTGCCCATGGCTTTGCTTTTAAGGACAAGGCCAGGAGAGTTCCTGCTTTGTCACCTTTCCAGTTTCTGGTTATTACGGTAACACCTGGAGTGTGTGCTGCTGAGCCAAAGCAGGCCACACAAAGCTGAATGGTTTGGAATGACCTTTGGCAAAGGAGAGAAAAAGAAGAGAACAATTCTCTGCTCCAGGTAATGTGCACAGATCAGAGGAAAGAAGGGCTTCACCACCAGCTAGGGCATGGGGAAGCCAAGCATTTTAAGGAAATATCTGATCCTTTCCTGAGCTTCCCTTCCCACAACACACCTTGCTCTACCGATGTCACTCTCATTGTCACCTGCCTACAGGGCAGAGTAGAACGGCCACGATGGGCTTCCATGACTAACTCTTTAGGGGGAGTAAAAAGCATCATCTTTCTCCCATGGAGCAATAGGGGGTTTCAAACTGCTGACCTTTCCACTAGCAACTCAACTCAGAACCCACTACCCCACTCGGGCTCCTGGTGCTCTATAGACACACCTTGGAGATATTGCCAGTTTGGTCCAGACCATGTCAATTAAGTGCATCACACCATCCGTTTGGTGTCCCAGGGCGTCTAAAACCTGTGTTCGCATTAGACAGTAGTCCTCCTTGTGTGCAGTTGTGTCACCGCTAGGTGACCATCGAGGAGGTTCTGACTCACAACGACCCTATGTGTAACAGGGCAACACTGCCTGGGCCTGCACCATCCTCACAATGGTTCTTACGTGTAAGCCCATTGCTGAAGCCACTGACTGTGTCATCCAGCTCATCGGGGGCTTCCTCTTTTTTGCTGCTCCTCCACTTTACTGAGCAAGGACTGGTCTCTCTTGATAATGTGTCCAAAACATATGAGATGACGTCTCGCCATCCTTGCTTTGAAGAAGCCTTCTAGCTGTACTTCCACAGATGTGTCTGTCCTTTTGGCAGTCCATGACTTCTAATATTCGTCGCCAGCACCATAGTTCAAATACACTGATTCTTCTTCCGTCTTCCTTATTCATTGTCCAACTTTCCTATGTGCATGAGGCTATGCCCTTGGCTTGGGTCACACACACCTTCATCCTCAAAGTAAGATCCTCGTAGCATTTTGATGAAGTTTGAAATAGTGCGAGAATTCCCAACACGTGACGCAGACACGCAAAGCGAGCACGCTGTAAGAAAAGGGGCACCGGTAGACGGGTGTGATGTAGGGTGACCACAAATCTTCAGCTTATTAGAAACAAAACCCACAATATCTGTGAAAAGCGATAAAACACAATATAGCTGGATATCATGCCAGCTCAGTCATGCATAACAGCATGGACTCTAAATTCAACAAAAATTAGGACAGATCCAAGAAATGCTGAAGTGCGGAAAATACAAGGTATTGGCCTGTGTACATATATTTATATGGCAATACATTGAGGAAGTAGATGGATTTTGGGCCTCGGCTCAAGCCCTCCCTCAATGCAAGAACACTTTGTTCTAACAACTTGGCATTCTGTGATGCTCACCCTCTCGACACAATCGCTGAAGACAAATGGGTGCATAAGCAAATGTGGTGAAGAAAGCTGATGGTGCCCAGCTATCAAAAGATATAGCATCTGGGGTCAT
The DNA here is from genome assembly GCF_000313985.2 of Echinops telfairi. Taxonomy (NCBI): domain Eukaryota; kingdom Metazoa; phylum Chordata; class Mammalia; order Afrosoricida; family Tenrecidae; genus Echinops; species Echinops telfairi. Next base: position 1,067,216 of record NW_022103900.1, read on the forward strand.
AACAGCTTGAAGGTAAACAAGTGGCCATCTAGCAGAGAAGCAACAAAGTCCACATGGAGGAAGCACACCAACCTGTGAGATTATGAGGTGTTGATGGAATCAGGTAACAGGCACCAGAAGACCCAAAACAAACAAAAGAAACCTTATTATTGAGAACGAGGGGGTTGGAGCTCAGAATCAAAACTCATCTGTAGACAATTGGACATCCCCTCAGAGAAGAGTCACAGGAAGGGATGAGTCAAGTAGGGTGCAGTACAGCACCGATGAAACACACAATATTCCTCTGGTTCTTTGAGGCTTCCTCACTCCCCTCTATCATGACCCCAGTCCTGCCTTTCAGTTCCGGCTAGACCAGAGCATGTACACTGGTGCAGGTAAGAGTTCAGGACACTCGGAATCCAGGTCAGATATACCCCTCAGGAGCAGAAGTTGGAGGATCGATACCAGGAGGGTAAGGGAAAGGTGGGCACAGGGGAGGAGGAAAGGGGAACTGATCACAATGATTAACAAATAGCCGCCTCCCCCCAGGGGCGGGGGGACAAACAACAGAAATGTGGGGGAAGTGAGACAGCAGTCAGTGTAAGATATGAAAACAATGATATTAATTTATAATTCACCAAGGGGCCGCAAGGGGGAGAGCAGGAGCTGATACTAAGGGCTCAAATAGAAAATAAATGTTTAGAAAATGATGATGGCAACATATATCCAAATATCCTTGATACAACTGATGTGTGGAATGTTATAAGGACTGGAAGAGTCCCCAATAAAATGATTTTTTTGAATTACACTCTTGAAAACCTACAGGGGCAGTTCCACCCTGCCCCACAGGGTGGCTACGAGTCACAGTGGGCTCGATGGCCAGGGGTTATAGCCCAGGGAAGGTCTGGTTTCCGCATACAGGGTTTCAAAAACAGCAGCAAAAGCCAAGCCCGTCGCCACCAAGGCAATTCCAACTCCTGGGGCCCCCGTACATCACAGAGCAGATCCGCTCCGCTGCTTGCTTGCTTACAGTCTGTATGGAAGCAGGTCACCGAGACATTCTCTCTTTGTTTTAAACTTTTCACTTAAATGAGGTGATGTTTTACGGAGCAGATCATCAGTTGGACATTCGCCCAATCACACACACTTGGTTTCAATGCGTCCATTTCCATCCGTGGACCAGGGCTTATCTCCCTGTTTCCTGTTCCCATTTCTCCTCCGAGCTTTGTCCTAGGTAAATGCCGTCCTTTTGATTTCTTTTTTTTTTTTAAATCACTTTATTGGGGGCTCATACAACTCCTATCGCAAGCCAGTTGGTTTATTATAGTAACACGGAGCTGAGTTCAGCACCAGACCTGAAGAGGGGCTAAGGGCCAGAGTTTGTGGGGCTCATCAATCTCTGTCTCATCAGTCAGCCTTGTCTCGTTTCTGATTTTGAGTTCTGTTCTGTGTGTTTCTCTCACTCTATTCAGGACCCTCTTCTCATGCGATGCTCCCTGTCCAGAGCAGTTGGTACTGCGTGGTAGCAGGGCACCATCTAGTTCTTCTGGTCTCGGGGTGGTGTGCTGATCCATTAGTCACTGGATTAGTTGTTTCTGTAGGATTTTGATTTTCATCGCTCAGGGAGATAGCAATATTTGCTCCTTAAATGCTTGCTCCTGAATTTTTTAGACCCCAGTCACTACCCACTCACCACAGTAGGATGTAAGACATGGTCAATAATGAATTATGCTCTATCAACTGACTGGGGGATTCCCCCAAGACTGTACATCGGGCTTCTCTCCCATAGCCCTGCTAGGTGGTCTCCAGCTGCTAACCCTTAGGTTAGTTGAGCTCAAACCATTTGAGCTAAGCAGAGACCTCCATGTCTTCTAGGATGACCTTTCAAAAGCAAACACAGGATTTCATCTTTCTTTTTCTCTTTGAGATTACGCGAGCAATATCTATATGATATTAGAAAGTCTACAGCCGCTTCTCTGATTCTCCCGCACTTGTTAGTTGTGAAAGCATCGTCAAGCCAATCACGCACACAAGCAAAAACCATTGCCACTGAATCCTGCCTCCCGGCGGGCATGGAAGCAAGTTCATCCCAGATCAACCCCTGCTGAGAATGTGCCTTTCCACCCCAGAGATGGGGAATCAGAACCCACAGTTCCACAAGCTCCAGGGTGAGGCTGCTAGGTTCCAGGTGATTCTTTTATATATGCAGGAAGCTAGGGGCGATGTTAAAATGTCCCTTCTGACTCAGTCAACCTGGGGTGGACATGCCGTTTCCAACAGTACAGAGAACCAGGTGGAACTGACTCAAAGCCCTGGCTCGGGGCTCCAAAGTGCTTTCTTGTCTGCAATCTTGATAGAAGCCATTTCAAGGCCTTTCCTTCCTGGCACCTGTGGGAGGGTCCCAAGAGCACACATGATATGCACCAGCCAGGGGCCCAGCATATGTAGTGAAATTGTTTAAGGTGTTTCACCAAAACTCATTCACACCAAGTTGACGCTGACCCTATTGGGTAGGGTGGAACTGGCCCTGTGAGTTTCCCAGACTAACACCCCACCTTTTTCCAGCAGAGCTGCGAACTGAAGAATTTGCAGGTTGGTCGAAGCCCAACCCATAACCACCACGCCATCAGGACTCCCTATTTCTAGAACCAAAAAGTGTTTGCACAAGATGGGGGCCCATGATGCATAGTTATGCAGATTTAAGTGGGTGTCTAGAAATTTTGCCCAAATGGCAGTGTATTGTAGAGTTCACTGGGTGATTGGCTAGATGCAAGAAATACAGCAGTAAATTCTTACCAAGGGCTCAAGTAGAAAGAAATGTTTTGAAAATGATGATGGCAACATATGTACAAATGTGCTTGACACAATGGATGTATAGATTGTGACAAGAGCTGTACAGCCCCCAATAAAATGATATATATAAAGACGGTAAATTCTTTGTTCTCTAATTGTTTACACTCTCATTAGGCTACCAGGCTAGAAAGAATGAGAACCTTTAAAAACCTAAATTAAGGGCACTTTAAGGTACAGTATAAATGAAGTGCTTAAACGCTGAGAGGCTTCCGCATCAAGGGGATAATCAGAGGTGGGCGGTGGTACTCACAGGGCCTGCGCACTGGGGTGGGGGCCTGCGCCAGGCCGCCTTGCTTGGGAGGCCTGTCTCTGTAAAGTTTTAAGGGGACCAACAATGTACAGTTGCTGACCTGGCCAGTGCCATATATGCTCATTTCATAATCAGCCTCCCACATAAGCTGCTACTGAATGGAAAGCAAATGCAAGCACATTCAGTCTGCGAACAGATGGTGCCTCTGTATGATGGGCGGGGCGGGGAGGAGGGAGGGGGATGAGGGTGAGAGGGGCAAGTTTTAGAAAGATTCTTCCTCCACCCTCCCTCCGGCCCTCCCCCAGCCTTAGTTCCTCCTCACTCCACTCCTGTTGGTCTCATCTCTCTCTCTCCTGCTCCTCCCACCTTTGTTAGCCTGAAGGATGTTACAGGTTAGAGAGATGGAAGATGATGCCTGATCCCATCTCCCCTTTATGCCTGTTTGTAGCGCTCTTGTCTCCCGAAGTCAAAGACAGAGTCAAAGGCAGCTGGGAAATGGCAGTGAGGCTGTGCACAAAGAGACAGGGTGCATGGTGACCTTCCTTTCTCTGAGATGGGTTGAGCCTCCGTCATCATGCTGGGGGCTGGAGAGGGAGGTCATGCTTAAATAGCATCTGGACGCTGTGGTTTGTCTGAGGCCCGGGAAAATGTGACTGCCTTGTTGAGCTGGAGGTGGAAAGGACATGGAAGGATTTTTGCAAGTGCCTGGAAATCCAGCCCCAATCCCAGCGCTCTGAGGCTTGGCCTGCGGAATGGCCGCTGAAGCTACTGCGTCTCTGTGGGGGCGCTGAACGTGCCTGTGGCCTTTCTGATCATCCTGCGCTCCTTTTAGGCCGGTTTTGCACCAGGATTCGGTGGCTCTGGACTAAGATGGAGTGCTATGAGGGCAGTGAAACTAACACTCTGGTGACAAGGAGCACAGATCAGATTCTCCAGGGCAGAGTCTCTTTCTGTGCATCTCTGCACCCCAACTTGTCAGGCCAATGCCTGTCAGGTTTCTGATTGGGGGCACGGGGGTGGGGGAGAAATCACTAAATATTCATTTGTTATGAAATGTGTACACAGTTGCATGCATGAGTGTTTGTGGAAAGACAAGGGACGTGAGAAATTGATTAATGAAAAACCAAAACTCACCACTATCAAGTGGATGCCAACACACAGTGACCCTATAGGACAGGGTCGAACTGCCGCCTGTGTATTTCTGAGACTGTAACTCTTGATTGGAAAAGAAAGCCCCTTCTCTCTCCCAAGGAGCAGCTGGTAGTTGCTAACTGCTGACCTTGCACTTAGGAACCCCGCCCAATGTGTAAACACTACACTCCCAGGGCTCCTGAAGGAAGGAAGGAAGGAAGGAAGGAAGGAAGGAAGGAAGGAAGGAAGGAAGGAAGGGAGGGGTACAAGAGTGAGATAAGGGCATGAGTGAACTATGAATGGACGGAAGGAAGGAAGGTAGATGGGAAGGGCAGGGGTGAACAATGAATGGATAGATGGAAGGAAGGAAGGTATATGGGAAGGGCATGAGTGAACAATGAACGGATGGAAGGAAGGAAGGTATATGGGAAGGGCATGAGTGAACAATGAATGGACAGAAGGAAGGAAGGTAGATGGGAAGGGCATGAGTGAACAATGAATGGACAGAAGGAAGGAAGGTAGATGGGAAGGGCATGAGTGAACAATGAACGGATGGAAGGAAGGAAGGTAGATGGGAAGGGCATGAATGAACAATGAATAGATAGAAGGAAGGAAGGTAGATGGGAAGGGCATGAATGAACAATGAACGGATGGAAGGAAGGAAGGTAGATGGGAAGGGCATGAGTGAACAATGAA
>NW_022103900.1:1072499-1073190 GCF_000313985.2 Echinops telfairi
AGATGGAAGGAAGGAAGGTAGATGGGAAGGGCATGAGTGAACAATGAACAGATGGAAGGAAGGAAGGTAGATGGGAAGGCAACACGAGAGAACCAACAAATTATACTAAGAGGTGTTCAGATACGTACACTTTAGTTCTCACTCTCCCAGTGACCTAGTTAAGAACCTTTGGCCAATTGAGGAAATACTCCGGACATTTGGTTTCATCTTTTTTAAAAAATGTTCTCCCATCCAGAGGAAAGGAAAGGGATGGAAACTGAACGACATAGAGGAACAGTTAGTCCAGTGGACGAAGGAGCTGTGCAAACACCAGTCTCTACAATCCTGAGACCAGAAGAACTAGATGGTACCCAGCTACCATTTCCAACTGCTCTGAGAGGATATAAGAAGGTCCTTGGTAGAGTGGGAGAAATTGTGGACCTTTTAAATTTTTATTTTATTGTGAATTAGGTGAATATTTATGTATAGCTTATGTTCAACAAGTTTTACACATTCTGATTCAGCTCATCACTTGCAGCCCCCTCAGTGCCCCACTGTTTATCCCACTGCCTCCTCGTTTTTTCTGTTTACATTTCTCCTTCCTTCCTAACCCTCTGAACTTTGGGTCAATACTGCCCTTTTGATCCTAAAATGCTGATTATTCCAACATAAGGTCGAGTTAAGTTCCAGACCTGAAGGGTAAGGGCCATAG
>NW_022103900.1:1074127-1091352 GCF_000313985.2 Echinops telfairi
GGCTAATATTGAACTTATGGACTTGATCTGGACTGGGCTGGGATGTTTTCTTAATGTACAATTACTTTTTATATAAAGTTCTTTCTTGTACACATATCAGTGTCCATAATTTGTTACGCTAGCCAACCCAGACTAACACAAAGTGGGGTAAGCCATGGTACTTTGAGGGGATTGTAATGGGTGAAGTGACAGGTCAACTAAGTCAACTTGGAAGCAACACACCATCATCAGTCACCGAAGGATTGTAAATCATACAATCCCAAGTCAAAGGAGGGATTAGTACCAGAGCCAAAATTGTGAGAATCCGGTTTGCAGAAGGCTATGGAAGACCACTGATACATTTGTGGGATCTACATAGGAAATAAGCATCCAGTGATCTCCCTCTATCCACGATTGAAGGAGGGGAGGAAAGTGGTTGCCAAAGAGCGTGCACTGGAGAGATGAGTATAGAAGATCAAAGAGATAGACCTGACTTGAACAGTTAAAACTCCCCCCACCCCCACATTTCTGATGCATGCTGCACTTGATCTGCTTTTCAACATTTTCTGTATTTTTGTTTGGTTTGGCTCTGTTTTTGTTTGTTCATATTAGGGTATATCTCTGAGGTGTTATGTCATTGGGGGTGACCCTCTTGAAGTTGTGTCATATGTTTTTCTGGGTTTCGGTATATGAAATCCAGGATTGATGAACCTAGAGGGACAGGGAGCAGAATAAGAATTTCAGGGGGAGGGGGTACAGTAGTGGTGGTGGGGAGGGACCAGGGGTGGTAAAAGGCAGACGATGTTAAGGAGTCCAGGAAGAAAAATAATGTTTGGAAACTGATTTTGGTAGCAATTATACAATACTGCTTGATGTGACTGAACTATGGAATGATATGACATATATATATATTAACTCCCAATTAATAGTAAATTTTAAAAAATAAAAAAGAATACATATAAATTGTTCAGTTTAAAACTATGATCTTCTCTGTAAACCTTCACCTAAGTCACAAGTGTTGTGGGGGAGACCACATGCCATACCCTCCAACCGGGCAGGAGCTAATATAGTCTTCCTTCAGGAGCACAGGAGGAAAGGCAGGGAAGGGTGTGAGCTTGGGGTCTGTGTCCTTTAAGAGCCTCGCACAGGTCCCCACAGTACCAAGGTACAGGGAGTGAAACGTCAATATTGAGCATGCCACATATGCTACTGGCCAAAAGAGCAGCATAATTCCCTTTATAGTTAACTCATTTTGGTTTTATCCAATACTTTTAATTGATCAGTTGGCAAACCATTAAATAGTTGTGTGTGTGTGTGTGTGTGTGTATTTATTTATTTAAATAACAAAACCCCATTGCTGTTCATTCTGACTCACGGTGACTCTATAGGACAGAGTCAAACTGCCCCATAGGGTTTCCTGCCTTTAATCCACATCTTTCTCCTGAAGATCAGCAAATGAGCTTGAATCACCAACCACAGTGCCACCAGGGATTTTAAAACAATGGGGAATAAGAGAGAGGCTGGGAAAGAGCGAGAAGGAGGGCAGGAGGGTGGGGAGGGAAGGGGGGAGAGGTGCTGTCAGTCTTGGTGGTAAGGGCTATAGCATAGGGTCTGGCTCATCGGGACCCCAGGTACAACACCGAGACACGGCGCTCAGCCTGCTCCATCCTCACTCACAACTGCTGTGCTGCTGGAGACCAGGGTGGCGTCCCTGTGTCAATCCTTGCCCTGAGGGTCTTTCTCTTTTTCACTGACAATCTACATTACTGGTCACAATGTCCTTTTCCAGGGACTGGACTTTCCTGATACCACGTCCAAGGTACATGATACAGAGTCCTCAATTCTTAGAAACCATCTGCCTGGACTCCTTCCAAGACAGATGTGTATGTCCACGGTACTTCCAATTGTCTTTGACAACAACCTATATGCTTGCAATGCTTATGTACCCTTACGTAATACTTTATCTTTTCTCTGCTCAGGCTCAGAGCTGGTGCTCCTGCCGAGATCCTAACTTAAGGTCCTGTCCATGAGAATGCAGTGCTAGTCAACAGGTGGTAATGCTGCACAACTCTCCAGCCTCTGTGGAAGTCAGAACAACAATCAGGTTTAGAAACAAAACAACCAAGTTTTCACTCGACAGTGAACCAACAAAATGAATGTCTCTCTCCCTCTGTACGTCCCCCCCGTACCTCCTCCTTGCTTAGAGATTTCAATAAAAATAGAAAATAAAAGCTATTAGAAGATATAGCATCTGGGGTCTTAAAGGCTTGAAGGTAAACAAGCGCCCATCTAGCAGGTCATCTAGCAACAAAGTCCATGGAAGAAGCACCCCAACTCCTGTGATCCCGAGGTGTTGATGGGATCAGGTGTCAGGCCTCAGAAGACCCAAAACAAACAATAATCTCAATGCTAACGAGGTGAGTTGGAGTGGAGACCCAAAGCCCATTTGTAGACAATTGGACATCCCCTCCCAGAAGGGTCACAAGGAAGGGCTGAGTCAGCCAAGGTGAAGCACAGCACCAACAAAACACACAACATCCCTCTAGTTCTTTAATGCTTCCTTCCCCCCCTCCCACTTTCGTGACCAGTTTTACCTTACAAATCCGCTAGACTGGAGCATGTACACTGGTACAGATAAGAACTTTTAACACATGGACTACAGGACAGATAAACCCCTCAGGAACAATCATGGGAGTAGCGATACCATGAGGGTAGGGGGGAGGGTGGGCCAGGGGGTTAGGGAGAAGGGGGAGAAAGGGAGAACCGGCTCAAGTAGAAAGAAAATGTCTTGAATATGATGGCAACATACGCACAAATGTGATTGATGCAATTGATGTATGGATAGTTTTTAAAAGCTGTAAGAGCCCCCATAAGATGATTTGTGGGGGGAAAATAAGGGGGATAAGAACAACAACAAAAATTTTAATACAGAGTACCATGGAGCCCTGGTGGGGTAGTGGTGACAGATTGGTCTGAGATCCACCAGCCATTCTGAGGGAGAGAGACAGGGCTTTCCACCGTTGGAAACCTCTAGGGGCAGTTGTACCCTCTCCTATAGGGTCACTAGGAGTCAGAATGGACTTGGTGGCAGTGAGTGAGTGACTCATACTACCACTTGCATAATTGTATTGTCTCTGCCATTGATCTAAGTGACTATTCCATCTATCATTTAACAACACTAACGGTAATGTTGTTGTTGTTGTTGGGTGGTATTGAGTCACTTCTAACTCTTAGTACAACCGAACAAAGCACAGCCCGATCCTACAACACAGGGCTGTGCCCCTGTCTCACAATTGCTATGCCTGAGCCCACTGCTGCAGCCTCCTGTCAGTCCAGGTGCCTCTCTTGTTAATGGATCATGGTATTGGGAGCGCTGACCGCTATCGTAACGTTCCATAGTTCAGTCACATCCAGCAGCGCTGTACACTTGTTACCACATCAGTTTCAAAACATTCTCCGTCCTGAGCTCCTTGGTTTCTGCTCTCTCCCCACATCCATCTCTTTACAGATCTTTCTTCTTCTTTTTTTTTTCCTTGCTGGCCCTCCACTTTCCCAAACAGGATTTTCATCTTATGGAACTGGTTCCTCCTGAGGATACTTCCCATGTTTTATGTCCTTGAACTCACTCCATGCACTTCATTCCCACTCACTGCAACCCTATAAGACCCATAGGGTTTCTAAGACTACAGCTCTCCTCAGAAGCAGACTGTCAAGGGGTTCTCCTGTGGAATGGTAGGTTTCAACCATCAACCTTGAGGATAGCCACCCAACACTTAACCCACTGCACCACCAGGGATTCTTACATATATTAATATACATTAACCTACATATATTAGTTTATTTACTCATAGCAACTCCATTACGAAGCTACTAAATATTGGCTCCATTTTGCAGATGAGGAAATTGGGGCAAATGAGGTTCGGTGACTTGCCCAGGTCTCGTGGCCAGGTCCCATGGTTGGGCATTCTGGTTCTGATGTCTGCCTGCTTAGTCATCGCTCTGCGTGAGGCCGAAAGCTTGTTGCTGAAGTTCAGCCTCCTTGCCTTAGTTCACTGTCTTCTCGTGAAGGCACACAAAACGCTGCTTCTGCAAGTCCGGTATCAGAATCAGGTGGGGGGAGTGGGTGGAGGAAAGCAAGACAGAGCTGTTGCAAGAAATTCAAGTCTTAGAAAGCTTTGAAGACGTATTTGTTCATTTTAAAGGGTTTTCAGGAAAAAAAGCTAGTGCTTTTAATCTCGACTCCCATATGTTTAAAATAAAAGACTTTTATTAGAGCAAGTCTATTGAAGGAACATGCAAATGTTTTTATATTGAGAATGAAAAAGACCCCTGACCATGACCCAGAACCATTGTCTTCAAGGAGAATTATAAATAGCACCACAGCTAGAAGGAGTCTGGAGAACCCCCAAAAGGGTTTGGGGTTTAATGTGGTTATTTTTTACTTGTGCTTCTAATCAACAAGGATGGCTATTATTAGCATTTTGGAGAATTTCCTCCAGTAAGCGTCAGTATTTCTAACCACAACCATATTGTTGACATAATCTTATTATTCAACTATGAAGGGCTTAGTTTGTTTGGCTCTGTCTTGTTTTTGTTGTAGGGAGATGTTTCTTTGGGGGTCTTTGTTTTTTTTTAGGATTTTTGTACCTTATAGAAAACTAGCCCTCATAGCCTTGAAATAAGATGAAAAAAGTTCCTTAAAGGAATTAACTCTATTTCAGTGTAAGCCCCCATTTACCATCGTAGGCTTGGAAGAGTTTCAACCTTTTTATGTGCAGAATGGAGCAATGTTGGCATAGTGGTTATGTGTTGAGCTGCTAACCACAAGGTCAGCAGTTCAGAACCACCGGCCAGCTCCAAGGGAGAAAGATGAGACTTTCTATTCTAGGAAAGAGTTACAATCTTGGAAACCCACAGGGACAGTTCAACTCTACCCTATAGGGTCACTCTGAGTCGACGGCAGTGAGATTAAGTTTAGCTTTTTCATCTGCCGAATGAGCCTCTACAGTACTGGCTCAACCTAGCAGACAAAGAGCTAGCTTCTAGCACTAAAATAACAGACATCCAGTTAAATACGTTTTGAGATCATGGAAATGAACCAAGGAAACTAACCATTGTAAATGTCTACATTTTAAATTTTTAAGCAAAATTCTGTCCTTTTCCCCAAAATGTGCCATTTGACCACTTCTTCCATTGAGTTCCTTTAATGAGCTTGATTCAATATAACCACTGTCAGAACATAGCTCAGTGGAAAACTTTAAAACATGTTAAGTTGTTGGTTGAATTGTAGGGGGGAAAAAAGGTCCAAAACATATGCAAATCCCTGTGGAACTCTATCCTGGAGAGAGTTCAGAGTAAGGATTGATCAACAATTGCATGCAAAGACACTCCATTTTTATTGTGTGCCTCCCACTATAGACTGCTTACCACTCATTGATTATGTCTTAGGTCACTCAGGTAAGTGTATGTGACTTGTAGCGAGTTTGGATCTTTGTGGATTTTTTATAGCATACTACAGGAGCTCTGGGGGTTACACATTTGCCTGCCCGCCCCAGGGTCAGCAGGTGGAAACCACCCAGCAGCTCTGAGGGAGAAAGATGGAACTTTCTACTCCTGGAAAGAGTGACAGTCTCAGAAACCCACAACGACAGTTCTGCCCTGTCCTGTAGGACCACTAGGAGGCAGAATCACCTTGATTGCAGGAGCTGGGTTTAGTGCTGGGATGGCAAGTGGTTCTGTTCCTTTTTTTAATTGACAGAACAAGGCTGTGCACCATGTTGACTATTTTAGGGTGTACCATCAGTGGCATGTAGAACATTTACAGTGTGATGCAGTGACATACAGACATCACCCAACCTAGGTCCAAGACACTTTTGGCTTTCCCAAAGGGGACCCATGCCCAGTAAGCAGTCACACCTGCTCATACCCCTGGCAATAACTAGCACACTCTCTGCTTCATGGCTCTGCCTACTGCAGCTATTTCCCAGAAATGGAATCATCCAAGATCTGACCTCTGTGCCGGGCTTCTTACCCTTGACACTGACAGCAGTGGTCGATGTTGAGTCGATCCCAACACATAGCAAGTGCGAGAGTGCTTCGTCCCTTTGTTGGGCTGGTTGGTTAATATTCCATTGTAAGCACGTGCCACGTTTTGGTAGTCCATTCGTCAGGTGATGGACGTGTGACTCATTCCCACCTTTGGGCTCTTGTGAATAGTGCTGTTGTTGGAACACCTACTTTCTACTCCTTCGGGGGCACGCACCAAAGTGGAAAGCACCGGAGTGAAATTGCTGGCTCATGTGCTAATGACCTACTTCAGGTTTTGAGGAGCTGTAAGAACATTTTCCACGGTGACTACACCCTTGTCCCTTCCCAGACGTGGTAGACCAGGAAAGGCAGTGCTTCTCAAGCCTGACTGCTTATGAGAAACTCTGGATAAGATGTGTGGCGTTTGGGATTTTTAAATTTTTCTTTTACAATACCTCTGGATGAGGAATGGGGCCAGCGGGGTGGGAGTGGGGGGGGTTGGAACCCCAAAATTATACCACTGTTCAGCCAGGGTTGTGAGACTCTGGTACAGACAAGCCAGCCCAGGTGTTGAGTCAGCAATGGCCCTGCCCCTTACGCATTGTGCAGATTTGGGTCTCATTATTTTCTCTAGAGAAGAGGGGTGCTAATACCTACTCCATACGGCCATTACGAGCATTAGAGGAGAGCGCACATAGGAAGTACTTGGTAAATAACAGATACTCTTTAAAGGGCAGTCTCCATTTCCTTTATACCTTTATGTCTTTGTGTTGGGTTGGTTTAGGTTTGCTTTTTGTACTTGGACACAACTCCCATTTTGCTGAATTTTTTTTTTATTCAGCTCAGATACTGGATGTCTTTTCATTCTGTCCCAAGGAACTGAACCCTTAACAAGCAGTGGAATCCCTAACTGAGCAGCTTCTCTGGTAGCATTTTACAAGAAGAGGTAACCAGTGAGCGCCATGTTGGACAGCAAAGGGTTCAGCCTAAACAGTGCCGCCCCCTTCCACAGAAGGTCTCGGAGTCTGATGAGACTTGGTATGTCCATTCTTCCACTTTTTAGGGACTGACTTCCTGAAGCAGCCCTAAGTAGGCCAGAAAATATTCCCCATTTAATGAGTCGCTGCATGATAGAAGTTTCTGTTTCTGATCGATGGTTTATAACATGGCCTTCTTTCTATTTAACAGAGATATTTATCTGCTCTATGTCAAGATCCCTTGTTAGTCTTGTGATTATCTGTATTATGTATGTATGTATGTATGTATGTATGTATGTATCTAGCTAGCTAGCTAGCTAGCTAGCTAGCTATACAAGATGGGCAGGATAGGCAATCTTTTTTTTTTAAATCATTCTATTAGGGGCACATTCAACTCTTATCACAATCCACACATACATAAATTGTGTAAAGCACATTTATACATTCATTAGGATAGACAATCTTAAAGAGACAGCAACTGGTCCAACGGTTCCTGGGGGCCATGGGAGTGGAGGGGGGAGGGGAGGGGGGAGCCAATGATGGATACAGGGGAACAATAAATGTTCTAAAATTGATGGCGAGGAGAGTGTAGTTTTTGTCACCGAGTTTAATGTTCCAATTTTAGTATATGTGCTGCCGAAGTGAGCACTAATCGAGTTTAATCAATTGAATTGTATCTGAGAAGAATTACTGAGAGGTGAACAACGTAAACATAATAGTGGAGTATAAAGAAAGAAAAAATATATAAATATATGTGTATTTGCTTATGTATGTATATATATGCTAATGCAACACAGAAGCAGATGGACTTTGGGCCTCTACTTAAATCTTACCTCAGTACAAAAATGATTTGTTCTAATTGTGTGGTAATGTATGATACTCACATTCCTGACACAATTGAAGACAAAATGGGTGCATAAGCAAATGTGGTGAAGAAAGCTGATGGTGCCCAGCTATCAAAATATATAGTGTCTGGCGTCTTAAAGGATTGTAGCTAAAAATACAGCCATCTAGCGGTGAATCAAGAAAGCTCACATGGAAGAAGAACACCAGCCTGTGTGATCACAAGGTGTCATCAGGGAGAGGTATCAAAAGTTCAAAAACAATCAACCAAATTGATGTGAAAGGGTGTGGATCTAGTGGAGACCCAAAATTCACCTGTCATATAATTAGACAGTCCCTCTCAGAAGGGCCATAAAGAAGGGATGAAAAAGCCAGGGTACAGTATAGCACTGATGAACCATATAACTATCTTCCAGTTCTTTAATATTTCCTCCTCTTACTATTATGGTTTTTATTTGTTTTACCTCAATCATGTTAGACTTGTGTATGTTCATTTGTATAATTAGATACATGAAAGCCAAGATAGATAACCCTTCAGAAACAGTAACAGGAGCAATGGTTCCCTGGGGCTATGGGAAGAGAGGGAGGGGAAGTGGGTGCATAGAGAGCTGATAGCATTGATAACTGTATAACCCCACTCAATGGGATCAAACAACAGACTTGTATGTGAATGGATATACTGGATCATGTAAGATATGGTGGGGGGTGAACTATCATGGTGGGGGGGAGCGCGGAAGGTTCCTGGAGGGGGGGGGGAGGGGATAAGAGGGACCTGATATCAAGGAGTTCAAGAAGAAAGAGAATGTTTTGAAACTGATCATGGTAGAAATTGTACAATACTGCTTGATGTAATTAACTATGGATTGTTATGATATCTGTAATGTTTCCAATAAAATGATTAAGAATTTTTTTTAAAAAAGAAAGGAAAGAAAAATTAAGCTTTCTGTTTCTGTCTTCCATAATGCTGTACATACCATCATGGAGTGGGGGGAATCTGATAAAAAAGAATGTTCTCTAAAATAATATATGTAAAAAAATAAAATAAGATGTGTTAGACAGGGTTCTCTAGAGAAACAAAACCAGGACACTTGTGATTTTGTAGATAGATAGATAGATAGATAGATAGATAGATAGATAGATAGATAGATAGATAGATTTGGCATGAAGGAATATAACAGCTAATCAGCCCACACAGGAGTACAGAGGGCTCAGTTCAACTCACTTCTGTGGAACAGTTAATATACTGGAAGTCATTCAACCCATAATGGCTGCTGGGTCCAAAGTCAAGGAAGCAGACAGCCGTAAGGCAATGCAGGCAATCCGGCCACAGGCAGCAAACAGCAGGGTGGGTCACCAACAGTCATCAGCTCAATAACTTAGCAAAGCAGGCCAGATGGGATATCAAATTCAAACAATGCAAGATGACAGAACCCGGCAGCCTCAAACTCAAGCAATGTATACACCAGCAGTGTGGTGAAGCAGGTCTCAAAGGAAACTCAAGCTCTAGCAACACAATCCACAGGTTGGCTGTCCCACAGGTAGTTTAGCTCACAAGTTGAGGCACAGAACTAGCTAAAGCAGCAAGCAGCCACATGCTGGTCCAATCACCAGAGAGCAAGAGAAGAGGGGTGAGCCTTGCCAAGCCATTTATCTCTTTGCCCTCCAATCAAACTGCGACCTTATTAATATCACATGTTCCTATTGGCCAGGTTGGCACAATAAACCTACCTATCACAATAAGATATGTAATCTGGTCTTCAGACTGCAATAGATGTCATCTTAATGACCTCTTGAGAAACCAGGGGCATGGAAGAAGATGAAGGGAATGATGTGCGAGTGGGCATTATTGGATAAATCAGAGGCCGTGGTTGTTTGTCCTGGGTAAGCTGGGGACCTTACAACAATGATGATCACATTTCCTTGTAGCTTGACTCAGTAGAATATGAGGTGTTAGGCAAGAATGTTCCTTTCTCCTCCTGTTGTTGTTGTTAGGTGTTGTTGAATCAGTTCCAACCCATAGCAACTTATGCTCAACAGAACAAAACACCGCCTAGTCCTGCACCCCCCTCGCAGTTGTTCTAATGTTTGAGCCCATTGTTGCACCCACTGTGTCAAGCCATCTTAATGAGAGCCTTCCTTTTTTCCACTGCCCCTTACTTTACCTAGCATGATGTCTTTCTCCAGGGACTGGTCTCTTCTGATAACATGACCAAAGTCTCGCCATCTTTGCCTCTAAGGAGCATTCTGGCTGTATATCTTCCATGGCAGGCTTGTTGGTTCTTCTGGCAGTACATGGTACTGTCAATATATTTTCTCTAGCATCATCATTCAAATGCCGTCAATCCTTCTCTGGTCTTCCTTTTATACCTTTATCCTTAAAACCTAAGAAAACGGTTGCCATGGAGTTGATTCCAGTTCTTGTGAGGCAGAGTAGAACTATGTTCTGTTGAGTTTTCAATGGCTAGTCTTTCTGTTTGTTTGTTTTTGAAGTAGATAGCCAAGGTTTTTTTAACTGAGGTGCCCCTGAGTGGATTCAAACCTCCAACCTTTAAGTTGTCAGCCTGTTGCATTAGCTGTTTTGTACAACCTCCTCAGGACTCTGTCCTTAACAGTGTTGTTGTTCTCCCTGAACCCCATCCCTTCCCAAATATTACCGTATATACTCAATTATAAGCTAAGTTTTTTCGGCACATTTTTATGCAGCTTTTGTGGTAAAATTAGGTGCCTCAACTGGACATCCCCTTAAAGAAGGGTCATAGGGAGGAGATGAGCCAGTTAAGGTGCAATGTAGCAACGATGAAACATACAACTTTCCTCTAGCTCTTAAATTCTTCCTCCCCCCAACCATCATGATCCCAATTCTACCTTACAAATCGGGCTAGACCAGAGGATGTACACTAGTACAGATAGGAACTGGAAACACAGGGAATCCAGAACAGAGCACCTCTTCAGGACCAGTGCTGAGAGTGGAGATACTGGGAGGGTGGAGGGAAGGTGGTATGAAAAGGGGAACCAATTACAAGGATCTACATATAACCTCCTCCCTGGGGGACGGGCAACAGAAAAGTGGGTGAAGGGAGATGTTGGACAGTGTAAGACATGAAAATATATTAATTTATAAATTATCAAGGGTTCATGAGGGAGGAGGTGGCAGGGAGAGAGGGGAAAAAATAAGGAGCTGATACCAAGGGCTCAAGTAGAAAGCAAATGTTTTGAGAATGATGATGGCAACAAATGTACAAATGTGCTTGACACAATGGGTGGATGGATGGATTGTGATAAGAGTTGTGTGAGCTCCCAATAAAATGATTTTTTTTTAATTAGGTGCCTCAGCTGATATTCAGGACAGCCTATACTTGAGTATCTATGGTAAACATTAAGCCTTCCCACCCACTCAGCATTCTGGAATGGTCTAGGGGTTTTACTGACATCACGGCATTTACTTTGAAGCACGCAGCTTCTAACAGGCAGCGTGGATGTCCCAGTTCACCCAGAAGTACCTCAAAAGGCAGACCTGGTCAGTCATTGACTTCTGAAAAAACTCAACCATTGGGGTCCTTAATAATGGAACACAGTTCTATTCCGACCAACACGGGATCTCCCTGAGTCAAAAGCTACCTCCTCGTAACTGGTGATGTTCACGTCAGAAGAGAGAAAGAACTACTTTCATTATCTGTGTTAGTCTGGGTCGACTAGAGAAACAAATTCATAGACACTCATGTGTATAAGAGAGAATTTTATATCAAAGAACAATTGTATACTGAAAAAACATCCCAGCCCAGTCCAGATCAAGTCCATAAGTCCGAGATTACCCCACATGTCAATACTGGTCCATAAATTCCTCTTTAGACTCACCCAGCCATGCAATGATGCCGAATGTAGGAAGCTCACAGCCCAGTGGATAGACAGTCTTGTGGATCCAGTGGTGGTAGAAGCATCTTGGTGCTGGTGTGGGTCTCCACATGGCACCTCGAGCTCCAAGGCTCTGGCTGCCATCAGCCTATCTCCATGTGTCTTGTCAACAAGAATATCTCACAGAGAGTGTGTGAGTCCCGCCTCCAGCAAGCTACTTATCTCCTTAACGCCTCCAAATGAGGTCCTCAAGCTGTGACCTGATTGATAGGCTAGACTCCACCCCTCCACAAGTTGACACCAGATTAGTTAATGCCACATCATCCTATTTCAATGGCCTAAGTAAAACCCGATCCTCTTGTTCCCTACTTTGCCATGACATAATGTATACAGTGTGGGGTTCACGGTTGGGTTTCCACCAGTCAGGAAAGCTCAAAACCCAACCTTGGGCTGAAGACAAACAGCCATAGCAATTGCATCAAAGGAAGGCCAGTGGATTACACTTCAAATAAGCCCACATTTCTTGTTACATCTGCGGTGCATTGCAGGGCTGAAATCTGTAGCTTTCCAACCTAACAAGCGTCTAGATCAAACAGTATTAAATAATCATTAAAATCTGCTTTGTCCTTCTTGAAGATCGGCTCATAGCTTCACATTGTGCTGTGCGCACTAATGGGACATGGAATCTTATAGAAAATGTGAATTGCAACTGTCTTGGGTGGTAGACAGTTTACGAAAGTATTATCTAGAACACATGCTATCTGATTTACTAACGTATTATCCATTAAAGAAAAAACCTGGGTAAATAAATGTGTAACTAAAAGAATTGTTACTCTGTATAATCAGATGAATGGATACAAACAGGGAAGATTGCTGTCATTATGCTGTATATTGTGCTAAACAGATGCACATGCTTTTTTGCGAATGGTGTGTGCTATCTCAAACTGCTTCCTTCCGTCTGGGCTTCACTTTTATCAATAAGATGTTTCATATTTCAAACCAATCACTGTTCCCTGAGAAGGCCATTCTTCTTCCCAACTGTCCTCCTTCTCCCGCCTGTCCCAAATCTTTCCGCCAAGCAACTGGGCACTGAAGAGAAATGACTCAAAATGATTCTGGGACATGTTGCTAAGCACTGAATCTGCCCTTTCCCTACGGAGCAGAGAATGCCACTGAGCAGCTCAGAAATGCCACTCACATTACAGTAAATGGAAACTGGGTCCTGGGAAGTTTGCCAACTGTCCCAGATCACTGTTCCGATGGGTACCAGTCTACCTGACATGACCGCCGTTTATGGTTGGGATGCTTCAGTAGGTACCAAATATGGAGCTTGCATTTTGATCCACCCTTCTCACTCATCCATGGACTTTCTGGATAATTTGTAGGGTTTCTAAGGGCAGGCAGTATTCGTGGGCAAGGATGATAACTGGCCCGTTCTCCTCCTTCCATCCCAACTCGCCCCTCTGTGCACGAGGACTGCTTAGGTGATGACATGCAAGGACGTGGAAGCAAAAGGTCTCGAGTATTTTAAGGTCTACTAGCAGAGATTTTCCCACCAGACTCCAATTATAGTCTGGTAAATGGAGAGTCAGGGCCTTTGGGAGCTCAGTGGAAAGTGAACTTGACCAAACTGAGGCAGGCCCACCTATGACACAAATAAGTGAGATCAGGGAAGAGAGTAACCACTGGACTGAAAGAGAAGTAGATGCCCATGGGTTTGGGTTTGGTAATTTGGGTCAACAGTGGGTGGCATTTGTCAACATACACAATTGAGGAGCATGCCATTGGCCCCTTGTCCATGTCTTGGCCCCTCCCAAGGAAAACTCCCCCACCAAATACTCTTTAAAAACACACAAAACGGAAACATGGCTTTATTGAGCTATATCCCACTTTTATCATCTTTGTACCATCCAAAAGGTACATTTGAATGGCTCTGGTTCCCAGAGTTACATTACCATCACCCGATTCAACTTGGGAATGTTTCCATTACCCCCAAAAACATGGCTCCCTCAAGCTGTCACCTCTCTTCTCCACCACATACACATATGCACATACCCAGCCCAAAACAACAAAGAATATACTTTCTGTCTCTGTGGCTTTGCCTGTTCTGGACTGGCCATATTCATAGGATCATAGAATAGATTGACCTTTGTGATTGGCTTTTTCTACTTAGCTTCATGTTTTCAAGTTTCATCCATGTTGTAGCCTGTGTTAAAACTTCATTTCTTCTTATAGATAAATAAATCCCACACTGTGGCTATGTCACATGGTACTTATTCATTTGTACTTTGGATTGTTAAGACACACTTGAAGAGCAGCAGCCCAGAGATGCTACCTTTGGCCAGTTGGCTAGACCCCATCAGAGGACACTTGACCCACAGGAGCTAATCCATAGACTGGTCAACAACCAGTGAGAAGTCCTGGACATATGTGCTGGACAATCCGATTCTTTCCAATTGGAGCTACAAATGATACTGAGAGAATGAGGGAATGGTCCACGAGAAGTGATGCTGGCAGAATGCACTGAGATTCCACAAGCAGAGGTAGACTGTGAAGACAAAGCCAAGTACCGAAGCAGCAGAAACCACGAGAAAGATGAGGAAGAGGAAAGTACGTGTTGGCTGGAGCTCTGAGCTAAAGAAAAGGGGGATGCATGACAGACAGGCTGGACCAGCCATAAGCAGCTGGTAGAAAGCAGAGTAGAACCTGGAAGATGGCAGAGTTAGCAACGGCACCCAAATTGAAGGAATACCAACTGCTGCTGCTAATAGTCAAAGCGCTTCTCTGGATATTAGCACTTCCCCACCTTAGTTGGTGGGAGGCCTACTTTTTCTGATCCACTGTGAAGTCTCTTCTCCTAAGCCCTGCTGTGTGTTTGTGTTTTTCAGCTTTTCCTAGAACCTCCCCAACATGTACCTTACTATCCATCACTGCTTGAAATTATTCAGATGAGCTTAGACAAAAAGCAGCCAAGACGGTTGGGGAAATAATCAATTCCGTCTGAGTCGACAGCTCAGGAAGAGTCCGTGCTGGTGAAAGGCATCTACAAGATATCCATGTCTATGGGATCCTCTGAGAGAAGGGAGGACAGAGGAGAAGCCTACAAAGGAAAAGAAGAGGCGGCACTCAGAAAGTCAAGCGCAGAACCAGTGGTTGAGACTGAGTTCAACCCTGGTCTCATTAGCACCCGCCTGGACTCCAGCCACCTGTGATTGCAAGATCTTGGTTGGTTGATTTCCCTCACTTGCTTAGGAAAGTAGAAAGTTCTTCTTACTCTGCGCCTTGATTTCAATTGAACTCAATGACCCTTCGTTGAGGGCGGACTTAAGCAAAGCACCGTGCTGGGAGGAAAACACGTGGGGGAGAAATTAGATTCCTAGGCTCCAAGGAAAGGAGAGAAAGAAGTAACGCTTATTGTGAACTCGCTGTGGGCATTGTGCCATCTGACACTTACTTCAGCTATCTCATTTAAACCTTGTGCTGGTCACAGTTCTTCTGAGACACAGAACTAATACAACACATGTGGTTCTTGTGGTTGTTGTTAGGTGCCACCAAGTCAGCTCTCACTCAGAGCCACCTTTTCTGGCCACAATAGAATGAAATACTGCCCAGTCCTATGCCATCCACACCATGGTTATGTTTGATCCTGTTGTTGCAGCCGCTGTGTCAATCGATCTCAGGGAGGGGTTTCCTCCCCTGCACTCCACCAAGAATGATGTACTTTTCCAGGGACTGGTCCCTCCTGATAACATGTCCAGAATATGGATCAGTCATGGTCCATAAAGTAAAACGGGAACAGACCCAAATATGTAAAATGTGGGTGACCCAGAATGCTAATGAGTAAGGGAGACTGTTGGACAGAAACCCTGGGATGGAAGACTTGGAAGCAACCTAAGTGAGCCCTTCTCAGGAGCCAGTTGAAGGAGACTCTATTGCTGCCAGTACGGTGAAGGGTGACACGCAGACCAAACACTGTTGGCCACCATCTTTGAATCAAGCACCATTGTTTGTTGACTCTTGTCAATCAAGAGACTTCGTCCCTCTGCAAAACACGCTTTTCCTGGCTTTCTAGGAGGAGGTTGGGTTTCTACAAAGGCTTCGAGCCATCAGTTTTTCTAGTCCAGTTACCCTTCCCGTTCATGCACATTGTCAACATTCAGGTCAATTCGAATGTCACTTTGTCAGCTCTGAGGTGGAACCCATTGAAAGCACAGCTCGTAGGTTAAGAAATTTGTAGGCCAATAGCCATAGTTAGGGGGTAAATCTGAAAGTATCCTCCCATTGACACAAACTTTTCAGGTAATTAGTAAGATTTCTAAGAGCAGGCAGTTATTCATAGGCCAGGAAAGCATAGAAATCTTTATTAAACAAAAGTATCAAAAATGTGAAGCTATTGTTTCTTAACATATCCTCCATCTAGGACTATATACTTCTGAAGGTAATGTTTCCATCTCTCTCCTCCTTCCCTGACGAGTTCTGTGGTATTTGGTTTACACCGCATCAAAAACAACAGTTTGGGCATCTTGCAGGGGCTCCAGTCACATTCCTTTGAACTGTTCCTCCAATCTGAAGGACAAGAAGAAGTCTGAAGAGCCAACAGCAGAGTCATGGGGTGAGGAAGGCTTCCCAGTGAAATTCTCTTAGGACACCCTTTGCCACCCTTGAAGAACGAGGAGGGGCTTTGTAGTGATGGACAAAATTACTCCATGCAATCTTCCTGGTCATTTTCTCAATAACACAGTGCTCGATTTTCTTAAAATTTCTTCATAATAAGCCTCCATGGTCATCCTCACCACTTGTCTGTCGGTATGTCACACTGTGATGGCTGTGTGTTGCTGGGACGCTAGCTAGAAGCTGTGTCACTGGTATTTCAAATGTCAACAGAGTCACCCAGAGCGGACAGGTTTCAGCAGAGCTTCCAGACTAAAAACAGACTACAAAGAAGGCCTAGGCTCCCCATTTCTAAGGAATTAGCCACTGAAAACGTTATGGACAGCATCAAAACACGGTCAGATACTGAGAACCTCATGAATAAAAGCAGAACATCGTCGGAGACGGTGCCCTGAGATCACCCCCTCAGGTTGGGAGCCACTCAAAATATGACTGAGGAGA
The DNA here is from genome assembly GCF_000313985.2 of Echinops telfairi. Classification (NCBI taxonomy): domain Eukaryota; kingdom Metazoa; phylum Chordata; class Mammalia; order Afrosoricida; family Tenrecidae; genus Echinops; species Echinops telfairi. The sequence continues at coordinate 1,090,918 of NW_022103900.1, forward strand.
AGTTGCCTTCTCAAAGGAGAGTCCACCGTCAAGGCACAGATGGAGCAAATGTGCAGGAAAAACCTTTGAGACCTTCATTTGCTGATGGACATGACTCGAGATGAGAAGAAACAGTTGTAATTAATGAGTTAAAATTGTTTTGCTTTATGATTTTTTAAAGTCATTTCATTGGGAGCTCATACAACTCTTATCATAATCCATATATATATCAGTTGTGTAAAGCACACTTGTACATTTGTTGCCATCATCCTTCTCAAAACATTTGATCTTGACTTAAGCCCTTGGCATCAGCTCCTCATTTTTCCCCCTCCCTCCCCGCTCCGCCCTCCCTCATGAATCCTTGATAATTTATAAATTATTATTATTTTGTCATATCTTACACTGTCTGACATCTCCCTTCACCACTTTTTCTGTTCTCGGTCCTCCGGGAAGGAG
>NW_022103900.1:1093404-1094374 GCF_000313985.2 Echinops telfairi
CTAATTTACACTGATAAAAAAAAAATGAAGCAGAATGCATAAAGACCAATGTTTTAAGTGTTAGTGACCTGAAACGGACTGGTATTGAATCAGAAAATCATATGGTCCACTATGCTGGGAATGGCACAAATCAGAAGCATGGCATTGCATTCATTGTCAATAGGACATTTCAAGATTGATCTTGAAGTACAAGGCTGTTTGTGATAGGAGAATATCTATCTGAATAAAAGGAAAGCCAATCAGTACAACTATTATTCAAATTTATGAGCCAATCGCTAAAACAAGTGATTGAAACAGATATTAAAAAGTCCTACCAATATCTTTAGTCTAAAACTGATCAGACATGCAGTCAAGGTGCATTGATAATTACTGGTGACAGGATGCAAATGTTGGAAACCAAGAAGAAGGAAAAGTGATTGGAAATAGAAATTAAGCTGGAGATAACATGATAGCAATTTGCAAGATTCAACGACTACATCACAAATGCCTTTTTTTCAACAACACAAAAGGTGATTTTACATGTGGACTTCTCCAGATGCAATAGGCTGTATCCACATTGACTACATCGGTGGGAAGAGACAACGGAGAAGCTCAATATCAATAGCTAAAATGAGACCAGGGGTTCACTGTGGGATAGATCATCAGTTGCTTATATGTACATTCAGGTCGATGCTGAAGAAAAGGACAAGCCCACAAGAGCCAAATATGACCTTGAGTCTATCCTACCTGAATTTCACGAGTATCTCAAGAACAGATTTGATGCACTGAACACTAATTACAGAAGACCTGATGAGCTGTGGAGTGACATTAAAATCATCACATGAAGAAAGCAAACGGTCATTAAAAAGACAGGAAAGGGGGTTTAAGTGGAGAGAAAATGTTTTGAGAATGATGTACAAATGCGCTTTACACAGTTGATGTGTGTATGGATTGCGATAACAGTTGTATGAGCCCCTAATAAAATGTTTTT
>NW_022103900.1:1094474-1095731 GCF_000313985.2 Echinops telfairi
AAAAAAGACAGGAAAGAAAGAAAATATCACAGTGCATGTTAGAAGAGACCCTGAAACTTTCTCTTAATTGCAGAACAGCTAAGGCAAATGAAAGAAATGGCGAAGTAAAATAGCTGAGCAGAAAATTTCAAAGGGAAGCTCAAGACGATAAAGTCACCTATTAAAGGGAAATGGGCAAACACCTCAAACTGGAGAGTCAAAAGGAAAGAACATGCTCAGCATACCTGAACTGCAAGAACTCAAGAAAAATCTCAAGCCTTGAGTTGCAATATTGAAAGATTCTATGGATAAAATATTAAATGATGCAGGACATATCAAAATAGATGGAATGAATATACAGAGCTGCAGTACCAAAAATAGCTACTCGACATTCAATCATTTCTAGAGGTGGCATATGAACAAGGACCAATGGTACTGAAGGAAAAAGTTCCGACTGCACTGAAAGCATTGTATAAAAACAAGGCCCTGGGGATTGATTGAATACCTATTGAAATATTTCAACAAGCAGATGAAGCACTGGAAGCACTCATTTGTCTTTGCCAGGAAATTTAGAAGACGGCGATTTGTCCAACTGAAAGAAATCCTTATGTGTACCCATCCCAAAGAAAGATTACCCCACTGAATGCTCAAATTATAGAACAAGACCACTGAGTCACATGCAAGTAAATGTTTGCTGAAGATCATCCAGCAATGGTTGCAGCAGTACCTTGACAGGGACCTGCCAGAGGTTCAGACCAGATTCGGAAGAGGACATGAAACCAGGGATATCATGTTGATGTCAGATGGATCTGGCTGAAAGCAGAGAATACCAAAAGGTGTTTCCTTGTGTGTTATCACCTGTGTGCATCACAGCATACTATGGCTAGCCTTGAGAGGAAGGGGATTCTAGAACACTTGAGTGGACTCACGAGAAACTTTTCTCTTCTTTCATAAGACTCTTAAAAATGTGATAGAAACATTAAATAATACCTAAAAAACAATACAATTGTTATTTAAGATATTTCTATTTTGCTTCTTGGTTGGCATCCTCACTTGCAATATTCTTCAGGCTTATCCAAGCATCACTGGCTGTGTGATCTATACTTAACCATTTTTTCACTGTGGGAGTAGGATTGTATTCCTTTTTTTTTCCCTTAAAAAAAAAATCTTTGTATTGGGGTCTCATACAACTCTTCTTTTTTTTAATCATTTTATTAGGGGCTCATACAACTCTTATCACAATCCATACACACATCAATTGTGTAAAGTGCATTTGTA
>NW_022103900.1:1096459-1116559 GCF_000313985.2 Echinops telfairi
GACCCTTCTGTAAGGGGATGTCCAGTTGCCTACAGATGGGATGTGGATCTCCACTCTGCACTTCCCCTCATTCACAATGATATGATTTTTTGTTCCGAGTCTTCGATGCCTGGTACCTGATCCCACCGACACCCGCTCATGAGGAAGTTTTCAATCTGTAGGCTGAGCAAATCATCAGAAGAGCTGGATCACAAGATAAAGAATGTAGACTCAGGGTTGGGGCGAGGCTTATTGACAACCTGTGATGTGAAGATGACATCACCCTGCTAGCTGAAAGTGAGGGGGACTGGAAGCCCCAGCTGCAGAAGGTCGAGGGCTGCAGGTCTCGATATGGATGAGAACGCAATGTAAAGACAACAGAAATCCCACCGCTGGAACAAGAAATAACGTCGTGACAAAAGATTGAAGTGGTCCGGGATCTTGGCTTGCTTGGATCCACAATCAATGGTCATGCAAGCAGTCATGGAGAGATCAGATGACACATAGCATTGGGTAAGTCTAAGTCCACTGCCTAAGACTTCTTTAAATTCTTGGAAAGTGAGGTCAACCTCAAAGACTACTTGAGGACTACCCAAGCCTTGGCACTTTCAGTCGCTTCAAACGCGCGCACGTGAAAGTTGAACATTGAATAAGGAAGACCGAAGAGGCATCGGTGCATGGGAATGATGGCGCTGACAAAGACTACGGAGAAGTACCATGGACTGCCAAAAAGAACACAATAATCCGTGCTGGCAGAGGCACGGCCAGAGCGCTCCTTAGACGGCAAGCTCTTCAGCAAAACGTCCATGTATGTGGACATGGTTTCAGGAGAGACCAACCCTTACCAAAGGACATCATGCTTGGGAAAGTAGAAGGGTGGTAGCCAAACAAAACCGAGAAAAGCCCTTGACAAGATGGATTGATACAATGGCCGCAACATGGGGCAGGGCCGGCTCTGTTTCAACCTGTTACACACGTGGTCACTCAAGGACCCCCAACTACAGCAAGAAGAGCATGCCATCCTGCATCCTTCGAGAAAACCCATCAAGATCATGCCTTTAGAATCCTAAACAATCAGTTGCCCAAACTTTCTGTGCTAACTTTTCTACCTTGAATTTACCTGGCCCAGGTGATCCTCTGGGAACCCTTGGTTTTGACTGGACCTTTTTTTTTTTTAAGGCACTCCCTAATGAGATTAAAACCACCACATCCATCGCGAGCACTTGTCTGGAGCCATCTCCTGACCACAGAGACATCGGTAAGCCCGTTTGGGTTGGAACAAGGCCCTGTAAATGCAGTGGGAAACCCTAGCCCTGACACTTTTTGACGTTCCTCCTACTTCCAAAATCTGACATTAAAAACCTTAGAAAGCACAGTTCTGTTCTGATATACCCGGGAGGTGGAGGGTACTTGACAACCATCGCTTATACAACAGAGAGAGGTCTCACAATAAACACGTGTCAGCTCTCTTCTTTCTCAGGCAGCACGCTCCTGGCAGGGAACACAGATGAGCTGAGGGTAAAAGTTCTTGGGGGTGGAGGGAGATGGAGGGAGGCAGCCGCAACAGTCTCCAGCCACATGCTCCTCCCCTGAGGGCCTCTCTGGAGGAGGCCAGACACCACAGCCCACAAACCCTCTCCTGGGCCACCTGGCCTGTTGGTGCCATCCGTGGCTACATTTAATTGACTGGGTCCCTCATCATGAACCACAAACCAGTAAAGCAGAAACGCCAGGGGGAAAGACCACATCAGTGGAAGTCGCCTTTGGAGACGAATTCAGACCACCCAGAGAGGCACTTAACCTTGTTGACTTCAGCAAGGCTTAATACACAGCATTATCAATAACAAATAGAAGTAAACCCCGAAATCAGAGCTTCTAATTCTGAAACAAAGAGAGTTGACATTCCAGGATGCTGTGGGTTCAAAAGCACATTTATGACTCCGTGTTCAGAGACCTGTTGCCCCAAAGATTTCCTGCACATCCGTGTTGTGCGTGCTCTGACAGGGGTGCATTATAAGCCCAGAGGTCGCATGGGGCAGAGAACACAGTGTTGGGACACAGCCCCTGTGCTCAGAAATTGTTCCGTGCTCATTGAGAGTTTATATAAAACCACTGCCACAAGGCAGCCCATCTTGAGCTCTAAACGGTGTGACCCAACTACAGCAATTCTGAATGAGAGCAACACAATAGGACATCCAGGAGAGCCAGGACCTGAGTCCAAGCGTGCACGCAAGGGAGAGCTTTTCCCTTGATGGGCACAAACTATTGGCATACAGTAGGTCCTCAACTGATCCTTGTGGGACAAACATTGAACAAATCCAGGCAGATGGCACACGCCAGGGGAACGCCCAGGAATGTCCTTTGACAGCAGCATGTTTCCCTCCCTTCCTTTGGATTCAGCTGATCCACAGCCCAGGAAAAGGTCTTCCAGGTAACTGTTACTCGCTACTATGTCTACTACCAAGCAAAGGAGAGGAGGGATTTGGAGAAAGAGCAAACCCGTCCTTTCAACACGGAGGATTTGGCAACACAGCCCCCAGCCTTTCTAGTGACTTGAGTGAGCCTCCAAGTGGACAACTTGCACCATCTCCCCCAGGTCCGTCCTGAACTGCCCCTGCCACACACTCCGCTTCATGCTGCTCTTCCGAGGTTCTTGGCCTAAGTCTTTGCAATGTGTGGGAGCCTTAGGACGGGGACAACTGTCCTCAGCTGTTGAAACTCATTCCTTACGTGGAGTGCAGCACAACAAGAGAGTCTTGCACGGGCATGCAAAGAGGACAACACAGGCAATAGCTCCAGAGTCGGGCAAAGTCAAACCAACTCTAAACTCACGGCCACTGGCTCGATGGTGACTCCCAGGGAGCCTCTCTAGGCCAGGGTAGGCCTGTCCCTGTGAGTTTCACAGACTATAACTCTTTATGGGAGTAGACATCCCCCTCGTTCTCCCACAGCAGTTGGTAGACAGATTGGGCAGGAGGATTCCATAAGGCCTACACGGGACTGACAGGGTTTGTGATTTATCAACCATACACAAAAAGAAGGAACCTTTACCTCCTCTTATCCTGTGATTTCGTCCGTTTTTTAATTCTTTAAAATAGCTGATAAAAGTCACCAACCTGTAAGTGTGTGGGATCCATTTCTTCGGCAGAACCAGGGGTTCCTTTAGGAACTCTGTCTTCAGACATCTGCCATTCCTTCTTCTTGCCAGGCGGAAGCTCAAAGCTGGAGGGAGGGCTCGTCATGGCAAAGAAGAGGAAGCTGAGGCCCAGAGGGCTACAGGACGCGTCACAAATCGCGGCCACAGTGAGGTTCCGAGCAGACAGACATGCTCGGCTCATCTGAGTGTGTCCCAAAGAGCACACGTACCTGAATATAGGTGGCCTGTGAAGAGGGAAAAATCGTACCGCGTCAAATAACTTTTGGAGATACCGAAATAAACCCAGATAAGTGTGTTTTATTTGGGTTCATTAACTATAAGAATGCTTAGGTCTTTCACCAAATTTCTTTCTGAGAAAGTTGTGGGAGGAGGTGGAGTTGGGCTGGACTCTGTGCAGATGGTGTGCGTAGCCGTCAGGGAGTTGTAGGGTCACAGACGTCTTTCACCCCAGAAATGCCCAGTGGGAAGCTGTGGGGGCATCGTGGGTTACAAGAATTGAGCTGTCAGAGCAAGGTCAGCAATTTGAACCCTGCAGCAGCTCCTCGGGACAAAGACAAAGCTGTTTGCTCCCTTCATAATTTAAGGTCTCATAACTAGATCAATGGTTCTTTGGGGGTCTGGCAAAGAAAATGTTCTCAAACCGATCATGCTGATGATGGTACAACTCTCCTTAAGGTGATTGAACTATTGAATTGTGTGACTTATATGCCAATTAAAAGTGTTTAACAGATAAACTTACACCTATGGATTGTGGGCCACGTATTTTATTTCAAGAACTGTTCTAGATGTTGTGGCTGTATCCGTGAGCAAGAGTGACGTGGTCCCTGTTCTTTTTTTTTTTTCTTATATAGCTTATATTTGAAAGAGAGAAAGACAAGCAGAAAGAAAATGTTTTGAAAATGACGATGGCAACCTGTATACAAATGTGCTTGATACAATGGATGGATGGATGGATTATTATAAGAGATGTAACCAAACGCAAGCAAATAAGGATTTAGAGTCACAGAAACCTATAGCCCGCTCTCAAGGGCCTCTATGAGTTGGAAGGGGCTAGATGGGTCGGCTTGGGAATAGCGAGCAGCTCTAGAAGTGCTGCCCTCACCATGCTGCATCTCTGATACCCCAGGGCGTGGAATAGTTGTCAGATTATTTGCCTGAGTGTTGTGGGCATCCTTCTCTGCAGCAGAGGGCAGCTCCTGAGCCCACCACAGAGGGCCCGAAGCCTTTTCACACCGAATCCCTTGGTTACAACCCAGGGATGCTCGTTCGTCACGCCAGAAACCTGAAGAAGTGTGATCAGCAGAGAAGGCCAGGCAGTGCCCAGGACAGAAAGAGCATTGTGCCCAGAGGCCAAAAAGAAAAAGAAGAGGAACAAGACCAGGTTTCCATTTCCATCACTGAATTTTTTTCCTAGCTGCCTCCGGAAGCGTTTGGTCACCAGCTCCTAAAATGTGATGAAACCTACCAGGCAGGCAATTCTGTTTCTATAAAGATGTTAACTGCCTTCCTTGCCCAGAACTGCGGGGAGATCTCTCGTTTCTGGTTCAGCGACATCCCCCATGGGCCTTGTCAATGACCTCTGTGACCGGAGAACGCTGAACTCTTTGCAAAGGTCTAGGCTCGCTTCCTTGGGGACCAATGGCAGGTTTCCGGAGCTAGAGCTCCCCCTGCTGGATTCTGCAGCGCCTGGCAACCCTGCCCAAAAGTACTGCATTCCTGCCAGTAGCTGAAACCCTGCTAGAACGCTTAGCCAGACGCTTTATTCCACAATGACCTTCCCCAGAGCCAACATTGCCCGTCAGGCCTGTGGCATCCTGGCTACTTCCTTTTGACTTGAAGGATTTCCCAGTTTCCCCAGTCCAGACCTACATGGGCTCCCTTCCCCTGGGGGTTCACATTTGGGGGGAACTTCCAAATTAAAAGGAGGAGTTCTTTCCTGCCGGGCAAGTTTCTAATACATAATGTTACCATGGCTCAAAGATTAGTCTTCTGCATTTTCTCCCTCTAGACTGGAGGAAGAAGGAAGCCCCTGTTTTGCTGCTATCCTGGGGAAAAGGCAGGTCCAAGCAATGTTTCCGTTCACTGGGACCCAGGGGGGATGCACATGGAAAACTACCTCAAGACCATCCCTCTGGAGTGAGGCCAGCCGGAGAACCTTGGGGAATCTGGTTCCACTCTGCTCTGATGGTTACGCCTTCCTTCCATTACAGGGTCCTGTGGTTTCTCACAAGGGGGTGGGGGGCGGGCATGAGTGATAACCCTCCCCTGTGTCTAGCTTCCTCTGCAGAGACCAGACCCTCGGGAATCTCTAAGAGCCGAGTAATCCCATGGTCCCCCCATCTAGCCAGTTCTCCCTGGGTCAGGCATTAGCAGGCATGATGCTGTGTGGACGGAGATATCGGCGTGGTTTTGTCTTCCAAAGAGGGGGAAAGGAGAGCAGACTTCTGAGTGGATCACAAATAGGTTCCTGACTTTATCATGAAGGACCCACTGCCGGGCAGTCAGTCCTGACTCAGAAGGATCTTGTAGGACAGAACAGAACCATTTCTTAGGATTTTCTGAGACTATAAAGCTTCACAAGAGAAGACAGCCTTACCTTTCTCCCGCACAGCAGCTGGTGGGTGACAGCCAGCGCTTAACTCACTGCCACCAGGACCCCTACCATGAAGGAACAACTCATCAAACAAATCCACTGCCATTGAGTCAGTCCGATTCATAGTGACCCTCTGCAAAGTTTCTGGGACGGTATATTTTTATAAAGGCTGACAACCTCATGTTTCCTGCACGGAGCAGCTGATGGATTTGAACCGCTGACCTTGCAGTGAGTGGACCAACACCTAGCCCACAGGCCACCAAGGCTCTTACCAGGAGCGACAGGGAAAAGTTGACTGCTGGGCGTTGTTTTCCCCCTCCGAGTAGATAATGATCACGTGTGACCCATTGGCGAGGAATTTGGAGACTCTCTGACTGGTTGGCCAGGTGTGCGGTTTCCTCTCTCTGAAGGTGGGCTGTGTCCTCCTATTTGGGCTCATTGAAAAGAAGAAACGGCTAAATAATAAATGAAAAGAAAAGAGGAAACGGGAAGACAGCACATGCAAACCCCTAAATAAAGGCATACCTCCTTCGACCCAAGGCGTAACGATTCCAATTTACCAAGATGAGTAATAGGGAGCGGATCTCCATTGTACAGAAGGATTCCCTGTCCTTTCCAGCTTCCCCTGAGGCATAAAAGATATGATTAGATTTATAAAAACTTGGCTCACACGGGAGTTTTTTTGGCACGCGTGTGTGTGTGTGTGTTGTTGGGCTTTGGTTGTTGTTTAGGGAGACATCTTTGCAGAAAGGTTAGGTGTGATTCGATGCAAGAGGAATGCTTCTCAGTGGGGGAAACAAGCGAGCCCGAGAGCTGGAGACGGTAGCTTAGGAAACCCAGAACTCTCCATGCCACTTTGGGAGAGTCGATGTCAATGTGGTGGCGTTCTTGGAGATTTCGGGGGCAATTCCTAATGACAGGGATGGGAACAGTTGCCTAATGGTGGAGGAGACTGCCTCTCACCCTGGGTGCTCATCAACCTTTCTGAACTCGGGAACTGGTTCTTGGCTTTCGTGTAGCGCCAACCAGTCGCTGTCAGGCGGGCAAGGAGAGGGGAGAGGGCTGTGTGGCAGCTGAGCATCTGTCTGAGGCTACCAGGAGAATTCTAAACGAACAGACTTGTTCCTCGGATGTCTAAAAAGACTCTCCTCTCGGCGCCTGCAGAATAGAGCTGGTTTTTCTCATCGTAATTCCTGTTATTTCTTCAAATCCTTCTCTGCCATCAAAAGGAACACACAAGCAATATGGGCAGGTAGACAATGCACAGGGGCAGGTGGGATTCTTCTGCTGCAGACGTTTAAATTCAGATGCAGGGTCGATGGTCATTTTAACCTTAAAGGAAACAAAAACACTCGGTTCATTTTGAATGGTCCTTCGGCCCCCATCCCCACCCCCGCCGAGAGACAACCACCACCTGCGTCCATTCTAAACTGCCCAGCAATTTCCGACATATGTGGTCTCATGCCTGGTTTGAATGTAGCCTCCTGCTCTGGGAGAGGAGTGGAGATGGCACATCTAGTTCTCCTGGTCACTGTGCCCTCCCGGCAGCAGCACTTCGGCAGGCGTTAGGATAGTTGGAGAAGAGGATGCTTTCTCTCTCTCTCTTCTCTCTCTCTCTCTCTCTCTCTGTGTCTCTCTTCCTCCCTGCCCCCTTCTCTCATAGACTGCAAGCGCCCTGAGTCCACTTCCTGGAGCCTCCCTTCCTGCAATGGGGCCAATAACACATCCCCTGCTTGTGACTATTTGATACGGAAGGAAACGACGTGTCATTCTGTTCCGTAGAGAACACCATTTAGTTCAGAGCCAACCCGTTTGAAAGAGAACACCTTATTATGGTACCACAATTTTATTTTATTGTAGTGTTTTGATGGTTCGATAGACAATACATGTCTTTCTTTCTCGCCCTCTTTTTAAAACCTTTTTTTCCTTCTAGAACACAAAACCCTGCCTTTTACTTTGCAAATGACGCCACTTGTTTTCATTTCAATCAGGAAAAGTCTCGTTTCTCTCCCTCCCCTTCACCAGAACTATTTAATTGTTGAATTGGGAACAAATGGAATAATAATGTTTTGCCATTAAACGGTGCTTCAAGAATTAGAGTGGGAACATGTCCCACTTACTACCACCACCACCCCTTTAAAAAAAAAAAAAAAGGCCATGTTTATTTTTAATAACAATTCCGTTCAAAGATGGCTCAAAACATTGTCAGCAGCCCAAGTCCACGTGTTCGTCGGCGAAGAGGCCGTCCTCCCGCCTGCAGTCATCAGATGGATTCATCCAGGCAGGCGGGCACGTGACCAAGGTCGTTCTCAGCGCGACTGCTGTTCGATCGCGTCGTTGGCTTGTGCATCCCACTGATCAGGGCGCCGGCTGAGCCATGGTGGAGAGAACTGGAGGTCGGGCTCGCCGAGCTAGCTAAGCAACAGGGTCGCACTCCCTCCACCGTGGCTCTGTGCTTGCTTCTAACTTGGACACTCATGCGGAGACGAAGACCCACCGAGGGGTGCCTGACCTGCGCACTCCGTGCCCTAATGCAGAGACTGTGGCACCACTGGGCAGCCTGCCCCGAGCCTAAGTGTCCATCCCTGGGCATCCTGGCAGCTAGCAAACACTCAGACGTGCACAGAGGAAACGTCCGTGCAAAGCAGACACGGAAAATTGTTCACAAACGTGGCAGAAGGGTGTGTGCTCTTCAGCACGGCCATTGATTTCACTTAACAGCTATTCGCGCCTTTGATTTTTCTTTTCCCCTTAATTTGACCAAAGCAGAGCAGGAAAGAGCTTTACAGACTTCCTTTTTTAATGTAGCCAGTAAGGCAAATCAAACTCCATAAACCACTCTCTGAAATCATCAAGATGTGCTTTTTCCTTCCCCGTGTTCAGCAATGTTTAAGAGGCAGCCATGGAGGGAATTCTGTTTGAGTTGGAGAACCAGGTCTCGATAAGCCCTGTCAATTGTAATTTCCCCCAAATGTTTCCTTTTAAAAAAAACCACTTTCCTCTCTAGAAGGACATTTTTTGCTTCTCTCCATGAATCAAACTGCTTTCTAAAGCTTCTGATGCACACGACTTGCTAATTCACATTCTTTAGAATGGCTAAAAAAATATTAGAAAAGAAAAAACACTGGGTGAAAAAAAAAAGTCATCCAAATGCTTCATTTGTTATATAATTCAGATGAAATCCTAGTCAGCTGTAAATAGGAAAAATAAACTCCCTGCGTCCTGATTGGCTATGGATGTGAGGTGGTTGTCGTCGGTGCCTTGCGGTCCGGCCCGACCCACAGCGGCCCCGCGCCACAGAAGGAGACCCGGCCCAGTCCCACGCCACCCGCACCCCTGTTCCCGTGCTAGCGTCCATTGTTGTAGCCACGGCGTCAGTCCATCTCGTGAAGGGCCTTATTTTTGGTCGATGCCCCCAGGAATTTGCTCCATCGAACAACACCGCCCCGACCCCGCCAAATATGTGAATTCCTCTCTCGTCTCTGGGGCCCTAGAAGAAAAGCAACTAGCAGTATGCATTCATTCTCTCTGTCTCTTTGATTGTTTTCCGGGATTCACTTCATACAGGGCCTCCTTTGTGCATCTGAATCAATCGGCATAATATGTTCACATCATCGCAATTGTGTTTTAATATTGACCCAGGTAAGAACGTCCATTAAAAAAAAAAAGTCCAACAAGAAACTAACTCTAGAATAAAGAAGCCTTTTTGAAAAGATGTATGGAGAAAATCAAAGCTGAAGGCACAGCATTGGCTGTAATGAGGGCACAGTGCTATCTGCCACCATCTTGGATGGTATTTTGAGGCTGGTCGTTAGCTTGGTTTTCATGGTTGGAGGGTCCAGCATCCTCATGTGTAAATGAAGAAGCCGGGTACATGAATTTTGTTGGCAATAAAATTGTCCACATCAATTTAAGAATTTATTAATGGGGGCGGGGCTTAAGAGCCCTGGTGGCACAGAAGTTAAGTACTCAGCTGTTAACCCAAAGGTCAGTGGTTTGGGCCCACCAGCTGCTCCGCTGTAGAGAGGTGTGGAAGTAGCCTCAGATAAAGATGCTAGCCTTAGAAACCCCGTGGGGCAGTTCGGTGGTCCTGTGAGTCAGCATTCACTAGCGGGCCTCAGGATTTTTGTTGTTGAGGTTTGCCCAGTAAAACTTAGCTCAGCGATTCTCAACCTGTGGGTCATGACCCCTTTAGGAGTCAAACAACCCTTTCACAGGGGTTGCCTAATACATCCTGCATATTAGATATTTATAATACGATTCATAACAGTAGCAAAATGACAGTGATGAAGTAGCAACGAAAATAATTTTATGGTTAGGGGGTCACCACAACATCAGAAACTGTATTAAAGGGTCAAGGCATTAGGAAGGTTGAGAACCACTGGCTTAGCTATTGGGGGCTTGAAATTATTTCAGCTTTCTCCTATGAGCCACCTGCTGTTACTGTTAGACTGCATGGAGGGTGACCCTGAACTTGGGAAACTGGGCAGGACGCTCTGTTTCTGGGCTTAGTCGTTGTTATTGTTGTTGATGTATTTGCTGTTCGGGAGAAGGAGGAGACTTTCTCCCCCCGCATCAAGAGTTATGGTCTTGGGAACCCACAGGGGCAGTTCTACCCGGTCCTACAGGGTTGCTACACACAGGAATCGGCTCAATGGCAGTGAATTTGGTTCTCTGGTTTTTGTTTGCTTTGATTGACTTCTCCTCTTGGCTTTCTTTTGTGGTTGTTCTTGTCATTAGTTGCCATCTAATCCACCCTGGCTCATGACAATTCCTGTGGATTTGTAAGGTGTGACCTCTGAAAGCAGATTACCAGGCCTCTCTTCTGGGGGGTGCATGGGAGATGTCTTGGAGGCAGAGACGGGATTGAATCTTTCTGCTGGTAGTCTATCACTTAAACTGTTTGCACCACCGAGGGACTGCCAATCCTTATTTTCTGTTTTATCTCTCAGATCTCGCTCCCTCCTTCCCTCAATCCATCCTTAACCCAACCCCTCCTCCCCACACACACACAACATGAGGGTTTCCAAATGTTTATGGAAATGTAGAGTCAAAAAATAATGGAACTTTTCCATGAACTCTTTGAAGCCACCATATTATGTCTTTCTTTTCTTCCCAATGGACCCCATTCTTTATCCTATAATTTTGCTTCATGATCTGCCTCCAGAAAATCTCACCAGTCCTTAAATTCATTCCACGTATCCCCTTCTCTAATTCCCCACCACTTGTTTCCGCATCACTTTAGGTCTGTGCTCTCTGGTCAAGTTGCCTACTTTTCCTCCCCAATCCTAAGAGTTAGATGGGCCAGTCATCTATAAAGGAATCAGGGAGCTGCTTATGGTAGACAAAGTAAGGTGGGATTTTTTTTTTTAAGAATGTTCTAGTCCATGTTTATGAAGAGGCAGAAGATATTACATTCTCTACATAGAGAAGGAAAGAAGGTGTTACAGAGAAGAGGATTCTCTAGCGACTCAAATAGGGCAAGGGGATCATCAAAAGATAGAGACTGGCCTCCCTGGTGAAAGAAAGTTAACATTGCTTATGGACATCATCTACAAGGGATCTGGAAGGACGTCCAGCTCTATCTGGCTTCCTCTACAGAGGGGTAAAGGTCTTTATGATGTCTCTTCGAAGACATCAGATCAGGGCAGGGCATGGCCTGATCTTACTATTCCCACCAGCCAATAAAGGGACCCCCATGGAGCTCGTCTTTTTGTTTAAGGGGAGCCCTCCCACCATCAATGGGAGGAAGGGAGTGGAAGGATGACCATGCAGCCTCCCCTCCAGCCATCCTTGAGGGTACAGCTTTAGATGAAACCCAACCAAGCCCCCTGGGATTGGAGATCAACCACACTGTGGTAGTTAGGAATTAAGTCAACTGGACATTCCTGGCTCTGGGTGGGGTCAAACCTGTCAATCAAGTCACAGCTTGATGACACCTCCTTAAGGGGTCTGTCTTTAGTATAAGAGTTGGGGGCTCTGGAAGCTGCTTTCTCTACTCCTCCACCTTCCTGCCTGCTGTAGCTCTGCCTAACTCGAGGGGTGTCCCTATGAGGGTAATTCCCAACCCTGAGAGCTGCCAGGCAGCACCTTGCCGTATTTTCACGGATCCATGCAGCTCTGCCCCCACCGGCCTGCACCTGCCTTTCTGCTTCCCAGCTTACCATTCTGCGGCACTGGTAGGTGGCTACATGAGCCTCAAGAGGGACTTATGGACTAGCATTGGACTTACGGACTTGAGTTGGACGGGGTTGGGATGCCTTCTTGATACATGATTACTTCTTGACATATAGTTCTTTCTTATACATAGATGAGTGTCACTGGATTTGTTTCTAGACAAGCCCACCTCTCACACACACACACACACACACAATACCAATTTTCAAACTGCTTTGTTTCAGAAGAAAGTATGGCATCCAGAAATACAGTGTAGGGTGTCATCAAAAGGATGTAGTTCTAGAGATCAGTATCCCAGGGCAGGAAGGAAGACTAAGAATGTGTGCAGTCAGAAAGCCTTTCCATCGGCATTACTGGTTTTCAATGCCCTAGCGGTGCAATGGGTTCATGTTCAACTGCTGACCAAAATGCTGGTGGGTGGAATCCACCAGAGAAAGACGCGGAGTCCGCTTCCATAAAGATCCATGGCCTTGGAAAGGCTGATCTGCCCTATTATGAGCAGACCGGCTCAGACTCAACTTGACAGTCATGGATATGTTTTCCATGAACACAAAATCGTAGATACCATGTGATATTCCCTATCTAATCAGTGCCTGCATGACTGACAGGGCCCAGACTCCTACGACTCTCTCTTTTCTACCTTCATCAGTATCTGACTTGTCAACTACACATAAAAAAGAGGCGGGGGGAGGGGGGGGAGGCGGGATGGATTCAGCTCCAGAAGTCCAAAGTGAGGTGGTGAGGTGCAGGTGAGAGACGGTGGCAGAGATCCTTGAACTGACCCAAGCTGAGATGGGGCCCTTGAGATCCATGGCTAAACCAAAACGATCTTCAGAGCCCTTACCTCCTCTGGCCCAACCAAGAGCTCAAAGTGTTTATCAACTGCCCTTTCCAGTCGCCGATCTTGAGGTCTAGTCCAAGGCTGAGCTCTCGGGCCAGCTCTTGAGGTTCAGAACCACTGGGCCCAAGTCAAAGGAATCCTCCAGCCTGCTAGACTGAGTCATTTGTCATCGCAGGAGACTACCACTAGCACATTGTGAATGTGTGGGGACAATAAAAAGAAAAGGCAGGTGTTCTTTGAAGGTGTTGTGTGGACCTTAGCTGTCTATCAAAACACTTTTCCTCTCCTCGAATCCAACCAGTTCATAACACATCAACTTCCTTCCATATATTAGCATGGGAAGCAAGTCATTCTGAAAATACTTGACGTGGGTGCCATCTCTGTAGTTACTGATGGGTAAAGAGGGTGCAGTTATGGGGAATAGTGGGTGCGGTTATGAATAATAATGGTTGTGTTTACTGTTCCACACTCATATTCATCCTATTTGTTTCAGAATCATAATAAACTTCTCTCTCAGAACCCTGTACACAACCCCCAGGTCCTGGGGCTCTGCCCAACCCACTCCCCACTCTGGATTTCAAGAAGAGAGCAAGTTTGCTGATTGCTTTTTGACTGCGCTGCTGCGTATCTTTTGGTGCACACATCCATGGTTACAAGGAGCTCTGGAGGTGTGGTGGGTTCTGTGTTGGGCTGCTAACCACAAAGTCGGTAGTCGAACTCACCAGCATCTCCGCAGGAGGGCCATGGGGTTATCTTCTCCTACAAAGATTTCGTCTCAGGAGCCCTGGGGACAGTTCTACTCTGTCCTGTAGAGTCAGAATCGATGGCAGTGGGTTTGGTTGTGGTTTGGGATCCGAGATCACACTTAAGCAACTAGAAAGAAGGTATGAAAGGGTTGGAAGAGGGTAGGGTGGAAAGGGGGAACCGATTACAAGAATCTACATATAACCTCCTCCCTGGGGGATGGACAACAGAAAAGTGGGTGAAGGGAGACGTCCAACAGTGTAAGACATGACAAAATAATAATAATTTATAAATTATCAAGGGCTCATGAGGGAGGGAGGGGGGAAATGAGCTGATACCAAGGGCTCAAGTGGAAAGCAAATGTTTTGAGAATGATGATGGCAGCAAATGTACAAATGTGCTTGACACAATGGATGGATGGATTGTGATGAGTTGTACGAGCCCCCAGTAAAATGATCTAAAAAAAGAAGAAGGGGTTGGGAGCCACACTGGATGTCTGGTTCTAGAAGCTCCCAGCAGCACTGGTCAGAGAGCACACTTGTCAACCATCTCCTGTCGTTTTTCGAATCAGCTCACCTTTTTCAAACATACCAGCCTCGGCGGTTGTTCTGTGCATGTCACAGCTTAGCTACCTTATGTGTTCTTATGGCAGTCCCCCAACCTCCACCCCCCCCCACCCATTTATCATGTCATCTTATCACAGAGTGCTTTCGGAGACGCAAATAGCACCCTAATGTTTCCTTTTGTTATCGGGTGAGTTGTCAATCTCCTCCCAAAGGGAGCAGCGACAGACAGCTCTTTCTCTGGATAATCTTCCTGCACTGGCATGAGCCTGGCTTATCCATCAACAGAGGCCCTGGCTCAGGGGAGAGGCGCACGGCGACAGTCAATCAGGATGGATGTCACTTTGTGTCCATCAAGAAAATATGTAATGTGCACCGTGTATTTTGTTCTAGTAAACAACCTTCTTTCCCTCGGAAATCGCGTCTGTTTTTCATGGGCTGACAGTACAAACACAACACTGCCCTTTTAACACGCAAGCCTGAAAGCCTACCTCTTTGTTCTGTTTCCAGCACACTGATGTACTCTGTGATTTTCCCATGAGGAAGGAGTGGGGACAGGAACGGGAAGCGACCTTCAACTTGGTTATCAAGACCACCAACCAGGACAGAATTAAGAATCCTGCGCTGGTATGATATTGCGGCTGAGTGGCACGGTCAACCATGAACTCTGTAGCCACTGGAATCCTCCCAGAGACGAAAGTCTCCAGTTCTCAAACAGACCAATCCAGGACCCGTGGGGGGGGAGAAAACTCAGGATACGGAGCCAGGAAAAAAACCAGAATTCAGTCATATTTCTGAGTAAGGTTGTGTAAATCAGCTTAGTTCAGACCCAGAAACGTCTCTGGACGATTTCTTCCTTATTCCCGCTAAAAGCAGAAGAAAGGCCTGTGGGAAATGGGAGTGGGGAAGGTTGGGGTTTTATATTGTATTTATATTATATTTTATATTGTTTTATATTGTATTTATATTGTAGATTGCAGTCTTGCAAACCTCACGGGCTGTTCTGCTCTGTCTACAGGGTCACTAGGAGTGAGACTCCGCCCCGGGGCACAAAACGCAAACACACCACCTGGATCCGCACATGACGGGGTAGCGCAAGTCGTTGGCAATTGGCTGGCAACCTAAAAATTGACGATTTAAACCCACCCTGTGCCTCTGTCGGTGAATGGTTTGGTGATCCGTTACTGTAAATAATACATCCAAGAAACCTCTATGGAGCAATTCTATTGTGGAACACATGGGGTCACCATGGGTCACAACGGTTACTGGGCAGTGTATTAGAGCTTGACTTCTGAGCACCCTGGTTTGTAGGCTACGGATGACAGCGACAGTCCACCAATCCATTTGCAGAGTCCCCACTTAGATTAAGCCCCCCAGTAAATTCTTCCTGATCACTAACCAAGGATGCAGACAACCTTGCCCTCGGGCAGAGTGCACTGGGAAGGAGAGTACCCCCAACTCTTTCCAACCAGCCAAAGGAAGAGCAGTCAGAGACTCGCCGTCTGGGTGTGTCCTTGACGGCACAGTACAAGGGGCCAACAGGCATGAGTCATGCCTTATCAGTCTCAGTGGGAAGGCCCTCAACCAATCTTCTAAGCTCTTCTAGCTAACATCCTGTACACCTCCCAGTCATGGCCCTGTTCCTGCTTCTATAGACCCACCTGTAATTGTGATACACTGATCTGTCGCTGACGTTTCCTGTGTTCCCTGCCTTGCTTAACCAGTGTCAGCACTGTGAATCCTCAGACGCCAGAATGACCTCGCGCTAACGGCTTCCCAGAGCCACGTAATGTCTGTGTCTTTGTCCCTTTCAAGACTTAATAAATGTTCTCGTTAAGTTATATCTGAGATTGGCGTCTCTTTTGTGCCCTAAAGCAGTAGCAGGCCGATCACTGGTGTGTGACTCGCCTCATACATTCTTCCTTGGGAATAAACTCAAACGGGCAGGCAAGAAGATGAAGGATAAAGTGGGGTGTTGCCACCGAATGCCTAGGCTAAACGAAAATTAGCTGGGCATGCTGCACTAAAGGGGTTGCAGAGAAATCAGGCACATGTTAGACACCTATGGGGACAATGCGCAGACGAAGGTCACCTAGATGCACGTGAAGGTCAACCTGAAAACCAGGCAGCAGCGACCTCACATCACAGGTGCACCTGAACTTTGCCACTCAGGATAGCAATACCCTCAGGCACGCCCCCACAAGTAGTGTAGGAGGGGGTAAAAGCAGGGACCGGGGGGCAGGGGGCATCTTGCTCCGCACTCTGGTTCCATGTATGCTCTTGTTCCCGTATTCCTATCACGTGTTTTTCACGCGCCGCTGAAGTGGCCCACTCGCGATTTCTCCACACTTCTGGTGCCTCCACGGCCTTGCACGATTTCCAGAGATGCCATGTACTTTCTGAGACCCTACTACCCAAAACTTCCCTTTTACTCATAAAAGTTACTTGGATTTACAAAAGCCCTTCTGCCGCACGAATTCTCTGCTGTTGAGAAGCAAGAACCGAGCTAAACTAGCCCAGAACCTAAGAAACCCCAAACCAAACCCACTGCCTTTGAGCTGGCCCTGCCTCACAGCGACCCTTTAGGACAGGGTAGAACTGCCCCCGCGGCTTTCCCAGAGGGTTACTCTTCATGGGCATGGAGAGCCTCGTCTTTCTCCCAAGGAGCGGCTGGTGGTTTGGAACTGCTGGACTCCTTCCCTTAGCAGCCCAGTGCAGAAACCTCTGCGCCACCAGAGCTCCCACCTCGGGAATAACTATTAATGAAAACAGCCACCCACCACCCATTGTGAGAGCCTGAGCCATGTGAAGATGTGTGACTAGAATAAGCGCCAGTCCTGTGAGCCACTTAGACGCAATATTTAGATTCTCAAATAGGAAAATCTGTGGAACGCCTGGATGCTCTCTGATGGGGAAATGATTGATAACTTGTACGGACCCCTCTACTGCCGATCGAGAAAGGGGTCGTTTTTTGGCGTTGTCATCAGAGAATTGCCCAGGACCCTGAGCAGGAAAGGGGGCTCCTTACAGTGCCACGAGGATAATGTGATGCTGTCTTTCCTTTCTGGCCCCCGATAGAAACGCACACGACTGTTAGCATGATGAACCCCCGAGGTGATGGAGCAGGTGGAGCTCACAGTTTATTTTTGACTCTTCAAATGTTCGTTTGAAATTAAAAAACAAAACAAAAACACAAGTATGCATTTGCTTGGCTACTGCCTCCTTCTAGTTTGATACCAACGAAGAAGCTTCAGGTTTTCACACGCACGCACGAGTGCGCACGCCGCACAAACCATCTAGTCTCCCTCCAAAGCTTCATGGCCATCTAGTCGATTCTGACTCGTACTGGTAAGAGAGTTTGAAGACAGAAACTGTGGGTTTTCTATGCTTCAGAGACGAGGTTTGAATTTTTTGTTTTAAAGATGTTGGGGGGCGGGGGGGGGGGGAGTTGGAGAGATCCAGGTTTTGAAAGCCCCCCAGGCAGATCTTGTCCTCCTTGGCTAAGGACGTTCTGGTTTTGGTGTGCCTCGGCCAGTGCAAAGGAGTTGAATTGGATGTGTGTCAATGGAACAGAAGCGGTCTTCTAAGGCCTCCCACAAAGGTCTGGGCACTCTGTGACAAAGAAATAATCATCCCCGTGGCTTCCAGACTAAAAAGAATTCTATAGCGTTGATGTAAACAAACAGCCTTATTAAAGCCCCTTTCCCGTTGAACATCTATCTCTGAAAATTATTGTGACTTGTCTTTTTGATGGAAAAGAAGTCTCTTAAAAAAAATTAATTAAGATAGCGGACCTGGAAAAGGAACCCATGATTTGAAATCTCAGCCAGCTTGCCAACCGGCAGCCCTGGAGTTTGTAAGCGAGACTCTAGCGCCTAATAGACAGCCTGTAGTAGCACCCAGAAAGCCTGGGGCCTGCGATAGACACGGATTAGGGCCGAAAGAAACTCACCCTGTGTGTCCTTCCAATCAAGGAAAAAGGGGGGCCGTTACAGCCTCGCGCAAGTGAAGCCTTTTTTTTTTTTTTTGGTCCCTGGGAATTTGAGAAATCGAATGGTCTGTGAAGAAATTCTCCAACAACTAGAAATGAACTGAAATCTGGTGACCATTTCCCAATGCCTTTTCTTACTACATGACACGGTGTGGGGGCCCCAGTACCTTTCAGCTCTGTTTCAAGGTCGGGCTGGATTGGGATTATTAGAATCGCAATGTGGTGGCACAGCTTGAAGCCAGCTTCCATCGAGGTCACTGGCTCGTACGTGCAGACGTGGTTGAACTGGTATGTGCTCTGTTGTGTGTGATTTCAACTGCGACCAAAAAAGAAAAGATTTTCTAATCATAAAGAGAATCTTTTTAGTTCTCCTAAATCCAAATGTGCCGTTCCTAAAACAGTCAACTCAGAAATAAAGATCTTCTCACTTGAAAAAAACGGGAGGGGGGAAGCAATGTAGATGGCATTCATATGTGAGCACACACACACACAGTGTATTAGCCAATATTAACAGCGGAGTTCAGGTTAGTGAAAGAGAAATTGCAGCAAAGGAACGGACACTACAAAAACGTGAAAGTACTCAAGGATGCTTACAATAAATAACAGTGAAATAGGATTACAAAGCCATTGGAATACGTTTGTTCCTTGATGTTACCTGAATGGCAATTTTAAAATATAATCCTATTGAAAATCCATTAGTTAGGAAAGCCGTTTACAGAGCATGCTGCACAAAACATGGGAACCCAGCCTCCAAGATGAGGTTGAGTTTCATATCTATTGGCATAGAAAGATATCCATGGTATTATATAAACTGAGAAGACCAAATAGTAATTTTTTGTTCAAGTTACTGTTACACAAATGTATGATATGATACCAAGTATCCACAAAGATAAAATACAAATATGAGGCGCAGCACCTACAGAACAAACGATTCAATATACATTACCCAAAATCTGAAAGGGAACAAAACCACAAAGTAGTTACCTCTGCGAGGGGAGACTCTCTGGGGAGGGAGTGGGCCCAAGAGGGTCTTCAAACTCACTACCATCGAGTTAATTGCTACTCATAGCAACCCTACAGGACAGGGTAGAACTGCCCCTTGGGGGCTTCTAAGACTTGGGTTTCCAAAACCGTAAGTCTTTAAGAAAGGAGAAAGCCTCATCTTTCTCTAGCAGAACAGCTGGTGGTTTAGAACTGCTAACTTTGCGGTTAGCACCTCGACACATAGCCCACCACACCAGCAGGGCTCCTACGAGTTAGGGTACACAGCATGTCTTGATCAAGGGTGGTGACACAGGTGCATACTTATTCAAAAAGATTTAAAAGTTGTCAGGTTGTTAAGATTTGTGTCCTTTTCCATAGGTTTCCCCTCAATTGTGATACGTATATGGATATATTAGGGAGTGTCAAAAAGCTCCTGGTGAAAATCTCATACCTTTTCATTCCATTTTCCCATGAACTTTGTGCAGCACCCTTATATAGAGAGGAGGCAAGATCTTTGGAAGATGACCTTACGAGTGATTTTAAAAATATTTTTCCCTATGACATCTTTATTATTCAAATATTTTACAACAATCATCTATTTCTTTTACAGCCTGGGGGCGGGGGGACAAAATAATAATGGTATTTGTTAGGAGACCAAAAAATCAACCCGTAAGCATCAGTCTTGTGAGAATGCTTCTCCTAGACTTAAGATAGACTTGCCCTCCACCAGACGCATCTCTTGATTTATGGCGGATGTATCCAAGAGGAGCCCTGGTGGCGTAGTGGGTGATGCCTTGGGCTGCTACCTGCAAGGTCAGCGATTCGAAACCTCCAGCTATTAGTGGTAGCTTTCTACTCCCATAGAGTGATAGTCTTCGAAACCCACCGTGGGCAGTTCTGCCCTGCCCTAGGAGTCCACATCAACTCCATGGCCCCAGGCAGATCTTGTCCTCCTTGGCTAAGGACGTTCTGGTTTTGGTGTGCCTCGGCCAGTGCAAAGGAGTTGAATTGGATATGTGTCAATGGAACAGAAGCGGTCTTCTAAGGCCTCCCACAAAGGTCTGGGCACTC
>NW_022103900.1:1117878-1157773 GCF_000313985.2 Echinops telfairi
CCCCCCGCCCCCAACGACCATGGCAAATGTCAAGATCAACTAGAGGAAGGTACCGAGGAAGAAAACGAACAGGAGAAAATGTGGGTGTAGGCCACATGTTTTCCTGGAGTATCGGGCCCAGGTTCCTCCCTGGGAAATATATTCAAACCGACCCACACAGAATGAACGCAACCAGTCATCTGTGTGATCCTGGGGTAGGCATGGCAGGAGAATTGTTCAACACTCGCTCTACTATGTTACTGTTGGGTTGGTTTTTTTTAATGGAATCCATCGGTGGTAAAGAGCCTACCTTGAATACTCTGAAGTCTAAACACTAGACTTCTGGGAGGACCCGAGATACACGTATTTGACTTTTCTTCGAGTTTGTGGAGGAAGAGGTGCTTCTCTAGATACAGGTCCAGTTTGCAATGTCATTTGCAGTATCAGTTGTGTGCAGGATGATGTGGTGGGTTGACGGACACAGGTCTTCCGAGGATGGCTCTTCGGTTTGTGTACCACATATCCCTGGGGGGTACCAGCCAAGTACACTCAGCTGTACAATCTCATCGAGACCAGTGGGCTGGCTTGATGTGAACGAAGCAGATGAGTGTTTGTGTTGGGATGTTGTTATTTTGAATCCTTGTAAATGGCAGCTCCTTCTGTGTTCTTCTGCCTCCTTAACTTGGGTAGAATGGCAGTGCCATCTCTTCCCATGCCCGCACCTTCATCTGTCCTATCTCCCAGAAACCCATCTGCCCGGGACTCAGGGCGTGGGTATGATGTAACACACTCACAGCTGGCCCAGGGTAATGGCCACGATTGCCTCCATGTATTGAAGCTCGACTCTGTGCTGAGAGGGTTACAGAGATTCTTTGGTCTCTTCCACACAGAGCGGCCAACTGACCCAGCTTCAAACTCGTTTGTAGGACTCCAGAGACCAGGTTCTTCCCTCCCCCAGCTCTCAGTTCCTAGAGGCTGTTCGCCTTCTCCAGCCCCAGGAATGCTCTTTCTTAGCCCCCAACGCTCCACCACCACCTCGCCCATCCTCACCCTTCCTCGCCCACAGAGATCTCGACCTCATCACCATGACCAGCCAGCTGCCAAGGAGTCGACTGTGGCTCATGGGCACCCCAAGTGAGACAGGACAGGCCTGTGCTCCAGAGGATTTTCAACAGCTGGTTTGGGGGGAGTCTATTCCACGCTTTCTTCTGAGGCACATCTGGGAGGGGCCCCTCGGTGAGCAATCATGCAGGTCCACCATTTGCACCACTCCACTCCAGCAGAGCAAGCTAGGCCTCCGCTTGCCCCGTCTCCCATGTGGACAGTCACTGTTCAGTGCGTGTGCTTGTGTGTGTCTGTGTTGCTGCACCGAGAGCCTTAAGAAGCTGGGGGCCAGGCCAGTTCCAAAACCATTAGCACCGATGGCAGCCAAGATGCCTGGCACACAGCAGGGCTTATGAACAGCTGGTCGATTTACGAATCAAGGCAGCTATCAAAGAATCCCTCTATAGCTCCAATGGTCACCTCTTCAAACTACTTCGAGTTTAGCCGCCGATGATTACATTTGCAGAGAGAACTCAGCACGGACACTTGCTGCACCCCTCAAAAATCACTTCTGAGCTTCTCAGGGTGCAAAGGGGCCTTCGTGGGACAGTGGTTCAGTCCTCCGCTGCTGGCAGACGGCTGGTGATGCAGAGCTGACTATCCACTCCCGTAAAGGGGACAGTCTTAGAAGCCTGTGTGGCCGTTCTTCTCCGTCACATGGGATGGCCATGGCGGAAGAGCCCCTAACCACCACCGCACCGGAGGCACAGGCTTCTGCCAGCCAGCCTTCCCCCTGCTCTGGTGTCTCCAACACACCTGTAGCCGGCTGCCACCACACGGGCCGCCTAGGACTTTCCGTACGTGACGAGATCCCGGGCCCACTAGGTCTCGGGGAGCTATCTTTTCCGAGTCTCCAGGGTAAAACTCCAGGCTGCTAGCAATCATTAATATTGGCGTGACTCTGCCCCACCACTAAGTACTATATTGCTCGTTAGTTTCATGTACCACGATCATACTCTAGTGATATCATACACTGTGACAATCTTGATACTTTTGTCTGACACGCCAACAAACCTGACAATCTCGTTTTTTTAAGGCATCTGCAATTTAAAGGGGGGCGGGGAGCGTACACTCTAATATCGTCGCGCCCTCCCCATGTGAGGAGGGGGCTGATCCTACTCGGAGTGGGACATTCTGAAATGCTGTCAGAATTCTTAAAGTTACACAAAGATCCTCTTGGCGCTACAAGGGAGGAGACAATAGCCACCGCCACCTGAATAGATGGCTGTCACTCCAGACGACAGCCTGCCTGCCATTCCGAGGTAGCTTTTCAGGGGAGTGCTAGGCTGAGGGAGGCCTGGGCGGGGCAGGTAGTGTTCAGACCCCAGCTGCTAGCGGCAGACACTAACCTGGCCTGGATGATCCCTTCAATAGGACAGGGCTGTGAGTCTGAGAACAAGGGCTTTGCATTCAATACGTATCCATCGCTGACAAACTCAGGTGACCTGTTCGAATCCACTGCGCCTTTTGTTTTCTACATTCATCCACAAAGCTGCTCAGCAATGCAGCGGCGACCCACGCCTGGGTGGCGTTGCACTCTTTGATTTACCTTGGTTCATCTTAAAAAACAAGCAACCAAGAAACAAACACACACACAAACCGTGTCTGTCCCCAGATGAGTACTGGCCTGGCTCTTTGATAGCTACAATCAAATTGAAGTGTTTGCCTCCTTTAAAAACATCCGTTATCAAAAGACTTTAGCTTCGTGTTATACATCGAAGTGCACAATATTCTTGCCAGTCCGGATGCTTCGGAAAGAGTGAGGTCAGCCCCTCACCCCCAGCCCCGAGGTTGTAAAACCAGGCACCGGCGTTTGAGCGCGGGACTGCTGGTTTCAAAGAGCAGTGGCCCGGACTGGCAGGGCCTGCGCCTGGGCGGTCACAGCATCCAGGCCGCCAGCCAGGCAGGGCGGCTGTGTCTGGCATCATTTCACAGCCTTAATAAGATCTGTGTCCTTCCCAGGCGTCAGATTAGAGCTCTTCTATGACCCCAGCACGCCGGCACCACCACCTCTCTCTCACCTTTGGGGCCAGGAAAGCTCTAATCTTCAGCCTGCTCCTTGGGGGGCTGCAGCAATACCCCCAGCTGTGTGACTGTGCACCCGCTGCCTGATGTCGGGGTGGCTTCGGCGGTTTGGGGGACACTGGCCCTTCAACCCGTTGGCGGGGAGCCACGTGGGGCCTGGCTGGGCTCCCTCCCCTGGCAGCCTCATCTGGATAGCAGGCATTTGCAACCCCCAGCCCTGCACAGGTAGGAAGCACATCACAACTCATTAGTAATTTACTGCTACAGTAATTTTTATAATTACTGCCAGGAGGCCTCATTAAATTTGATCTAATGAATAAATATTGTATTTTTTCAACGTGATTACCAGCACAGCTTAAGCTGAGTGCCATAAACAATTATTTTCCTCACGACTCGAGATGTCGGTGACTATTGATTTCTATTTCATAAAGAATTGACTGTAGCCACACCGATGCTATAAATGACTCCAGGAACAGGCAGCACCCCCGGCGTCAATGCCTAAGCAATACAGAGCCCCTGAAACAGCCCAAGCGGCTGGAGGGGAGTCGGAAGGAGACTCATTGGCCTGTAAGGCTGAGTGGGCCCCACTGAAGATAGGGGCTCCTTAGGGACCGTGGCTGTGGTTCCGGCCTCCCATTGTGAGCCGGATCGAGCTCCCATGCTGAACAATAAAGTTCACAGCTGATTTTTGCATCGAATCAAATAAAATCCAAAGGGAAAAAAAAGGGGGGGGGTCGCAACAGCAAGTAACTTCCGACACCAAACGTGCAAGCCAGGATGTAAGAGAGGAGACTCACACCTAGCCTAGTCATTCATCCGTGTTTCTGCGCTTCTGCTAAAGATTCGGTGTTTCCCTCCTTCCTCGCTTGTGGTTGTAAATTTTGTGCGGTGGGATTCCCTGTTGTAAACTAGTGGGGTGCACAGTTCTCCTCTGTGTGGTGGTTGGTATTCCACTGGGAACCTCATTCCTCTTCGTAGACCATCATGAAATGTGTCCGGATGCTGGGAGATTGTCCTCTCCCTCTCGCAATTTGCTGCTGCCGGTGACCTTCCCTCGTCCTGCCTCACTGCTGTCTTCCTCTTGTAGAGCTACTGTCTCTGAAATGCCAGGAGCTGGCCTCAGGGAGGAGCCCTGGGGGTGCAGAGTTAGGCATTGAGCTGCTCACCATAAGGTCAGCAGTTCGAAACCACCAGCCTCTCCAAGGGAAACCAAGTTGCGATCTTGAAAACCCACAGGCTGAGTTGTACCCTGTTCTCTAGGGTCACGATGAATCGGAATCAACTAGATGGTAAGGAGGGGGGTGGCTTCAGTGAACAGACATTTATTTTCTCACAGGTGGGAGGCACACCTCAAACTCACAGCCATCGAGTCCTTTCTGCATCCTGGTGAGCCTACAGGACAGGACAGAACTGTGCCCATGGGTTTCCAAGGCGGTAACTCTTGACAGGAGCAGAAAGCCTCATCATTCGCCCAGGGGGCAGCTGGTGGTTTCAGATGCTGATCACGTGGGTCCCAGTCTAGGGGGTAACCCACCACACCAGCAGGGTTACAATCCGGGACACTGACTGTAGGAGGAGGTTTTCTCCTGCTGATGACCCGGGGAAGGTCCTCGTCTCCTTTCAGCTTCTGCTCCTCAGTTCCCTGGGGGTCCCCACGAGGCAGCAGTCTTCCCCAGAAGGCCTTTCCTTGTTCTGTGTCTCAGCGACACCTTTTATATCTCAAAGGTGATTAGCTTAAGATCTCTCAGGGTGTTAACATAACAAAGAAAACCCGGATCCCAGATGGGATTATATTCGCAATATACATGTAGATATATATATATTTTTTTTGCAACACATATTTAAGGGTGACATTTTCTATTTATAACAGTGCTCTTGTTTGACCTCTCCTTCTCCCCTAGAGCAGAGGTTCTCTGCCCTCGGTACACATTAGGTCCACCTGAGGACCATCTGAACCTTACTGATACACATGCCCTAGTCCCAAAGATTCTGATTTCATTGGTCCAGAGTAGGGACTAGCTACATCGTTTTGGTTTTTTTAAATTTGTTTAACGCACCAGATTATTATAATATGTAGCCAGTATAGCCACCTGAGATCCAAAACATCTCAAGAATAGCTCTACCTCACTGAACACTACTGACAGAAGATCTGACAAGCTGTGGGATGACATCAAGAGCATCATTCATGACTAAAACAAAAGGTCATGAAAAAGACAGGAGAGAAAGAAAAGACCAATGTGGATGTCAGGAGAGACTCCGAAACCTGCTCATGATTAGAGGAAAGCTAAAGCAAGGGGAAGAAACGATGACGTTAAAGAGCTGAAAGGAAAATGTCAAAGGGAAGCTCAAGAAGACAAAGTATTATAATGAAATGTGCAAAGACGTGGAATTAGAAAACCAAATAGAATATGCTCAGCATATCTGAAGCTAAAAGAAGTGAAGAAGAAAAAATTCAAGTCTCAAGGTACACTATTGAAAGATTCAGTGTGCAAAACAATGAACAATTCACGGGGGGCGGGGAGAAGAACTGGCCAACATTCAGCCATTTCAAGGGGCAGAATAGGATCAAGAACCAATGGTACTGAATGACGTCCAAGCTGCACTGAAGGCATTAGAGGTAATAAAAAAAAAATTTAAAGCCCCCAGTGATTGACAGAATACCAACTGAAATGTTTTGGCAAGCTGGTGATGCTCTGGAAGCACTCACCAAGAAATCTGGAAGAAAGCTACCAACTGACAGTCCATCTGACTAGAAGAGATCCATATCTGTACCTGTCCCAAATAAAAGTGACCCAGCAGAGTGTAGAAATTATCGAAAAATATCATTAACATCACAGGCAAGTAAAATTTTGCTGAAGAGCATCCCAAAACAGTTGTACCAGTACATCAACAGGGAGATGCCAGAAATGTAAGTCCAATTTAGAAGAGGATGTGGAAGGAGAATTATCAATTGTTGACGTCCGATGGCTCTTGGCTAAATGCAGAGTGCCAGAAAGATGTTTACCTGTGTTTTATTGACGATACAAAAGTGTTTCATTAACTATGCAAAAGCATCTGACTGTGTGAATCGTAACCACCTATGGATAACATTGCGAAGAATGAGAATTCCAGAACATTTCATTATGTTCATAAGGAGACTGTACCTGGACCAAAAGGCAGTTATTCAACTAAAACAAGGGAATACTGCATGGTTTAAAATCAGAAAGGTGTGCATCAGGGTTGTACCCTCTCACTACACTTACTCAATCTGTGTGCTGCGCAAATCGCCAGAGAAGAATATGGCATCAGGGTCAGAGGAAGGCGTATTAAGAACCCGCAATATGCTGACGACACAACCTTGCTCACTCACAGTGAGGATGATCGGAGCACTGGCAGCTTTCTGTATGGATTGCAACTCAATGTAAAGAAAAGCAAAACCCTCACAACTCAATGCTCACGGAAGAAGTTGTCAAGAAATCAAACGATGCATTGCGTTGGGCAAACCCTCACAAGAGGAAGAGAAAAGCAGTCACTTTGAGGACTCACATGCATCTGACCCAAGCCAGGTATTTTTAGTTGCCTCATATGTATGTGAAAGTTGGATACTGAATAAAGAAGACAGAAGAAGAATCCATGCCGAGAATCTTAAAAGGACCACGGGGTGTAAGAATAACGAACAAAGCTGTCTTGGATGAAGTGCAACCAGAATGGTCCTTAGAAGGGAGGAGGGACAGACTTCATCTCACGTGCTTTGGGTGTGTTTTTAGGAGAAGATAGTCCCAGGAAAGGGGCATCATGTTCAGGAAACTGGAGGGTCAGCAAAAGAGAGGAAGACCATCAAGGAGACAGATTTAAACTATGGTGCTAGCAAAGACTATTAAAAGTACTATAGACTGTCAGAGGAACGGACAAAGCTGCTTTGGAAATAATACAGCCAGAATGTTCCACAGAAGCACGGATGGTCAGACTTCGTCTCACATACTTTTCTCAGGAAAGACCAGTCCCTGGAACAAGTAGCTTTTACCTGCTTGGTAAAGTTAAAGGGCAGCCAAAAAGCGGAAGCCCCCCCAGTGAGATGGATTGCCACAGTGGCTGCAGCAATGGGCTCCAGCATCACAGTTGTGAAGCTGCCACAAGACTGGGTGGTGTTTCCTTCTGC
Organism: Echinops telfairi; assembly: GCF_000313985.2. Classification (NCBI taxonomy): domain Eukaryota; kingdom Metazoa; phylum Chordata; class Mammalia; order Afrosoricida; family Tenrecidae; genus Echinops; species Echinops telfairi. Next base: position 1,125,125 of record NW_022103900.1, read on the forward strand.
TGTACATGGGTCACCACGAGCCACAACGGACTCGGCAGCACCCAACAGCAGCAGCAGCAGCATCGACAACCACTCCCCTACAAGGGGAGAAGATAAAGGTAGGAAGCTAGATCTGTAAGGTAAAAACCAGAGCTCCAGCCCCAGATAGACCCAGGATGCCACAGGGGTAGTTGTTACAGACTGTGGAAAATAGAGCCTAGTGGGTCCAGACTCTGGAGGTAGACAAATGGGCACATTTGAGTCCACCACAGAGGGCATGGACTTGGAGAGTCCAAGGATGGAGCAGGTTGTAGAAAGGGGATTGGTTTATAAATTTGTCTCCCTTCATTTCAAGATTAAGGACCACAGAGAGCAAGGAATCACTCTGCCCAGCAGGACAATGAAGTCAGTGTGATATAGGATAATGATAAGAATTTGAGCTAAAAATGGGAATTTAATTGAAGGCATGTTTTTGCATCAGTCAATCAATCTTTCTACTCCTGCCCTATGGGTGACTCTAATTATGAATTACAATTTTATTCAAAGGTATACTTTTTATAACTATGAAAGTATAATAAGCAAAAATAAAACAAACAGGTATGTTCTAAAATGTAATGAATTTAAGATTATCTTCCACATAACGTGCATTAGGCTGAGTTCTCTAGAGAAGCAAAACCCATGTATGGGTAGAGAGAGAAATTTCTATCAGGAGGATGGCTCACACAGTAGAAGCAGGAAAGTACAGTTGGAATCCCCACAGGCTGGTGGCTAGAAAGGCAGGCGAATCCCAGGTAAACAGGTCAGACAGCAGGCCCTGATGGCTCCTGGGATTGGTAGGCAATATGGAAGGCCATTGGTTCAAGCCAAAGAACTGGAGATCAATGAACCAGACGCATGATCCCAACCCAGCAAAAAGCAAGTGGGCTTTTCCACAGTATCTACTTATATAGGAAGTAGGTCACACCCCGAGGAAACTTCTATTCAATTGCATAAGGGCTGAGATCTGAGTGAAGGGGTTATGCTCCACCTTGATCTTCTTACAACAGCTTGGGTGCTCATGGTAGATCCCTTAATGAAGTAGATTACATTGTTAGATCACATCATGAAGGATTCCCAGGCCTCAACTGTCAAGCCATTCAGAATCCTGGTCTAAGGACACATAACCAGGGAAAATCCTGACCCACAGACACAAAAAAACTTTAGTTGCTGTAAAACCTAACTATCACACCCCTTTTTGGGCTCAACATTTTTGTCGGTATCTGCAAATAAATTGTTATCTATGGTTAATCTAAGAATGGGGATTTCTTATTCATAAGGCAGTGTTGATTCATTCATATTCACACAGGTGAGACTACGGAGAGTGGTAATAATCTTTCTCCATTTGGAAAGACTGAAAGTCAGAAACTGACCACTGGACTACCCAAATTGGCAAACATGCTCAAGGACGCATTGGTGGGGAAGAGATTCCTGTAACAATGAGAGTAAAAGCATAAAAAACAAATTGTATTTAAATACACCAACCATGAGCAATAGTACCAGCTTGGACTTACTGTCATCGCGCTGATGCTGACTCCTAGCAACCCGATAGGACAGGGCAGAACTGTCCCTGTGAGTTTGAAGGACTTTAACTCTTTGCAAGAGTGGAAAGCCTAGTCTTTCACCCCGGAGCCTGGAAGGCAATGAAAATGTGACTGTGGAAGAAATGCCTCCTCAAGTACATTGACCTTACGGAATAACAAAGCTTGCAGACCTTCGTTTGCTGATGGGCCATGACTCAAAATGAGAACAGCTGCAAGCATCCACTAATGGAAGGCATGAAGTAGGACTCTGGGAAAATTGGAAGTTGTCAAAAATGAAATGTAATGAATAAAGAATATCCTGAGCTGAAAATGGGCTTTGCATTGGTCGTTTTGAGTCAGACCATCATATGGTCTACTATTATTAAGGAAGAATGCATTGCGTTCATTGTTTCTTAAAAAAATCCTGCTCTAAGGATGCAAAACCTTCTGCTTTGCATTCTCCGGAAATGAAGTTCTTAATGTCATCCCACGACTGATTCAATGCATCAAATTTCTGCTTGAGATGGTCTGAAAATCCAGGTGGGATCTACCCAAGATTGGATTTTGGCTTTGGTGGACTTGTTGGTTTTTTTCAGCTTCACCTTGAACTAGCATATGAGCAATCGCGCTGTTTCACAATCAGCCCCTGATGATATTATACTTCTCCATTTCATCATCTCTTTCCACAGATGTAGTCGATTTGATTCCTGTATATTATATTGGGTTAAGTCCACATAGATAGTCACAATTACGTTGTTGGAAAAGGCATTTGCAATGAATAAGTCATTGGTCTTGAAAATTCTATCATACAGGCTCCACCGTCGTTTCGAGCTCCAAAGCCATTCCCTTCTCTTTGTTGCAAGCTTTTGCATCCCAGTCACCAGTAACTTTCTTTTTTAAATCATTTTCTTAGGGGCACATATAACTCTTATCATACATACATCAATTGTGTAAAGCATATTTATACATTCATTGCCCTCGTCATTCTCAAAACATTTGCTCTCCACGTAAACCCCTGGCATCAGCCCCTCATTTTTCCTCCTCCCTCCCCGCTCCCTCATGAACCTTTGATAATTTATAAATTATTATTTTGTCATATCTTACACTGTCCAACGTCTCCCTTTTCTGTTGTCTGTCCCACAGGGAAGAGGCCTATATGTAGATCCTTGTAATCGGTTTCCCCTTTCCACCCTACCCTCCCTCCACCCTCCTGGTATTGCCACTCTCACCACTGGTCCTGAAGGGATCATCCGCCCTGGATTCCCTGTTTCCACTTCCTATCTGTACCAGTGTACATCCTCTGGTCTAGCCAGATTTGTAAGGTAGAATTGGGATCATGATAGTGGGGAAGGGGTGGGTAGGAAGCATTTAAGAATAACAGGAAAGTTGTATGCTTCATCATTGCTACACTGCGCTGACTGGCTTGTCTCTTCCCACACGACCCTTCCATAAGGGGATGTCCAATTGCCTATAGATGGGCTTTGGGTCCCCACTCTGCACTCCCCCTCATTCACAATATGATTTTTTGTTCTGATGATGCCTGATACCTGATCCCTTCGACACCTCGTGATCACACGGGCTGGTGTGCTTTTTCCATGTTGGCTTTGTTGCTTCTGAGCTAGATGGCCGCTTGTTTACCTACCAGTAACTATCTTGATGGCATGTTTGACCAATTTGATCCTGCAGAAGTTAATAAAGTCTTCAGTCTTCTCATCATTGACATTTGTGTTTGGTGCATATATTTGAATAAGGTGTATTCACTGGTCTTCCTGTGGGCATATGGATAGTATCCTATCACAGACAGTACTGTACTTCAAGAAGGATCTTGTCAAGTTATTCTTAACAATGAACATAACACCATTCCTCTCTGTCATTTCTGGCATAGACCATATGATTTTTTATTTGATTCAAAATGATCAACGCTAGTTGATTACGGCTCACTGATGCCTAGGGTATTGATCTGTAGGTGTTCCATCTCATTTTTGATGACTTCCAATTTTCCTAAATTCATACTTGGAACTTTCCAGGCCCCAATTATTAACTGATGTTTGCAGCTGTTTCCTGTCATTTTGAACCCTTCCACATCAGCAAATGAAGGCCCCCAACGCTTTATTCCACCAAAGCATTAAGACCGCTCTACTTTGAGGTGGTAGCTCTTGTCCAGTCGTCTTTTGAGTACCTTCCAACCTGAGCGGTTCATCTTTTCGCACTGTATCAGACAATGTAAGGCTGCTTTTCATAAGGACTGATTTTCTGGAAGTGAATCACCACTTCCTTCTCCCTAGTTTTAGTCTGAAAGCACCACTGAAACTTGTCCTCCACTGGTGAACTATCAATGGCATAGCTTTCAGCATGATGGAAAACCATGAGCTACCACGATAAGATAAACCAGCAGACAAGTGGTGGCCATTGCCGTTGGGGATATAAAAGGGTACAGGGGCTGTGGAAAAGAGTTTGTAGTTGCTCAAGAAGTTCAACAGAATTCCCACATGGCCCAGCAATTTCAGTCCTAAATATATATATATAAATAAATAAACATGTATTTAATGGAAAAAACAGAATAGGTACCCAAACAAAGACTAGTACACAAATATTCATTTGGGCACTATTCACCACACAGATATTCATTTGGGCACTATTCACAATTGCCAAAAGACAAAAACAATCCAAATGTCCATAGGCTTAATAATGGATGAACAAAATGGTTCTATGTTGAATGTTGATTATGATTACCAATATAATGGGATATTATACAGCCACAAAAGGGAATGAAGTGCTAATAAGTGCTATAGCATAGCTGGACCTGATGATGTATGAAAAGAGCCAGCTGCAGAAAAAGCACGTATTGGATGACACGTGAACACCCAGCATAGTTGCCCCATGCTGAGGGAAGGAGAAACGCGGAGTGACCACTGCATGAGCAAAAGGATCCTTTTTTTAAAAAAAATAGTTGTACTGACATATAATTCACAAATCAAACAATTCAATGGTTTAAATATTTTAAAGTTACGTAATCATCACCATCAATTTTAGAACATTTTCTTCATTCTTGTATCCATTATTATTAGCTCCCCAACTTCCCTGTCACAACCCTACAAAAGTATTAATTGCTTTCTCTATAAATTGACCTATCCTCAGTTTTATATAAAGAAAATACCCCCCAAAAAAACTCAACAGAATAAAACACCAAAAAATTCTGAATCCTAAGGATAACAGAAAGTAGTTAAAAATGGACCCAAAGGGAAAACAAATGACAGTATGCTCCATTTTATCCCCCTACAACTACAGTCCTCCACTTCCTAAAGCACTGTCTGCGAGCAAGGCCAGACACACAGTAGGTCAATGGACCAATAGCCTTCAATGGTGGCTGAGTGCATTGGAGGCTCTGTGAATGGACTTGGGGTCTTCACAGTCATTCACAGATGGGCTTCTTTTGGAGTTATATGAAAGACTGCAATAAGATGTGGTAACAGTTTTGCCGTGAATGCCACTGAATTGTACATTTGTAAATGGTTAAAATGATAAACTTCTATTATGTGAATTTTATTTCAATTACAATAAAAATATTCAAAAAATAACTATTATTTCAATTAAAATAATAATAAAGCTAAGGGGACAAAATAGTATCAAAAGCTAAACATTGGGCAGAGACTCAGAAATCTTGACATTGGACTGTTTCCAAAACACAGTTGTCTGGTAAAACAACCTAAGTTGCCTAAGAATTTGTCCCAATTCTTCAGCGTCCCACAACTCCACTTGCTGAAATCAATTAATAGAGTTCTTGGTGTTTGCCCTGATCATCACGCAGGCAGGTAAACTTTAGTTAATATCCTTCCCTCCCTCCCCAACAGTAAAAAATAAGATAAATAGACTCTATCTCCATAATTGTACTTAGTCATTTAGTGCAGTAGCATCTGCTTATCATGATTTACAAGAATTTGGCTAGCAATGAGAGTTGCAGAAAACATTTGCATAAAGGAATTTTATTTACATATTTTCCCTTCTTAAGCAGTAGATACTCAAAATGGTCATGAAAACTCGGGCAAGTTCAGTATCAGCACTGGTGATTAATACTTTTCTAAGAGCCATACTGTATGATCCACAAGAAATGAACATTTAGTTATCCAACTGAGAGGACAGGGTGAAGGTGGGTGTCTTAAAGTGAGGTGCAGTGACTTACTTGGCACGGGTGTTCTAGCCAGTCTTTGTAACTCCTACCAAATGACTGGGCCGGACCATCCAGATTGAATGTATGCACTCTTTTCCTAATGGGACTGGGAAGGAGAAGGTGGAGGGAAGTGCCGATAGGTTTACCCTAGTCATATAGAAATGAGGGATTGTTAACAAGGTTAATTGTGACGGTAAAACCCCAGAACTCTTAATATGGGGGACTGATCACTTGACATCCTGCTGGGTATAAAACGAGCCATCTCGAAAACAGGAAAGGGGACTCTCACTACCATCATGAAAGGAGAGCCCAGAGCAGAGTATATCCTTTGGACCTTGAAATTCATGCATGCTGAACCTCCTCGATTCAGAAGACACCAGAGGGACACCAGAGCAGTGGCCGAGGAGCAGCAGCAGACAGCAGTATGGAATGTGTCAAGTTGAGTGCCTTCCAAAAGGCGCATGGCTTGCAGAATGGGTGCCTCCAGGCACTTTTTGGGGGTGCTAGGTTTGCTGACTCATGGAGCTAGGGCTGAGTGTCGTTGGTCGGAAGCTTAGATTTATCAACAGTACTAACGGAGTTTTGTAACACTGTCTGTGCAGAGCGGAGATCAAGGGACCTCATGGTTGAGAGGTCAAGGATCAGAGAGAGGTACACCCACAGGCAAGACTGAGAAGAGACTTCTGACTGAAAGAATTATATTCTGAGTATTTTTTTTTATCTTGTACTGTAACCTGTTAATTTCCCTGATGTTATTAGGTGCCCTCAAGTTGGTTCCAACTCATAGTATCCTCTGTTCGACTGAACAAAACACTGCCAACTCCTGACACAACTTCAAAATTATGTTTCAGTACACTGTTGTCACAGTGTCAATCTGGCTTATAGAAGGCCTTCTTTTCCACAGCCTGTCTACCTTACCAAGCATGCGTACTTAAGACAAAGTCTCACCATCCTTGCTTGTAAGGAGCTTCCTGGTGGTACTTCCTCCAAGACAGATTTCTTTGTTCTTCTGACAGTTCATTCTACTTTGGGGGGCAACATCCTAATTCAAATGCTCCAATTCTTCTGTCATCTTCTTTATTCATTAGCCAACTTTCACATGCATATGAGGCAATTAAAAACACCAAGGCTCAGGTGGACCTGCCCTGTGGGTTTCCACGACCATGAATCTTTATCGTAGAAAGCCTCATCTTCCCCCCAAGAGCAGCTCCTTAGCTATGTGCCGCCATAGCTCCTTTAGTTACATATTGGGCTGCTAACCTAAGGTCAACAGTTCGAAATCACCAGTAGCTCCAGAGAAGAAGAGGCTTTCTACTCCAATAGCGTTCATCTCAGAAACCTACAGGGGCAGTTCTACCCTGTCTTGCTGACAGGGAGTTTTGGATTTAGAAATGATTAAAACATGGCCAACACCAGACAATTCCCAAACAAGCCTCAATTTAGATGACCTTTCTTTTTCTGTTGGATCTACACAGAACACCCGTTGTCCAAATCTAGCTGACCACCCTGAAACTAGAAGGAAGATGGGGCGCTGTGCTCCAGGGAGGATTTCGTCACAGAAACCTCTGGGGGCAGCTCTCTCTGTCCCATAGGGTTGCCAGTGGTCGGAATCAACTAAGTGGCAAGTTTGGTTGCCCCCGCCCCCATAGCTGTTTGCTAGAAAAGGATTCTCAGCTAAGCCTGGAGCAAAAGTCAGCACGCTTCCATGAAGAACCAGATCACAAATATGTAAGACTGTGGGCCATTGGGTTTGTCACAAAAACGACTCTGTGAAAACCAGTTGGTCGTGTGAACCTAAGCGGTGGCAGCTTCTGGACGGCACAAAACACTGGGTGAGAGCGCTCCTAAGACCCTAACTGGCTTAACACTAGGCCTACAGACATTTCTTATACACCCATCGCTATGGACATGCATCAAACCAACACGTGAACGATACCGCGCATTTTCTTTAAAGACACAATGATATACTATTAACTTATAAATGCAACCATGCGATACTACATATATAAAATTTAGAGCAGTGAACATCTTACAACATTTGAGACGCTGGGGCTACATAGCACAGGGGTGCTTGGGCAAGTCAGTATGGCAATGTCAACTGCACTGTTAATTGTAACAGTTGCTTTCATGGATGAAGTTGGTTTCCTGGGATTAATACTTGATTTACATTTGCGTCAAATTGATGCCTATCTGTAGAGATGGGCATACCACACAGAGAGACTAGAAGGCTTAGAAGGAAATGAATTTGGATATGTATATATGTCTCATTAAATGGATACATCAACATAAATGATAAATGTAAATCATTTCTGTAATTTTCATTGAGGAAATCAAAAGTGCTTCAAAATGACACTACCCGTAAACCTAGTGTTAAGATTCTCAATCCTAAAACAGGCCTCAAGGAACAGTATGTACTTAATGGATTGCGTAACAAAACCAAACTAGTTATTACAAAATCAATGTTAGTTCCTGGGTTGGCTACTGGTAAAGGAAAATACTATAAAACCTCATGGGATATGTTGTTTTCTCTCAGGCACGGTTGCTGTCTGTTGATTTTCGGATCGGATCAGGAACTGGAAACCAGAAAGGCAGAGCGGTGATGGAATGCTAGCCTTCCACACAGAAGGCCCAGGGTCCTTTCCTGGGCAGTACACTCTGTCTCTAAGCACAGGTGCCACTAGTTTATCAGCAGAGCCCTACTTGTCGCTGATACCGAACAGGTTTCAGCAGAGCTTCCAGACTGACAGAGACTAGGCAGAAAGGCCGAGGGATCCACTTCTGAAAATCAGCCAACAAAACCCCAATGGATCACACGATGGTCTGACCCAGTTTTGTACATGAGATGCCCAGGAGCTGGGAGATGGCAGCCAACAATAGAGACGGAAATGGCATTGTATTTAAATGAGAGAATAATTACAATAAGCATAGCCCCTGAGATTAAAAAAAAAAGGAGACAAGCTAGAACAAAACATTTTATTATTAAAATAAACACCTTTGTATAAAAGCATTACAGGTCAAAAGCTCTATTTACATGTACTGATTCAAGGGCTGATGATTCACCCAACACTGACCAGGGTGCACCAACAGAGTAGACCTACCTCGACCAGAGCAGATTAATAAAAAAAAGGAAACATTTTCAGAAAGCTGCCTAAAGACTAGGCTGGCAGAACTGTCACATAGCAAACGGTTGAGAATCAACAATCTCCAAAAAAGGCACTTCTCATTGCAATAAAAGCGCTTAAAATCTGCACCCGGACCCCATGGCCAGCTGGTAATTTCTTCAAGGAAGTAAAAACTGGCAAAGCTCCGTGGACTAGGATTTATTTACTAAGCTGCAATTCCCATGCAAAACGACTCAAGACCTAAATCGAGATACTTTCCCGAGGAACGGCAAAAGCCTTGGCACACTAAAATTATACTAAAGTTTTATACCAAGAATTTCAAATGAGCCTCCTGAAGTTTCACCACTAATTTCCGATGATTTTAAGTATATCATTGCTCACAAACCTTTGGATCATAATGACAGTGTAAGCAGGATTCGCCACTTAACCTTGTGATGGAATAAATCAGCAACAACGAAGTCTCTACCGTGGCAACTTGTATAATGAGCGCCCAGATCCAGAGGCAGCTAAAGCAATGCACTCCACTTTGCAACAATTACCTAATTTTTCCACATGCGCTAAGGCCCTTGTGACTCCATTCTGCTAAAAATACCAGCAAGTAGGAACACAAAAATCACACGGTTGTTCCCAATGTAAACAGCGAGAGGGCTGTTCTATGGAACCGAACAGATTTAGTTTAGTTAACACTACTTTGTTCTAAGTGCTTGGTTTTTTGGGTGGATTGCAAGGTTATTTCAACACCAATCAACCCTTGACACAAAGACGGTCTTCCCCCTACGGCGCAGCAGGTGGTACTGGACAGTGGGCCGTTCGGCTCGCAGCCAAGTACTTAACCACTGCTGCACCACAGCTCCCAAATCAATTAGGCTTTCATAGAATGGGCGCTTCGAAGAGTGCGGAAAGTAAGTGGTGGGAGAGGCCCAATGAAAAAGAAAGGGACAACTTTGCAGGGCTGGGGGCCGGAAGAGACAGTGCAGAACGGCAAATGCCAACCTAGCAATCTATGTACACACGCCTATGGCCCGCGAGCTGGGCTGGATTTGGGTTTCCGGTGAAACAGAATGAGCATTCTTGACTGGGGTTGCAACCACTGACAAAACCGGACCGTTTAACAAGGTCACTTGGGAAGTACAAGGCCTGCGAGCAGTGACGTCTTCGTCGGGCTATTCCGCTTGCATTTCAAACTCCCGTTTCAGACTGTCAAAAGAGGAACGGGAATATACGTTAGCATCTGGTTTCCAAGCTAAGAATTTCTCTTTTGAAAGCCCAATTCACTTAAAACAAACAAAAGTCCGTCTTACGGCGTTCTTACAGTCCTAGGGCTACCCACACGAATGCACACAAATCTCTCGTCTGCATCTTGGTAACCACACCCAGATGGCTATAACATGTTCCCAACACTCCGAAACGTTCCAGCCATTCTCTCTCCCAGACAATCCCCTCCCCTTCCCCTGACCCAGAGATAACCACGATTCTGCCTTCGACCCCCTTGCTATCAAGACACATAAATGGCTGTGAAGATTCAGACGCCGGAGAGAGGGGAAAGGCAGCCACCATTACCTTTTCAAGTAATCGTGCACATTCCCAAAGCCGTGGTACTTGGCCAAATACACCAGGACCCCAGTCGCACACCGTCCATCGCGCTGCCGACAGAAGCTGCAGTTACAGATCCCACGGCAAGGCGGACAGTGCCAGTTCTAGAGAATCGTAGAAAGGCATCATTAACAGGGCTCAGGTGCTGCTGGGACTACGTCGGCCTAACCAAACACCTCTTGAGATCTGTTGTCCTGGCCTTACGAAATGTTTCGATCAAGGAGTCAATACATGGATCCTGATCGAAAGAAGGAATATGTGAAATAGAATTCGGATTTCTTACGGAATCCAAACTTCCTAGCCCCTCTGAGAATGGAGGTGACCCCAAATCTACTCCCCTGAGATAATCTTTCAATCTTGAAGTGAAACATCCCCTCGGTCATCCTTAAGTCAAACATAGCGCAGCTCGGTTTACAAAGGTCATTTGCCTTGAGCACTGCACTACTTTAAAGCATTATATATCTGAGGTCAACTGACAATAGGAACCCCTAAATTATAGACGAGACGTTGGGGGTAGCCACTCTAGGGGGACAGTGGTGCCTGATAAGCGAGAATCACGATGCGATGTGAAGGAGGCACCCAATGCCACTGAATTCTGCGTGCAGCAATCGTTGCGTGGATGTGTGTTGGCTGCGTGTTTTAAGGGGGGGGGGGCGGGAAAGCAAGTCGTTTAAAACATTTTTTCCTGACCCCCACTTATTTAGCATCTACTCTAAGATGAGTATCACTGGTTGCATTTAAGCCTTTAGGGGGCAGAAAATCTTAACATTTCCTCACGTTAGGAAACCAAAAGTTTAGGAAATCCAAAAGTTACACAGCAACTACTATGAAACAGATGCTCTCCCACCCGGATGGGCAGAGCCCTACAGGGCACTCAGCCTGCCCAGCACCAACATTATGAATCAACCCACTGCCCACCCCTAATGCTTCATCTCTCTCCAGAATACCCGCCAACGATACACACTGACTGACAGGAACAGGACCGATGGTCCCAGCCCATGACATGTTCTCTCCTGCTATCCCAGCCTGTTCCTGCATCTGAGTCCTAAGCGGAAACACAACGGGACGAGATGCATCCAGGGGTGGTGCAAACACCAAGTTCTCGGGACCAACAGTGTTGAACGGAGGCCTACTCCAGCCGGGAGACGACCTTCCCACAGAAGAGACGGCGACAAGAAGCACAAGGAAACAACGCTGAGAGGAACAGACAGACAAAGCAGCAGACCCGAATCTCCTCAGCAAGCCCAAAGCATGAAGGCAGAAAGGGAGGGATTTACAATCTAGAAAACTATAATAAGGTCTCATGATGAGCCCAAACTGACTCAATGGCAGTGAATTTGGGGGAGATGGGGCGTGGATCTGGACAGAGATGGGTTACTATACAGTTTCAATTATTGTGAGAATGGTTTTGTTACTATTTAAGAATGGTGACATTTAAGGTTGAATATATTACTTAAAACAGAGCACAAGAAAATAAAATGATGAAAAGTCAAATATGGCCAAATGTAATGCTAACCCTCTCTATGGACACTTACAGCTATTACTGTCCATACTTATAAGTATATTTGAAAAATGTCAAATGTAATTCACATAAAACTGGGAACAAAACAGCAAAAAAAATCCTCACTCTCATTAATACTGACCCATAAAGACCCCACAGGCCATGGCAGAAGTGCCCCTGTGAGTTTCTGAGGCAGTAACTCTTTATGGGAGTAGAAAGTCCCATTTTTCTCCCCAGGAGCTGCTGGTGGTTTCAAACTGCTGACCTTGCAGATCGCAGCCCAACTCATAACCACTAAGTTACCACAACTCCTCAATGGAATACCCGTCATTATTAATTCTTTTCTACGGAGGCTTAACAATTTCTCCACGGAGAGTCCTCCTGCCAACACTCCCCACATCTCCCTTTAGAGATGATTCACCTGGACAAACACGAGAATATTATGAAGCACAAGGCAAAGACTTCTGACTTCTAGTCACCCTAAACCAAAAAACAAAAAACCACAAACAATTCACTGCCATCGAGTTGTCAATTGATAGCAACCCTATAGGGGAGGGTAGAACTACCTCTGTGAGTTCCCGAGACTCCAACTCTTTATGGGAGTAGAAAGCCTTGTCTTTCTCCCAGAGTGGCTGGTGGTTTCAAACTGCGTACATTAAGGTTAGTAGCCCCAACCCAATACATCGCCACAACGCCACCAGGGATCCTTCTAGCCTGCATAGACACATCAGTCTTCCCGAGAGTCAAACACAGCAGACGAGTCACCACACACTGAAGTAGGAATGCAGTGACTCATTCTGACCCTACTTCATCGAGTGTAGACGGTTCAGCCCAGCTTGGCATTCTCAGGATCGCCGAGGGAGGGGGGACTAAGAAGCACAACAGGACTATCCTCCCCTAAATTCTTGGGGGCCTGGGGGAGCCATTCTAGAAGTTCTCTTAGAGTCTACACCCAAAGACATGAACACACCAATTAGGAAACTGGAAACAGGAACCACCTTTGAATCTGCGAAAACAGTACCTTGCCCACCACAAGCCTTCGACCTACGGCAAACATTGCATAACATTAAACATCAGAGAAAGTGGCCACTAGGGACTTCATCACAGGTGGCCATCAGCCAGCCTCCCTCCAGGTGGGCACATAAATACTATCTTACGGGAAGTGAACCCTCGTAAGTCCACGACGTCTCTGGACTGAGATCACGGGGACATCTAGAGGAACCGCGTACGCCACAAATCCGAGTGCTCCAGACTAGAGACATTCACGACATATGTCCGGAGCCGGTGAGGAAGCAGAAAGCAGCGAAGCGAACTGTGGTACGACCGCCATCAGAACAGTGCCAGGGGGCCAACTGCACGGGAGGGGACCTCTGGTGTGTGCGGTGCCTTCACCAGCCAGCTCATGGCTGACCAGTCCCTAGAGACATCCCCACACCAAGACACCTACGGGATCCAACAGGGCGTCCTTGACTTCCTCCCCGTAACGGTTTCGAAGGCAGGGCCCACAGAACTGGCCTCGAACACCCCAGCACTCTGGGTTTCTGCAGTTGGTTTTGGTATCAATCGTTTTCTGTCGACACTGGTGACAGGTGGATCCCTAGAAAGCAAGTGAGAAGAAAGAAAACAAAACAGGCCACATGTAAACAACACTCTGTAACAGCCTGAGATTATAGCTTCGCCTCATTTCACATCTACAGCGCAGGTATGGAGGCGGGGTTCAACAAGTTCATGGGAAAATTCCATTAGCTCTTAATTCCACTTTCCCCCCCCCAAACCCTGTGAGTAGGCATAAAAAGTTATCTCAAGCATGGTGGCATGGTTCTATTTATAGATTTCAAACCAGTATAATAAACATAAGATTCTCTCAATGCAAACTGTAACCTGCTCAAATGCACCCAATGCCTCTAGCATACCAGCATTTAGCTACATAGACCCATGCAGTAAGTACCGAGTACTGGTTGAACGAACCTCTTTCCAAACGAAGATAAGAAGATGAACATCACTGCAAACTCACTAAGCCAATGAGACTCAAGGGAAAAGAGCACTAACCCTAGAGCCCACTAGCACCGAGTCATCCTACAGGGAGCAACAGAACTGCTCCCCAGGGCTTCCACGAAGCAGAGACTCATCTTTCACCTGCAGAGCAACTGGGGGGCTCGAACTGCCGACTTTGTGATTAGCAGCCCAACAAGCAAGCAGCTTCGCCACTCTTTCCTGGCATGAAAAATCCAACGACGTGTAGGCACACAGCTCAATGGTAAGAGTGGCAGAACATCAGCACACTCCAGAGAACACGAAAGGTGCCCGCGCCCCCTCAGATGGAATGTAGAGGGCCTTACCAAAGAGCGGTTATAGATCTTCTCACGGGAGTTTCCACAGATGTTCTCTAACTCTTCGGTTGTAATGTCTTCCACGGGGCGGATGACATGCGGGAGGGTCATGGGCCCTGGGCGGCGATTTCTGGGCATGTCATCTTCCTATACAACAAGAAGCATGTCCACAGCGGCTCTCCCGACCTTTAATCCTTGTACTTCTACCTGGTCCTTTCTTCACAGAGCATTCAATCTAGACATCTTCCGGGGGGATGTGTGTGTGTTCCAGAGGGGGTGGTGTGTGTGTGTGTGTGTGTGTGTGTGTGTGTGTGTGTGTGTGCCTGTCTGTGGCGGGGGGTGGGTGGGGTGCGTGAACCTTAAGTTTATTAGGATCCTTGGACAACGCCATGGAAACCGGTCTCACACTTAAGAAGAGCTGAAGAACGCAGTGACCTGCTGACAGAGCCCTCAGATGAGCTCATGTGGGCCCAGGCACAGCTCACAACAAAGCACTGGTTCAAAAGCCGCAGGAACATCAGAGTGCTTGTGTGGCGGTCCTGTGTGCACGTGTTGTGCGCCTGACACTGACCTTCGGGAGGTGGAAAGGAGGGTTAAGTACAAATGGGGAGCACTCACGTTCAGGTAGTCGTCCATGACCTTCCTCTTCCTCACCAGCAAGTATTTGTCATCTTCCTCTTCCTCCTCCTCTTCTGTGGGCAGGCCATCAGGGAACCCCAGAATCCGGGACCTTGACCTGGTCAGAGGACGCGCCCTCCGCTCGGGGTTCCTTCTGGAAGCACTACCTGGGAAGGTGCGTCTCCGGGGTGTCTTCGATTGCTGAACAAAGGACATGTCACGGGACCCATTTGTTCCAGAGTAAAGTGGCACTTTTGAATAGATGTCATTTTTTAAGTAAAAGGAAATTCCATTTCCAAATTTCCTTTGCCCTTTCCGTAACGCATGGACCATGAATCGAGCCCATCTGCAGGCACGGTAACCTTGATTGGGGCACTAGTTGTCCACTGACTGAGAGGACATTGTTCATTCTTCTACTTAGTCAAGGTAGAAAAGCTGATCTCTTGAAAAAAAACAAAAACACAAACACAACTTCCACGGTATCTCCTGAGCCCTGAAACACACCCCGTGTCTCTCTGGTGCAGAGCGGAGGGAGCTGTGCGATGGATTCCCTTCCTCCCCCGGGCAGCAGTCCAGAAACACAGTCTTTCCTTGTGAACTGCAGCAGGTACGCCACCGTGGCTCCTCAGGACACAACCCAGCATGGCATAAGGCAATGAGGTAGTTAAGTTTATTGTCTCATTCACAGATTAAAAAAAAAAATCACAGCAGCAAAATATACCTAGTGCTCAGAGGAAAGCCCATGAAAATAAGAGGAAAAACACAATTCCTAGTCCTCATTCCCTGTGTTTAAAGGGCTTAGTCTAGAACATAAATCCAAAAGGGGCTTAAGTGCAAACGCAGCAGGAAGAGGCCTAAGAAGGCCAGGAAACGGGGGGCACGAGTCCCGCATTCCTCCTCTCATGCTGAGGAGAAGGCTCCCCACGAGGAGGACTGGGTTTCTGAAAGCATCCACCCTCGCTTTCCTCAACTCCAGCGAGACCGACACAGCGCTGTACTTACTGAGCTGGGAACCGGGAGGGAACGTCTTCCAGGGATGGAGCCAGGGAAGCTTTCCAACTCTGACAGGAGCTTTGCAAGCTAAGAAGGGGTGGGAGTAAGACAGAGATGACTGGTTCCGAATAACTGCTGAAAATGAGCAACGAACTTCCGGAAGTCACAGGAGCACATTTCATGGCTTTACATTTCTCAATAAGCTGATACAGTCGAACCGTTTCTGACCTCACCTAGCCACTTAACCAAGACCGTCAGACGGAAACAAAGCTCAACCGTGAGTGCGTACGGAGAGAAAGGCATTTCCTAGCACACAGTATCTTCGCAGGTACCTGGAACTAATTCTTTGGACACAGATGGAAGGGACGAGTCCCTTACAGAGCACCAGGGAAGAGCTCCTTCTGATACAAAGTCAGACACCTACCATGGCTTTGTTTTGCTTTATGTTTAAAGCCCGTTTCTCCAGAAAATCCATGCCTTTTTCATCTTCGGAGTCTGAAGTGCCCTCCATCAGGGAGTTCTCCAAGGACGGCGGAGGAAGGACTTTTCGCTTGGCCGCTGCCCTGGTGTTTCGAGTTGGAAACGTCATGGCCACACGCAGGGGTCCAGAGCGCTGGCCCTGACTGCGGGTCCTGCAGCCTCTATGGTCGGCCTGCCGCCTCTGGTCAATCACAACAACCACCAGTTAGGGACGTGCAGACTGGCAGCCAAGATACGCTCCCAGTTACAGCTACCATGAAAGAGCCCTTCTGAGCAAAAGGGCCTCACAGCAAAGAAATCCCACACTGAAGGCAGAGGTTAACGATAGAAAAATACCCAAGCACCTGAGTATGGTGATTAGCCAGCCATCTTTGTACCTCCTGGGTCTGTGGTTCGGAATCAAGTTGTATAAAATGTGAAAAATCTCTGCTTCCCTTGAAGATGCTTAAAGTAAGCCTTTATGTATTTTAAAAGAACTTTCTACAGGAAAAATAAAAAAGAGTGCTCCCCCGTGAACATGGTTTTAAACTATATTACAATGTCTGAATGCAGCTTGGTGGAAGCTTAATATAATGCGATGGCAAAAGCAACCCAGGTTTCCCATCATTAAACATTCATTAAAATTAGCCACCAGGGAAATGAAGAACATGCTATACCACTTTCTCTTACCCACTCAACCCAAACCTGTTGCCACTAAGTTGATTCGGATGCACAGTGACACGACAGGACAGAGAACTGCCACTCGGGCTTCACAGGCTGTGATCTACGGGAAACCACCTACCCCGTCAATCTTTCTCCCGGCGCAGCGTGCTTTAGCCAGTGTGCCACCAGCGGTTCCTTTCATGCCTATTAGGACAACCAAAACCCAAATCCCCCGACACCATGTCCACGCCACCTCACCGCAACCCTACACAGGGTTTCTGACACTGCAGATCTTTACGGCGAGAACAGCCTCGTCTCTCTCCCATGGAGCTCCTCGTGGGGTTGAACCTCAATCTTGTGGTTAGCATCCCAACACTTAGCCCACAGCCCAAGCAGGGTCCAAAAGACGGAAAACCCTAGATGTTGGGGAGGATGCCAAGTCCTCTTAGCTGGAATGCTGCCGGCAAAATAGTACAGGCACTTTGGAAAACAGCCTGGCAGCTCCTTAAGCATAGTTACTGTGTGGCCCAGTGATGCCACTCCAGTGTGTGTATATATATATTTATATTCATCCAAGAGAAAGAGAACCTATGTCCACAGGGAAACTTGTGTGTGAATGTCCACAGCAGCATTAATAATAGCCTCAAAGTAGAAGCCACCCACATGTCCATCATGCAATGGACTTTTAAAGTGTGGTAGAGCCGTACAGGGGGCTACTGCTCCACAATAAAAAAGAATGAAGGACTGGTACATGCTACAGCATCTTGAAAACATTACACTAAGGGAAAGAACCCAGACATAAAAAGCCACATATTACATGATTCCTTTTCGATGAAATAATCAGAATGGGCAAATATATGACCAAGTGAGCTAGTCATTGCCAGGGGTTGGTGAGGTCGGATAGCTCTCCCCGGTGGGGTGGCGGGTTATGCATTAGGTTACTAATCCCAAGGCCTGCAGTTCAAAACTACCAGCTGCTCTGCAAGAGAAAGATGAAGCTTGCAACTGCCATAAAGCTGTACAGTCATGAAGACCCACTGGGATGGGTAGATGGGTTCTCTCTGTGCTACAGGGCTGCTATGAGTCAGAATTAACTTGATGGTGGTAAGTTTCTTTTTTCTCTTTTTTGGTAATGCTAGGGAAGAATGTGGAGCTCTGGTGGTATAGTGGTTAGGAGCTGGGATACTAACTGAAGATCAGCAGTTCGAAACTACCAGCAGCTCTGTAGGAGAAAGATGGGGCTTTTTACTCCCATGAAGAGTTACAGGCTCAGAAACCCACAGGGGCAGGTCTAGCCTGTTCTATGGGGTCACACTGAGCCGGCATTGACTTGATGGCAGTGTGTTTGGTTTAGGTTGGGCAAGAGGAGTAACTATTAATAAGCATAAGGTGTCTTTCTGGGGTGATAGAAAATATGCTCAGGTTGACTGTGCTACTGGTTAGGGGAGAAAAACAAAACAAAAAATCACCTATGAAGCCCCAGCAATGAAAGACCCATTTTCAACATGTAAAATTGTCTTAAATCCCCACAGCAGTTTTTAATACATTTCAGTGTTCATGCATTGAGACTATAAATTGAACCACCCCCTCAAAAAAAAAAAATCACTATGAGTTAATACTTTCAATCAACTGGCATTTTATTAATCACAACAGCATCTAGCAAGAATTGAAACATTGCCCAGAAATTACTCAAGCTATATCCAATGTTTGGGTCACATCCAGATTTGCAGATGGGCTCCTGCAGTATCTCTCCAATCAGCATGGATTTTAACCCATCTCACTCACTAGAGGAAGCTTTACATTGCCTCAAAGACAGGCCTCAGCCGGACACTGTCACTTAAATCAATGCTCCTCAAGTGTGGCCCCTGGGCTGTGGACCTGTTTCAGGACAGTTTGGGTTGAAAAGCATGCACCCAATTGTAAATCATCACCCTGCTTTGTCCACAAAGTCTTGCTTAACAGCTCAACTAAGCAGTGTGCTCAGAGCGGGCAGTACTTCGAAGCAACAACAGCAGTGGCCTTAGCAGAGGAGCAGAGTTGGTTAAAGAAAATGCAGCAACAGCTCAGGCAACACCAAGCAAGGAGCAAGCAGATTCTCAAAGGGTCCTAATTGGCACTGTCCAACACTCTGAGTCCTGCACATGAGTCAACATACGTTTTCAAGATGCAGAGACAGATCCACGAAGGGAACCAATACTGACCCAAGGGTCTGCTCTGTGAGAGGCCCTGGCTGGGCACTTGAAGTTCATTAGGACACGTGTACTTCCTCTGGTGAGACTGGATTTCCGTGGTAATGGTTATGTGGACGTTGGTCAATCCCACCTTACCAACTTCCAAGATTTTCAAAGCCTACAAAGGCTTGTGATTTACAAACAGGGCTATCTTAATGAAAACAATGGCTGAGGAGATAAAATACTCATAGGATTTTTTTTTTTAAGTCAGCAAAATCTTCTGGCATGACAAAAATGAACAGCCAAGGCAGGACAAGAAAGAGTAAAAATCCCGTAGTAACATGCCATGCCTCTAAATACACCTCCGCGCCTGGATATTGGTGAAAGTCTCAAACTCACCATTTCATCTTGGATCTCAGTGTCTGAGAAACCACAAAATGAGTCATCGTCAGAGTCGGCACGAAAAAGACTGGCCAGTTCGTTACTGACATCTGGCCTCGGTTTGGGGTGCTGTACAAATCCACAGTGGTCTAACACATCTTGCACCTCACTTTCTGAAAAGCCGCAGAAAGATTCGCTATCAGACTCCTCATAAAACACATTTGCCAGTTCTTCACTGATATCTGACCTGAATTTAGGTTTCTGTAAAATAAATAAATAAATGTGGTTGGGCATTTTCTCTCTCTCTCTCTCTTTCAAGAACCAATTTTCCATAAACTGTGCAGAGAGCAAATCACATTTACAAGTGCACTACAAGAGAATAGCTTTTGTTACAAAGAAAAATGGTTCAGGGGTTTACAAATGATTTCTGAGTTGTTATGGCAAATCATCAGGCATGTTAGGTTAGGCGACATTTCAAAAGGATGGAATAAGTAGCTATTCTACCTCCAACAATTACTACCTAGAACCACAGCAAAGAGTGAAATGAAATTACAGTGCATACTGTATTTTCATAACGGCTGTATAGAAATGTAGGCAAAAAGCAAGCAGTTTTAATCATGCACAAAGCATTTGGGGGCATTTTGAGCACTGCAGACTCAATTCTGTTTATTCTCAGGCAGCACTTACCGTGTTTGCAAAATTATCAGAAGCAAAGCTGTCACAACTGTCATCAGAGGATGACGAGGTTTCCATGGAAATCAACTTCACATAACTGAATTTCTTGAAGTTCTGTACTCGGGGCTTCTTTGGCTGCAGATGGAAGTGGCAATGCTGTTAAGTGCACGTTTACTGAAGTGTCTGGCTAACAGGCATCACTTTGGAGTTTAGTAGGTTCAAACAGCAGTCACTATGTCCATTTTTTCACATCCTATTGCAGGAAAATGATTTGCAACTGCTTAGAACATTTTTGCAATGTGTAAAAATTGCAGAATGGGAAATGAATTTACTTTGTAAACTTTCACCCACAACCAAGGAAATCTAAACCCAATTCCAATCCCTTGGAGTCGACTCCCAGCAATCCCAGCAACCTACACTGCAGGACAGAAGGGAACTGCTCCACAGGGTGGAGGCTGTGCTGTACATATTGACGGGCAGAGCCCGCCTCATCTCTCTCCCACAAACCACAGTACAAAGCACAGTAAGACACTCAAAGGAAAAACAACAAACGGACTTAGGAACTAAATGATGCCTTAAGGAAAGCGACCCATGAGAGATTGGTGAGAAGGCAAAAGTTAAAAATCAACGGTTTTTTGTTGGTTTTTTTTCATTTTAATAAAAACTTGGGGGGAAAATGACTACCATTTGCTAAATCCTACCCTGTTGGAGGAAAACCTCCATGACATTTTATCTATTTATTTAAAAAACATCAGACAAGCCTTTGAACGCTTAGTATTATTATATTGAACTCAGGAGGTTTAATGCTAATGCCTAAAACCCACCCTCTTCTTTAAAAAAAAAAAATCAACAAACTGTACTAAAAGGAAAAATTTGAAGTCCTAAAGAGTTTTGGGGTTCTCGCCCCTCCCCCTTCAGCTAAAATGAAGCTAATGAGGTCTTTTTATATAGGCTCTGGGCTATGCACTGCGACGCTGATTCCCCACACCACAAAGAATGGGCAAGACCTCTGCTTCAGGATGGCAGGCTTCCCAACAGGCTCAGTTCCAGTCAGGAGAGGGGCCGTGATTTCGGCACAAGTCCTTGCAAATCAAACACATCAGCCAGCAGAACAAATGGCGCAAGGAGCCAAGGAAAGGTCAACCAGCACTCCAGACCCAGGTGGAATGCCTGATTCCACTTCAGAGCTCTATTAGTCTGGCCGACAGTCAGCTCTCTGCAGTCCCCCTGCTCGACAAGATGTAGGCTTTCAGAAGTCGGTTCCTAAGTGCAAATCGCTGGTAGGTACAAAATGGCTCATCCATTCACAAACAACCCCAACCCAAACAGCTCCCCAGGAAATGCAATCTTCGTCTCGCTCATGGACAAAGGAAAGCAGCTCCTGGCATTTGGTTGCGATTCCTTCAGTGGTGCATCGTCCCCGTGTTCTTAACCGTCTTTAATCTGGCCAAGACCGCCTACACTAAACAGCTAGTTCTGCGCCCCGCTGGCTCCACCCTGCCTCCTGACCCCGGACATTCTCTCCATGTCCAAAGTCAGTTATGTGATAATGGAAGATGAGCACATCAGATCACAAAATGGAGGGTGACTCTATCACTCCGCTACAGTCAAATTACACCATTTACGTCACTGAGGAGCCACTGAGAATCATGGCCTTGCCAGGTTGGCATATAACCTAAACCACCTCACTGCTTCCTCTCATCCGGTGTGATGATAAATTAAAGGGATTTTTGAATGGCAAAGGCAGGTGTCTTCCGACTTATGAATACCCCTGTGGTTAGACATTGGGCTGCTAACACCAAGGTCAGCAGTTCAAAACCATCAGCTGCTCTCAAGATTCAAATGAGGGTTTCGTCTCCTGTAAAGAGAACTGCTCCATGGGAGAGGAGTTTTCTTACTCCCATGAAGATTTTCAGTGATGGAAACACAGGGTAAGTTCTACTGTGTCCTATAGCGACGCTTTGAGTAGGAATCCACTCCATGACAGTAATTTTGGGGTGTTTTTTTTAACCAAAGAATTCATCTTGGAAACCCCCAGGGGCAGTTCTACTCTGTGCTGCCAGGGCGCTATGAGTCCAAACCTGCTTGAGGGTGGTGAATTTGGTTTTGATGCTAGGTTTACAATAACTCATTGTTCTGTAAGTGAATTGCCAGGTGCCTCTCTCTGGGGGGTTCCAACAGCCAACTTTTTGGAAGTACCAATTGGGCACTTACCCATTTGCAACACCCAGAGTCCTCCAGTAAAAACAACAGCAGAAACTCACTGCCCACGAGCCCATGCCACCTCACAGCGGCACTATACACAGCAGGGTGGACCTGCCTCTGTGGGTTTCTGAGACTAACTCTTTATGGAGTCGAAAGCCTCATCTTCCTTCCCCGGTCCTCCTACAGGTCCCACAAATAGGATGAAGACCTTGGGGGTCAATGGAACAGGACAAGATGAACCTTCTATAAAGCGTGACAGTCTCTGGAACTCAGAGGCAGGGACCCTGTCTTACAGGTCCCTGAGTGGCGGTATTTGGTTTAGCTGTTTTTATATTCACATAAGGAGCCCTGGTGGCCATATATGGAAAGTGCTGGACTACTAACAGCAGTGGTTCTCAAACCCCCACCAACAGCTCCCCCGAGAAAGATGAGGCGGTCTGCTCTTGTCATGACTTACAGGCCCGGAAACCCTACATCAGGTCCCCACGAGTCAATACGGACCCAGCATTCTGCATTGCAGTCACCTGCAAATAAAATTATTTTCATCATGATGTTATCCCAAACTTCCTTTGCCTCTGAGTCATTTCTTTTGTGAAAGGCAGACAATGTGAAAGTAAATAGTATAAAGGCAGGATGGGAATACATGGGGGCTTCGAAAAGTTCATGGGGAAATCCCATGATCTTTTAATTCCATTTTCCACCAGCTTTTGGAAACTTCTCTTGTACAATGAATATTAACAATTGAAAAGGGTTCTCAGAAACCTTCGTTCTCCAACTGAAGGGAAGGCAATTCTATCGGAAGCTGTTAAGAAAATATTTGTTGGCCTCTAATCTTACAAGCCCGCACAGGAGTTTCAGGCAAACCTGTGGAAGCAAAGATATGGAAAGGAGGGTGGGGAAGTGAGCTCTGAGGGAAGGCAGAACGAAAACCACAAATGTTCCTTGTTCCAGGCATTCGGTTGTGATTTGGGGTGATTTGTCGATGGTACGTGTTCATTCCTTGCAACAAAGGCGCTATCATTGTCCCCACCTAACACACGTGGAAACGGGCTCAGAGGTAAAAAGGGTCCTGATTGCCAGTGCCCATTTTCACTGCGCTGATGAAAGGCTCTGTCCCACGCCCCCTCCCCTGGGGCCGAGTCATTTCCACGTAGGTCCCTGACCCCAACCTTAAACTTACTGCCGACTAAGAGCAACTCTGTAACAGCAGAGGGTACAACCTCCCCGGGAGTTCCCGAGACGGTAACTGTGACGAGAGTAGAAAGCTGTCTTTCTGCCGAAGACTTACTGAAGCGAGCTTACTGAGATTTTACGCGCGCGCTTCTCCTCTCCGCGTGGGCCGGGCCCGTTAGCGCCGCCCGTAAACGTCCACTCGGAGCCCAGACTGGCGACGGCCAGGGAAGCGGGAAATGATGGGAGACGAGCGAAGAAATGCACCGCAAACGAGGCTTTTCAATGACATCTCATCGACGCCTGGAATTTGAAACGCCACCGCCCACGTGCACAACTCAAATTCTAAAGAAACCGCTTTGCAAGACCTTTAAATTCCCAACGCCGGGCGGCGGGGAGCGCCCCCAGGGGCCGTCCCTACTCGCCGGGTTACCGCGGGCGCCGCGCTCGAACCCCGGGCTGTGCGCTGGGCAGGGATGGGCAGCAGGCTGCGGGCAATTTACCGGCGAGCCGGTGGAGCAAAGCCCTGGTCCCCGCGCCCCGGCGGCCGGACTCAGGCCTGCGGACACAATGACCCCGTCCCGCCGCCGGCGCACGCGTCCCACGAGCGCACGTGGCCGCAGGCGCCCCGGTGCTGCTAAGAACTGCCAAAGCGCCCCATGCTTCTCCAGCCGGGTGCGCACGGCCGTCGGGAACCTCCCCTGGCCTTGAACGGTCCCAGGTGCATAAAACCTGGGGTTGGCGTGACTGCGCGACCGCCGGGGCGACCACCGGTTGATCAGCAGCACTCCAGCAAAGCCGGCCCGCGCCCGGCCGCCCGCTAGCTGCCAGCACCCACCACGCGCACCCCACGGCTCGCTCGCCCAGCCCTCACCGGCACGCAGCGAGTGTCCATGCTGGCAGCGGACGCCCCGGCCGGCCACCGGAGTGCCCAGAACACGGAGGCCCGAGAAACGGCGCGCGCTGTGCAGTCCCACGAAGCTGGAGGAGCGCGGGCCGCGCAGTGAGGGGCGGGGCGCGCCGACCCGGGCTGGAAGGGCGGGGCTCGAGCCTGATTTTCCCGCGCTAGCGCGCGGGTCCTGCAAGCTGTGGGGAGAGCTGGCGAGTCTACACCCAACGGACTTCGAGGGGAAAAATTTCACTCCCGAAATGTCACGACTTTATTTAATATCTATACAGATTCCTAACATTCGCTTTGAAAAAGTGAGGCGCTTTTTTTTGCCTGTTAGGACATCTCTCTCTACTTGGCTGCGCGGTCCTGAGCGAATGGCGCGAAAGTGGTCCTGATTGCCCCGGGCTGGGCTGGCTGATTGGCAAGCACGCTGGGCCGGGAGGCGGCAAGGGTGGCCAGCGGGTAATGGAGACCGGTGGAGAGGGACGCTGCTCGCACGGTCAGGCTTTAGCACTTTCATTGCTGCCTGCGGCGTTCTTTTCTAACGTAAAGAATCTCGCACAGCACTCCGCCCTTTATTAGCAGATTCAATGCCCCTGGGTGTAGCGTCTCTTATCTAGTAACCGCACAATTATCTAAAGCAATAAAATCAATTGAATCCTGAGAAAACAAAAAAAGCTAAGTTGTTTCACTTAGGACTTGAGGTTTTTAAACTAGGGAGGGGAAAAGCGACAGTTTGGTGAAGATTTACCTGCCAACGCGGACTAGGCAAACTAAAGTTTTCAGGGATATGATCTGTGTGGTGGAAACTGAGAACTGTTCATGTGCCTTGGTGACCTCTCCGGTGACAATTTAGGATGAACTGAATCGGAGTGAAAGTAAGAATATTTGTTAACTTCTCCTTTCATCAGACCGTGGCATTACAAAAAATACAGTGTGAATCTGTGTTGTTATTAATTTAAGGGGGGAAAAAAGTTGCCCGGAAGAAGCTGGATTGCTTGTAAAGACCCTAATTATAATCTTACAACTAAAAAATAAATAAAATGGAAATCCACGTTCGCGTTCCCCCCCCCCCATTTCTTACAAACTTTCGGTCGGTCGGGAATACGTTAAGTTCTTTGCAGTAAGAAAGTGCGCGTCAAGACACGGCTTCCTTTCTAGTTGCAATGACTACAAAAGCAAAACTTCTGCGCGAGGAAATGTGCCAAAGGAATGTATTTGAAGGACGGCAAGGGGCCCTGGCAATCTTCAGGAGTCTAGAACACACACAGCCCAGCGGTCACTTACACCTTACAGCAGACACGGAACAGGAAGGCAGGTACCAAGAGAAGCTGTCGGGCTGGGCAGGCCCAGCACCTGGGCCCATGCCTGGCTCATGGGGGACGTGAAGCCTCAATAAGTATTTGTTGAATGAATTGAAAAAGAAAAAAAATTTTTTTCTGCCTGGGTGTCACTAACCTATAGGAGAAGGTGGAAATGCTGCTGCACAGGGTAGGAATTCTGGGCTGCTTCAGTCATGTCACCCATCAAGGGTTTTGATAGGGAGAGTCTTCGTGCTCCCCAGGTTGCTATTTAGTTTATACGCTTTTGAAAAATAAGATCTGTGGTCTGATCCGTTATTTCGATCAAAAAAATGCACACGGCTCAGTTGTGCAGTGAGCCAAGCAGCGAGTGACTGGCGCCTTGAGCAGACTGCAGTGGATGAGGTGGAACAAAGCAGGTATGAATTGTCGAATGTAAAATGAGTAATCTGAGTTATGAACGCTCCATGTAATTCACAATAAACCTTTTTGTTTGTTTTTAACTAGGGGGGGAAGACACAATAACAGAAGTAAATTTGAGGGCAATAATTTGTTTTCTCCTGCAAATGAAAACAAGCTATCATTTCCTACACACTGATAAAAAAATAAATGTTTAATGCTGGTAAGATCCTGTGCTGATACGAATAAGAGGAACAGCACAACCTCTCGCGTGCTCTGGACATGTTGTCAGGAGAGAACAGTCCCTGGGGAAGGACATCACGTGTGACAAAGCAGAGGGACAGGGAACTAGAAGACCCTCGAGGGGAAGGATGGGCACAGTGGCTGCAAGAATGGGCTGAAAATAAGAGCAATGGTGAGGAGGGTGCCGGACCTGACCGTGTTTCATTCTCCCGTACACAGGTCGCTAAGTCAGAGCCTCCTCAAGGGCGCCTGGCAACAAGAGTAGGTTGTAATGAGGTTAAATAAACTCACTCACTTCCACAGAGTCATCGTCACCTCGGACTTTCTCTGCAGCCGTAAATCTTGACGCTACCGGAAAGTCTCTATCCTGGGGCACTGCTAGTGGGTTTCTGAACTGCGCAGCTGGCAAAGGAGTAATCCATTAATCCACCATGGCACCTTTTGCAATGATGTTCATAGTGTGTTTTTAACGATAGAACTATTTCATAAAACTCAACAAAGCAATTTCAAGAGAGATAGATAAAACCAACACCATACTCACAGCCATCGAGTGGATTCCAACTCATTGTGACCCTATACAAGCGGGCGCCCAAGAGTTTATGGGACAATTCCATGATCTCTTCATGCCGTTTGTCCAAAAACTTTTTGAAGCCTCCTCCTATCTGCCCTACAGTGAGTTTCAACCTGCAACATAAATTTGGTGGGTTGAAACTAAGATAGTTTCTTCTTTTAGTTTAAATGAAATATATATATATATATATATATATAATTGGAGAATACGAAGGAGCCCTATTGAACTCATAACTGCAAGGTTGGAAGTTCAAAACCACCAGCTGTTCCTCCAGAGAAAGATGAAGTTTTCTGCTCCAATAAAGATTTACAGTCTGGGAAATCCCACGTAGGGTCACTCTGAATTGGAACTGACTTGCTGGGCTCGGGCTTGGTGTTGAGTTAAGGAGCTCTGCTGGCACCGTGGTTTAGTGCTCCGCTGCCACCTGAAAGATCAACACTTCAAACCCACCAGCCAGCTCCAGGGTAGACTGATGTGGCAGTCTGCTTCTGTAGAGAGCCTTGGAAACCCTAGGAAGCAGTTCGACTTTTTCCTATAAGATCCTGATGAGTAGAAATGGACTTCATGACAGAGGACTTGCGTGTGATGATTGTTTTCTGAAACTCTCGTTTCACTTCTGGGTATGTGTGTTTCACGATCAACAAAGCTACCAAAAAAGTGTCCTGATCCAAGACCAGAGGAGAGAATGGTACCACGGCTGAAATTCTGAGCACCTAGTTTGCAGAAGGCTAGGGGTCCCTGGTGGTGTAGTGGTTATGCATTGGGCTGTTAAGATCAGCAGTTTGTAACCACCAGACGTTCCACAGAAGAAAAATGAGACTTTCTACTCCTGTAAAGAGTTGCTCTCTTGGAAGCCCACAGGGGCAGTTCTACCTGTCCTGTAGGGTTGCTGTGAGTTGAGATTGACTCGCTGGGAGTGAGTTTGCATTTGAGAGTTATGGATGAGAATACAAACCCAGAATCCATCTGCAGGGCCCCCTCTGGGACTAAGCCTCGGGTGAAATCTCTCTAACCATTGGCCAGGGGGTGCATAGCCTCGCTATCTGACAGAGAATCAGAAAGTGGACTAATACAGATGCAGTTCGATTAAAATTCAACACTTTATCATCTGTTCTCCCTTTTGGCTCACTTTAAATTTGTTCAAGTTTTTATTATTTTCTGTTGTTTTTTTCAACTGAGCTTTTCTATGTTTTATTACTGATGCTGTTTTTGTTGTTGCTTTTGTATCATTTTCATGGTATGGAATTCAGGGTAGGAAATCTAAAGAAACAGCTAACTGGTTTAATCGCTTCTTGAAGTTGTGCCAGTTGAGGTTGGGGGCCAGTGGGGAGCTAATGAGGACAAGAAAGAAGACAATGTTCTAAAATGGATTGTGGTCATGATCACACAACACTTGTTAATATGTTTGTGTGATATGTGAATTATGTGTCAATAATGTGTTTAAATTGTTGGATTGTCTGTTATGTGAATTATGTACAAATTAAAAAGCTAAATTTGAAAAGCAATTATATATTTAAAAAATAAAATTGTACCATGGTGGAAGGAAACATACATTAAAATACAAATAAATTAGACTTTTTCCCTTTAAAAAACGAATTCTGGAGAATATGCATAATGAATCCTGACTTGATGCACGCTCATTTTCTTGCTCATTGGACCAACGACTGCTGGGTTGCTTATAGGCCAACTAAGGACACAAAGTCCCCGGAATGTTGACTCCAGTGAAGGAGCCAGATAAACAAGTTCCTAAAGGGATAGGAGATGAAGGAGATACTAATTTAGATAAGAGAAACCAGAAAGTCTTCTCTGTGGAGGTGACCTGTGAACAAAGGAAGGGAGTAGTCACCGGACAACGAAGGAAGTACAGACAGGGTCCAGGTTGTGTGCAGGTGGTGCAGCCATGAACAGCAGCCAGCCTAGGGTGACTGAATGACAGTGAGAGAGAGAGAGGGCCAGGACACCTGGGCCTCCCGGCTATGGGAAAGGCTGGATTTCATTGTAGGTGTGATGGGAAGCCCTTGGAGGGTTTTGAGAAAAGGAAAGATACAGTCTGACTGGGTGGGGCTACATGAACCATAAATGGAAGGGAAGTGCATCTAGGGAGACACTGGACGCCTATGGTCCTCTGGGCGGAGAGGATGATTGACCGATTTAAGGTATATTATTTCAAAGGTAGGAATTCTGGGGTGCAAATGGGTAAGCACTGGATTCCTCGCTAAAAGGTCGTCCCTTTGAGCCCACCTATTTGTGCCTTAGAAGGCAGGCCTGGCGATTTATCTGTTTCCAAAAGATCACCGCTTCGCAAACCTTGTGGGGCGGATCTGCTCTGCACGCTCAGGTGGCCGTGAGTCAGCAGCCATGGCATTTATCAACGACTGAAAGATGAGCAAGTCAGACCTGAGGTGTGAAAGGTTCCTTACATAGCATTTCTCCCGAGGCTCAAACCCACCTCAAGAGAAAGAAGAAGTTGTCTGCTCCCATAAAGATTGATCGTCTCAGAAACTGCAATAGCAGTCCTGCTCCATCCCACAGGGTCAGAGCCAGAGCCAACTCGAGAGCAGTGGGCTCCGTTTGGGCATCATAATAAGAACTTGGAAACAGCCTTGAATAACCCTTAGAAAGGAAATAGAAGAACGTGATCAGACGATTTTCAGTTTCTCAACCGCACTCAGTTGGGTAAGAGGAGGAAAGACCTGGTGATCTGCCTTTGTGACGATTAAAGTCCAGAAACCCCCACGGAGCCCTTTGACGCCTTACCACCCGGGGACGCCCTGAGTCAGATACACCCACGATGGCTACTCAGTGGAAGGAGTCTCAATGGACAGCACGAGCTCAAATGGACAGCACGGCTTGCGTGTGTCGTGGTCGGTAAATCTTAGTGAAAAGGCAAGCTGCACAAATATTGGTGGAGTCGAAATTTTACAAAGACAAATGTGTAAGTAGGGAGAGGGTAAGGACATGGACAGGCGTCTACGGCAGGAACTACACCGGAATCACAAAGGTGGTTCCCCCGCCACGGTGAGGTGCGTCAGGATTCACCTGGCCATTTCTCCCAATGTGGGACATGCAACTGCATAATCTGTGTGGTATGGACATGTAACCACATTAACAAAACCAAAAGCACACCATAGAAAAGACGGATCGAGATTAAGGAGGGCAAGATGGGAGGGGGAGCGGGCAGGGCGTGGGGGTGGGGGGGAGTGGAATTCAACCTCCTGCTTTTCTTTAGACCGCGGTGAAGCAAATGTGACACTTTGGTAAATACAAGTGGATGCCTGGGTGACTTTCACATCCTTGACAATTTTCTTTCTGGGCTTTTTTTGGTATCTGAAACATTTTACAACGAAGCATTTGTAAACTTTGGAAAAATGGTCCTGAAAACCACCACGCACATATTGGCGGTGTTAAATATGCAGTTCCTTTAAAGATCCCTATCGATAGGCCTGTAAATTTGCCTGGCCATTTCAGTCAACTCAAAAATTACTTAGGTCACTCTATGACTCGTGTATTGGTAAATAATTCATTCTGAATGAAAGACACAAGATGAATACAAAACAAGCCCACTGCCATCAAGTGGATTCTGGAAAAGGCTAGAGAGGGTTCCTAAATCTCTATGGCAGCAGACCACCTCATCTTCCCCTCAGAGTGACTGTGCGTTTGAACCCCTGGCCTGGCAGTTAGCGGCCTAACACAGAACCCAGAGTGCCCAGGAATAGGTTGGAACGATTCTTTTGCAGAGAAGGATGAGGGCCCAGAATACAGCAAGAAGTGACAGAGAAACACAACAGAAAGCCTGCACGGTCTGCAGCTGACTCCAGTTCAGCACACAGGAGCGCAGAACTGCCCCAGAGAGTTTCCGAAGGGATCGATCTCCACAGCAGCAGCCTGCCACATCTTTCTCAAACTCAGCGCAGGGCTCGAGGGGTAAGAAGGAGTGCCATTGCATACACACGGCCCCTGATACATACAGGCACTATCTGGTACAAGTGTTATACATATAGCAGTAAATACTTTCCCAAAAAACCAACTCACTGCCAGCAAGTCGATTCTGATTCATAGTGACCCTATAGGGCAAGAGAGAACTGCCCTGTGGGTTTCCAAGACTGTAACAACCCTTTATAGGAGTAGAAAGCCTCATCTCTCTCCTGTAGAGGCTGGTGGTTCTAAACTCCTAGCAGCTCAACAGGTAACTGCTACACCACCAACGATATGATATGATACGTACTGCCAACTAAAATAATTGTTCATGAAATTCCAAACCTGTACAACTACCTAAAATACCTGCTTCCTATTAAAGAGCTTTGAATTCCTGGAGCTAATATGAACCCTAAGGACCACCCTGTGGTGTCCCGTGCCTTTTCTTCACCCTGCACAAAGCATCCCATTCCCTATGATTAGGCTTGAAACATGACCTTGAGGACCTGCGCACTCATCACTTGGGTAATGAGGTGAGCGAACGTCAACTTGAACCGGGACCCTTGGTTTCAGGACAAAGAACGCAACAGCTAATAAGACGTATCATTTTCAGATGAGGTTTGCAAAACAATGCGAACATCCCAGCAGCTCAGCCGCCCCAGCCCCACACATCCTTCTCTCAGAAGACTGTAACGGGACCCTCCACAGCTCCACAAACTAGAGACCTTGAAGTGCCAGGAAACAAAGGGCTGGAAAGAGTTTTCACCGCGGCTGAGGACGCACAGGTTGCAGTCTGTCGAGTCACAAAGCTGTTGCTTAAATCACCCCCTAATTATAGATTTACCTCCCGGGTGCCTTCCCAAAGGCACGAAACCTAAAGAGCCTACAGGTAAGCTGCCCCTGTCAGAAAGCATCTGGAGGAGGGCCCAGCCCCTCACCACCGGGCTCCGTTGCCTCCTCAGCTCAGCAATACAAACCCTATGGGCATGTTTGCTTTTGATGATTGTCAACATTGTTTGGAGTAGATCAGTTCCCTGACGTCTGATGCCTCTTTAGAGAAAGGAATATGGGTAGTATAAGCAAGAATGCAAATTGGGCTACTTTGAGCAAGAGGCCCATACTTGTTTTTCATGAATGAGCACCGTTCGTTGGGAAATATTGAACTGCTGGTGTTAAAGCTCCATTAGCCCCTGTGGGTAAGATAAAGGCAAGCTTACAGGACTGAATTCCAGCACTAGGAAAGCTGACTTCTAACTATGAGAGAGCTCTGCCCACTTGTTCCCATCCATGACTCTGCTCTAATTTTCCCTCCTATACCATTATTATTATTATTTGCTTGGCCAGCTTTTTGTTTGCTTATGCTTAAAGATTTGTTGTTGGTAGTTTGGTTTTTATTCGATTTTGGACCCATCGGGGAAACCACAGGGATGTACCAAAAAATGAGAGAAGGTGTGAAAGTCGGTGCCAACTGCACAGGCAATTTATCCTAGATTGCTCGAGTGCCGCGCTCTCCAAGCCGCTCGTTTGGTCTTCCGACATCTTGCCTTCACATAGGTCTTTGGAAAGAGAGGATGTTTTATTGCTGCTAACCATTGTGGACTGGACTCATGGGTGCCCCATGCACAATGCCAGGTGTAGCAGTCCGGTAATCAGTTGGCCCATTTGGATCCCTAGATATTTCATGGAGTTTTCAGAAGTAGCTCATCTTGGCCTGCCTTCCTCGTGGGTCTTTGCCTGGAAG
>NW_022103900.1:1158393-1159585 GCF_000313985.2 Echinops telfairi
CTCGACCCAAAGACTTTCTACCCACTGGCTTGTGATCGTCCTGCATTTGGCTTCATTGCATGTGTTTCGTGAGTCTGAAGAGGACTTTACAGATTGGTATCGGACATATGGGCTAATATCAGACTTATGGCCTTGGACTGGACTGGGTTGGGATATTTTCTTAATGTACAATTGCTCTTGTATATAAACTTCTTCCCTATACACATACGTGTGCCCATGAATTTGTTTCTCTAGTCTACCCAGACTCACACGGGCAGTTATGATGTAGTCATCCCTCATGCTGAGATCTGCTGCAAGAAGCCACAGTCAGAAGGAAGTTTCCTCAGGGATCTGGCCTACATGGAATATATCTGGATGGCCATGCATATAGCTTTCATCATTTGACTTCTGGTTCTTAGGACTTGAACCAGTGGTTATGCCTGCAAATCTTGGGATTCATTAGCCTCTACGGCCTCAGTGCCAGCAACCTGCCATTTTACCTGCCGATCTTGGGTTCATCAGCTTCCACATCCTATAAAGCAGCAGCCTGCTGTCTGACTTACTGATCTGGGGTTCATCAACCCTTGCAGTGGCTTGAGACAGGAAAAGCCACCAGCCTCACATCTGACCCATGGACTTGAGACTTTGCAGCCTCTAAAACGGTGTGAGCCATTTCCTGGAGATTAATCTATATGGATACCTATATAAGCTTCATGGGTTTTGTTTCTCCAGAGAACCCAGCCTAAGACAGCAAAAGAATTCAAAATCAGTCCATTAGAAATGCTGATCATCAGAGCACACAGGAGCAAATAAAGGGGGAGGAAGAGAGAGTGGAGCACATCCTGACCCACCAAGCCTTAATGATGAGATTTCTGCTCAGAGCAGCCAATCTACAGAGAAGATCATATGGCCGGCCCCACTATGAGACATGACATCCCTCACTCACCCATAACCCTACAGGGACAACACTGGAGACACATTGTGGGAATTCCGCCCAATCTGATCCCACCACACCGAGGCAGAAGACTAAGGGTGTGGAACAGAACAGCAAGGGGAACAGAGCAACAAAGTCCCCAGGAAATACCAAAAATAGACTTTGGAGCCAGGGCTTGGCACCCTATCAGACTCGACCAGAAAATATTCCTAAAGGCCAATAAACAGTCCTTAAACTAACTATACGTTTTTCTTTCTTGTTCTTGTGTTTTGTTTTGTT
>NW_022103900.1:1161050-1166762 GCF_000313985.2 Echinops telfairi
AAAAAAAAAAAAGGAATGCTGATCACATGGAACTGCACTCCCACTTCCTCTATAATCTCTTAGCTTTCCAGAGACAGAGGAAATTATTGTTGCAAATGTGATAAAATCATTTATGATCTATAACATCACTATAATTCACGGCTACTTTTTTAAATGTAAAGATTGCAATTTAAAATAATAAGTAAATTAAAAATAATTATTTCCCCATGATGGCTATAACTCCTGTCCCCACTGAAGTACACTCACTTCACAGGCCATCAGAAAAGGGATGTGAAAAATATGTTCAGAACTGTCCGTTGAGCCCAAGTGACCAGAGAACAACCTTTGGGACAGAGGACATCCACGCCCTTGTTTCTCTCCTGTTCGTTCTATGATTCTTTGCTTCACTTTCCCCCCAGCTCAATTGTGGGGTGCATACACATTTTTTTAAATAAAATATAACACAACATTTATTTGTTTATAAATGTAGTTAGCGTGAAATAGAACAAAACAATTTTTTCTTTTGTGATACAAAGATGAACTTTGCATTTGCTACAGAAAAATAGTGGTGCGCTCTTGCAATTTACATTTTTGCATCTTCCTCTGTTTGTGAGCTCAGGGTAATGGTGAGGACCATCCACACGGGTGTCTCTTCCAGGGAGACTTTCGGTGGCAGGACCTCTGCTCTTTTTGTAGCAAACTCAGCATCAGGAAAGCTGGTAGAAGGTCTGCCTCTTTTTGTTGGTCTGTTACTTTTCCTTCAAGAAGAGCTTCGGCGATGCTCATTTTGAACTCTTGCAGACTTTGTAATTTTTTTTTGTTGGTAACTGAAGGCTCTCACAGTCTCTATGACAAAGTAGCCAAGAGTTCACAACAGTCACATCTATAACATGAGAAAATAATTTGTGACAATATTTTTTCAATCTGATGTGAATTCTGTACAGTTCAATTAGCGAGTCTATCAAATCAACACCTCCCATGAACTGATTGCAGGTTTTCACAATAGCGGGGCAATCAATTGCGATGGTTTGTTTTGTCTTCTTGTCATATCGCTTACAGTTGGCCTTTGGTTCTGCCGAGGCAAAAGTTGACATCAGGTTTACAACTCTGTTATCTGCCATTTCACTACATGCACTTCAGCATCGTCAGCTGGAGCAGTCACTTCTTGATGGGACCCTTTGCCTCTTTCCACCAAATCTTTGTCCTTGAGTAGTAGGATGCCAGGCAAACGACGGATTCTAACAGTTCCCAAGCTCAATAATTTTTCTTTGCTAACTTTGTCATCAAAGGAAGTGACATAAACCAGTTATCAAAATATAATAAACGGTTCAATCCAACAGGAATTGATTGGGCCAATTTCAGTACTACATTTGAACTAGCTCCCAAGTCAGGTTCTCCTAACACCGGTTCACTTTCTCTGAATAGATGAAAAAATCCTACAGGATGCCTTTGTCATCGTAAAGAACAAACCATTTCCATCCCCACTGGTGCGGTTTGCTGGGTAGATATTGATTTATGCTTGATCTACCTTTGAATGGAACTATCTGTTCATCCACGCATAGCATTTGGGGCATTGGTATTTCCCGAAACTTTTTTTGTAAATGGTCTGGCAAAGGCTGGATCTTGAATAATTATCTGCATGCACATTTAGGATTACTGTGTCATTTTGGTAGATGGATCTGTTTATCGTTATATAATCTCTTAATTTTCTTAACTCTGAAGTCTACTATATATGCAGTGGTTCATTAAGGACAGTTTCTTCTCTGTTGTGCCTGCAGGCAAGCCTCTCTCTGCCCTTGGCTTCTTGGCCTGGCCTCTGCCCCGCTCAGACAATGTTACAGAGCTTTGTTAGGACTGCCCATAAATGCCCAAGGGGCAAGCTACTATAAGCTTCAACCTGAAGGCACCCAGCTCCATCTTCAAGTGTCAGCAAACTCAGCTTCCCCAGTCAAGGGCCCCAAGGCACCCTAGTCCACAAGCCAGCTGCCTGCCCCAAAGCACTCAGATTTACTTGCTCTGTAGGCTGGGAAGCTCATTACTCTGTCTCATGTGCTGGCTCCTGGGTCTGCTGCTCCTGCTCCTCTTCCACTCCCCTGGTGTCAAAGCTGTCTCCTGGATTAAGGAGCTTTGAGACACAAGGATCGCAGCATCCAAAGAACATGTGCCATTCCTTGCTCTTCTCTCTTGTCAGTAGTAACCGCCCTCCCCACCCCTTCCTGCTTCTGATTTGGCTCATTTTATGTACAGGGTGGCAATTACCATTATTGATAATAATCACTCACAGCTGAATCACATAGTCTGATCAGTATCTTCCTACACCTTCTTACCCAGACCCGTGTGGACAAACGAAGGTCACGTGTGGGGTAACAAAGGCTAGGGCTAGAAGAGTGTCATAGTAAATAATTCGTTATATTGCACATTCAGAATGGATTATGAACTCACATGGAACATACAATGCTAAAACCTTTTATAAAAATATCACAAGGCAAAATGCTCAGGATCTAAGACGAGACAAAGAGTTTTAGACGTAATATCAAACCATAATCCATAAAAGTAAAAACTGAAAACCTGGACTTCACAAACACAAAAATATCTGTCTTGTAAAGGATCTTGTTATGATTTTAAAAGACAAGGTACGACTTGAGAGAAAACCTTCTCAAACACATCTCAGAAAAAATTAATATCTAAACTATATAAAGAACCTGCAGAACTGCCCAGTAAAAAATCAAACAATCCAAAAAATTTTTTAAAAATTAAAAACACCCAAAAAAAACAAACAATCCAATAAGAGCAAAGAACATGAGGAAGCCTTCCACTGAAAAGGATAACCCAGGTAGCAAATAAGGATAAGGAAAGCTGGTCTGCATCACGGGTTTCTTGGGAAATAGAAAGTAAAGCCACAATAAGAAAAATGGCTGTGGTACGACGAATTGCTTTTACATGGCCCATCCCACCATCATCTATAAGTCCATGAATGAATGGGTGACTCTATGTAAATAGGTACTAATATCTCACCAAAGGAATTGGATTGCATATATTTGTTGGATTGATTGGATTAATTGCATTTGTATTATTAAATACAAATAAGGTGCATAGCACCCATGTTAGGGTGGGACCGTGCACTTTAATGAGGGAATTGGTCAGTGTTGCCATCACACTACTTTTAAACTGAGCAATGAAAGATCTAGAAAGAAGAGACAGGAATGGAGTGTGTCTTTTGGACCAGGGCTCTCTGCACATACAACCTCTTATACCCAGGAGACAGAGACTTGTAATACCAGAGTCAGCACAGGATGGTGAAAAGCAGCAACAAGTGGGGCAGATCGTCAGCGGCAGCAAAGCCCGGGGACCAGCAGGAGAGAGCCTGGTCCCTTTCCTGGCCCCAGAGGGAAGACGCGGAGTGCCTTTGCGCAGGAAGCTGGCTGGCAGAATGCAGTGCCTGTGGGCACTTGTCAGCGCTAAGCATGACGGCCCACAGAACCAGAGCCAAGGCTTTGGGCCAAGGCTTACTGACAGATTGAGATGCCTCTGGGCTTTTACCAGTGGAGCCAAAGTACTTGAAACACTTGCCTGAGCATGGCACAGGCTGTACCAATGGGCTGAAAGGTGAAGGGGTCAAGAGAATTTTGCTTGCAGGCATGGCTGAAAAGAGATGCGTGCTAATTGAAAAACTGTATCCTGAGTTATGCCTGGATTGTGACCTGTTATTTCTCTAACAAGCCCCATCATAGTAAATAATATCTGTGACTTCTATATAGCCATGGCAACAAATTTTTGATCCCAGAAGAGAAGGAAAGCATAATTGGGATGGATGGTTGATGTCATAAATGGTAAAAAACAAAACAAAAAACCTAAACTAAACAAGGCCCCCCATGGCACCATTTTCACAGTGACGACCCCCAATGCTGGCGAGAATACCGAGAACCTGGTTCACCACCAATGTAGACTGGCCTGGGACTATTCAGAGGCTACCGTTAGCAAGCAAGGACTTTGAAATAACTGTCTTCAAAGACACAAAGGAAAAAGATCACGTCATTAATAAACAAAGAGGAAGTTTCCGTAGAGAACTCAAAAGAAGCCAAATGGGAATTCCAGGATGGAAAGGAGACAAAACCAAACAAATTCTAAAGAGACTATTGATTGGATGGGCTTGGCGTCACAGGAGACGGAAGAGGACAGGAGCAAGGACGGCCATGAGGAACAGATCATTAGAAACATCCAGTCTGAAGAACAGAGACAGGACTGGGCCAAAGAGAAGGGCTCAGTGACCCTGGACCCATATACAACGTGCCAGCATAGGAGTCATTCGAGCGCTACAAAGAAAGGAGCGGATGCATGGCGGGGGGGTGGTGGTGGGGGGGGGGGGGGCGGTGGTGGTGGTGGTGGTGGTGGTGGTGGTGAAGGAACAAGAGCTGGAATTTCCCCGTCCTTGTAGATTCAAGAAGCCCAGTGAACCAACCCCAAGCAGAAGAAACACAAAGACAGCCAGGTCTACGATTGCAGAGTTAAATCTTTTTAAGAGCAAAGACAAAGGGGAAAAAAATCTTAGAAGCGATTTTTAAAATCTGTATATTTTATGCAAGGAAATACAACCCAAATGACCGTGGCTGCTTTCAAAAAGTATTTGGTGTTTCAGCGTACAAAAGCCCTTTCTTTTCGTGTGCTTCAATTTTAGCAGACCACCAGAGAGAAAAGCCAGTTGGACAAATGCCCGTGATGCCAAGGTCGCAACAAAATAACTGCGATTCCCGCCCCCCACCCTTCAGTGCCATCCTTTAAAATAGATCAAAGAACAAGGTGCTCCACAGAGGCACGACTAAAACCCCATGCTTCAGAAAACATAGCTGCGCTTCATTATGTACATGAGTATTAGCCCCAAGTTGTCATATCAACTCATGAGGAACGAGGGTAGAAAGGACTGGGAGCAGAGAGCTTGGAAAAAGGAGAGCTGATTAAATTGGATTATTATCCTGACAGACCCTTCTTCTAATCTCAAGTCAATGCGGTCTCCCTGGGGGTTTATTTTCTTTATATTCTTTGTGCAACAGAAGTGTTACTTCTCAGGTGATATTGACCTGATCCTAGACTAACGTCAGATGACTTAAAAGAAAATTTTCTAACTGTCTTCAGGATCAAGATCAATGTAGAAAAAAAAGAAAGGTAACAATAGACATTTCTGAAATTGAAGAAGGTTTCATCAGAGACATTCAAACAAACGAACTTATAGAGGTATTTTAAAGCTATCTCCACAATGGTTAGAAATAGAAAGCAAAAAATCAAATAGAAAATATAAATCAAAAATGGAATTGAACATGTTATTCTTACAAAATTT
Organism: Echinops telfairi; assembly: GCF_000313985.2. Lineage (NCBI taxonomy): Eukaryota > Metazoa > Chordata > Mammalia > Afrosoricida > Tenrecidae > Echinops > Echinops telfairi. Next base: position 1,166,362 of record NW_022103900.1, read on the forward strand.
AACAGTCTATAAGGATGAAAACATTTCAGGGGACCAAAGACAGGCCCTCTTAGAATGGCTGTATTCTCAACAACCTTTTACATTAAAGTCGTGAGACCTGCTTCTAACAATGGCACTGGACTCTTCTTCGGAATGTTCAAATCTGTTCTTCCTGTCCTGACTCCCCTCTCGTGGTCAGTGGAAGTATGTTACGACACAGGGCTTGCCTAAGTTCAGTAATTCCACCAGCTACGTCATGTTTCGTCATAACCGTATAATCCTTGTAGTATTATTTTTATTAGTTTTCCTTACATTGAGGCACAGTTTTTCTTGTATAAGAATGAAAGGCACTGGATCGTGCCAACAATGTGGAACTGACCTAGTGGGGCCAGATTTCCCCCCTGCCCCTCTGCAGGAGGGCT
>NW_022103900.1:1166862-1172011 GCF_000313985.2 Echinops telfairi
TACACGGACGACTTCACGGACCGCTTGGGTGTCCTGGAGGCGGACTCGGCCATCCGGACTGCAGGCGTCAAGTGCCTGCTCACCTACAAGCCCGACGTCTACACCTACCTGGGCATCTACCGGGCCAACCGCTGGCACCTCTGCCCAACTCTCTACGAGAGCCGTTTCCAGCTGGGGGGCGATGCCCGCGGTTCTCGGGTGCTGGATCGTGCCAACAATGTGGAACTGACCTAGTGGGGCCAGATTTCGCCCCCTGCCCTTCTGCGGGAGGGCTGCCCCTACCTTCCTTGTCAACCCCCCACCCCCAGGCCAGACCCCAACCCTGAGGGACCGGGTTAGGTCACTCAGGAACTGCCAGCATCATTCGCCCCCCTTGCATCTCTGTCCAGGAGTGACTTGAACCCCTGCAGGTAGGGGGCCCTGGCTCGCTGAGGGCCGGGCCCTCAGCCTTTGTCTTCGCTGCTGCTCCCGTCCCCCTCACAGGACCACTGGCTGGGGCTGGAAGCCAGGGAAAGCCATCTCGGCCACCCCTGTCGCCTCACCAGGCTGCACTGTCCCTCCTGCATTGTCTTCGTCTTCCCTCCCCCCACCCTCTGGAGGGAGAAAATGCCAGTGCTTCTAGCCCCTCCCTTGGAGCCCTCTGGGGCCAGGGCCGGGGCCCTGCAGGCCTGAGCACGCCACTGGGGGTGGGTGAGTCCTTGTGCCCACTCAGTCCCTGGCAGAGAGAGGGGACACTGGGACCACAGACCCCAGGCCTGCCCCTCCCCGCAACTCACAGCCTGCACCACCCCAGTCCCCTCCTCAGCGATCTTGTCACTTGCCTGCCCCTGACATTCCAATAAAGCCCGCTTGGGTCTGTGTCTTCAGTGTTTAAAAAAAAAAAAAGAAAAGAATGAAAAGCAAAGCTGCGATGGGAAGAGCAGTGTAATTAAGCGTCTGTAGAACAAGGTAGTATGTGTGCATATGTGTAAACCAAACACCAGGCTCACGGCCATGGAGTCCGTTCTGACTCACGGTGACCCTAAAGGACAGGGTAGAACTGCCCCTGTCGGGTTCTGAGAATGTCACTCTTTACCGGAGTAGAAAGTCTTCTTGTCTTTCTCCCGAGGAGCTGCTGGGGGTTTCAAACTGCTGACCTGTGGTTAGCAGCCCAGCATGTAATCACTACGTTGCCAGGCCTCCTCATGAACTTGTCTCTACAATTTTTTTTGAATTCCGTTATAATTAGGTGCTATTGCTTTACAAAGTCTGGGCCTGGTCTCTTTTTGTCAAAGTGTGAGATGCTAAATAATTTTAACGTCACACGAAGGCTATTTTCTAATATAGCTAGAAAGATATAAAGCAGTACTCAAAGGGAACTGAGGTTTGCGGTAGAGAAACAAGCATTGTGCTGAGGATTACGAAGAGAACCAGAGCTGACCCCAAAGACCCACAGGGTCCAGTCACTCATGAAGTCACTGCCATTGAATTGATTCTGGCTCAGAGGGACCCTTTGGATTTCCCTTTCTGGAGTAGAAAGGCCCATCTCTTTCCAACAGAGCAGCTGTTGGTTTTGAACTGCTGCCCTTGTGGATGGCAGCCTAATCCTGACACCACCAGGACTCTTCTACAATGTCCAATAGAAGTATAAGAAAGTATAAAATTCCTAGATTACTCAAAACCAAACGTACTGCCATTCAGTAGAACTGCCCCCGTGGGCTTCCAAGACTGTAGCTTTTTATGGAAGCAGAGAATTTCATCTTCCTCCCATCTACTGACCTAGCAGTTAGCAGCCCACCTCAAAACCCAGTACGCCCCCAGGGCTCCTAGATTACTGGAGATATGGAAAAGCTAGAAAATTGACTCCTGGTCCAAAGAAAAAGGACACAATAAGCATGTTTTGAGATAATGTGGGTTTTGGAATTAGCACCCACGATGTTGTTAATGGTCGACTGATTAGCACTAGAATTAATATCCCACAAATGGTAATAATAAACTCTGGATGAGATGTAACAGAACGACTATTCGAAGTCACTGGAGAAGGACAAAAGGCAGTCAGAAAGTGGAGGTGATTTGGACCCTTAAAGGAAAGGTGTTACACTCACTGGAGGAATCACACCTACTGGAGAGTCATGATTATACAAAATGTCCCTCACCCATGTGCCATGGACAGTCACGTTCAGTGGAAATCTGCCCTCTTATTGACTTAAAATGCCAGATGTTAGAATTTCAAAGCTGCAAGGTTGGCAGGAAATGCAGGGGAAAATCTTAGAACAAAGAGAGCCACAGAGGTGGGAGCCCCCTCCCCCACCACAATCTGCATGTACAATGCCACCAAATACTTGATTGACCTCCAAATTATGTGTATGCAGGGAAGACTTCAAGAATCACTACAAGGAGAAGGTTGAAGAAAGCTCAGCAGAGATTTCAGCTGCTACCCACTGCAAGAGACAGAATTTGAAGTTCGAATGCTGCACATCAAAGAGGTTTAGTAAACAGCCTGGCCTTTAAACATAGTCACCTTGACAAAGCATAGAATCATGCCTTCACAAGTTCAAGATGATCAGCCAGTAATTTCATTGTTGCAGAACAAAAATCAACACTTCTGAAGATAATAATAAAAATCAGAGCATCTATGGAATACCGACAATGTCCAGTATATAATTACTAGCTTATAAGACATATGGAAAAGGGGGGAAATATGACCCATAGTAAAAAGTAATATTAATAATAAAAGAAGCACGTGATGAACATATCCTAAGATCATTTAGCTTTTCGAATAGCCCACAAGACCTCATGGCAGCTATTACATGTAGTTTTGTGGACTAAAAAAAGATAGGCATAATGAATAAACATATGGCTAATCTCAACAACAAAAAAATAAATGAAAATGTAAGGTAAAAAATGGGAAATTCTAGAACTAATGGTACAATTACTGAAATGAACATTTTACAGGATAAGATTAGGAACAGACTGGAGACAGTCAAAGAAAGGACTGGTGAACTTGAAGATGGGCCTGTATAAAAGATCCAATTAGAAGGAAAGAGATAAAAAGAGTTTTTTTAAAAAAGGAAACCAATCTTTAGTGGCATATGAGACAATGCCAATCAAGTGAACATACATGCACCTGAAATTCCAGAGAATAAAGAGAGAGAATGAGACAAAAATAAGTTGAACAAATAATGGCTGAAAAGTTTCCTTCTTCGCGTGAGAAACATTAAAACTCGACAAGCATCAGACAGGATAAATACAAAGAAAACTATACATAATCATACTGCAAGCTCTTGGTAGTGAGGAGGAACAGTAATTCACATTACCGTGCTAGTAACAGGGGCAAGAATGATGACTAGAGACAGACAAACAACAAATAGTCCTGCAAACTGAACTATGACACTCATGGGGACATACGTCTCAGAACTGTCAAACACATGACACCTAAAAGGGAGCACTTGCTAAAAAAAAAAAAAGGAAAAAGAAAAAAGACGCCTACAATTCAGAAGGGGCAGGAAAGCTGAAAGCGTGGAAGTAGGAGACGGAGGGAGGGAGGAAGGGGAAGAGAGCTGTGACCTGGAGGGGATACCAACTCACGCCCTGGAACAAAATGTGTATGAATGATTGGATGGGATTTTCTCTGTAAACTGAAACCCACACTACAAGAGACAAGGAAACAGCACAGGGCAGGGAAGACTCAGCTTCACGGCTGACGTTGCGCCTGAAGCAATGGAGGCCAGAAGAAAATGGAGCCAACGCTTGTGAGCACGAGGAGGGAAAGCTGCCTGTCTGTCATTATCCAGCGAGGCTGAAATTCAGACAGTTTCAGCTACCAGTAAACTGGTAGGATTTATAACACATAATAAAATAGATTTTTTTTTCTAGCGGAAAGGAAATGACATTATGCAAAATGTGGATCTACTGACAGAATGGAAGAGCCCAAGAACTAGAAATGTGTAGGCAAATAAGAAACACAATTGTTTCCCTTTCAGTTTCTTTAAACAATCAAATGCCTAAAGTGAAAATTGTAATACCGTATTGTGGGACTTTTTTAAGATTAGAAGTAGAGTATATGATAGCAATAGCAAAAATGGAAGGGGAAAAAATGGAATTATACTTTTACAAGGTTCTTAATTTTATACAAGATGCTACACTATGAACTCACTGTAACTGTGTTGAGCTTAAATTCTAACATTAAGTTCTACAGACTTATCACCGTTCGCAGCAAGGTGCCACAGCTTTGCCCTTGGCAGTGTGTTTGAAAGCAGATTCTGATTTCTCTAGGCAACCCAGCCCCCACTCGCTTGTCAGCCTGTGGTGCAGTGGTAACTTGCATATTGCTGTGACGCGGGGAATGATTCCACCATATTTCAAATATCAGAAGGGTCACCCATAGTGACCAGATTTCAGTGGAGCTTCCAGACGAAGAGCTACTAGAAGAAGGATGACGTGGTCCGCTTCTGAGGGATCAGCCACTGAAAATCTTATTCAAAGCAACAAACCACAGACATACTGGCAGAAGACGAGCCCCTCAGGCTGGCAAACACTCAACATGTGACTGCACAAGAGTGGCCTCTCAGAGTGGAGTTGGTCTTCAAGACATGAATGGAGCAAAGCTTTTAGGACTTCCAGTTGCTAATGAGGCGTGATGCCGAATGAGAACAAACAGTTATCAATACCCCTTAATAGTTGGAATGTGTAACGTTCAAAGTATGAATCTAGGAGAATTGAAGGTCATAGAAAATGAGTGAACTGCATAAAGATCCCCTCGGCATTAATGTGCTGACGTGGCCTGGCACTGGCCATTTTGAATCGGACAATCACATGGCTTACTGTGCCAGGAATGACATCCATGAGGAATGGGATCACATTCATTGCCAAAAGTAATATTTCTTTTTTTTCCCCAAAGCTGTGTATTTTAAAAAATTATTATTATTTTTTAATCATTTTATTAGGGGCTCATACAACTCTTATCTCAATCCATACATATATCAGTTGTGTAAAGCACATTTGTACATTCATTGCCCTCATCATTCTGAAAACATTTGCTCTCCACTTAAGCCACTGGTCTCAGGTCCTCATTTTTTCCCCTCCCTCCGCGCTCCCCCCTCCCTCATGAGCCCTTGATAATTTATAAATTATTATTTTGTCATATCTTGCCCTGTCCGACGTCTCCCCC
>NW_022103900.1:1172802-1174073 GCF_000313985.2 Echinops telfairi
TATAATGCTGTATGTGGTAGGATTGTGTGATAGGTAGGTTTGTTGTGCCAACCTGGCCAATATGAACATGTGGGATTAATAAGGTTGCAGTTTGATTGGAGGACAAAGAGATAAAAGGCTCAGCAAGGTCTACCCCTCTCTCTTTTGCTCTCTGGTGATCGGACCAGTGTGCAGCTGCTTTAGCTATTTCTCTGCCTCAACTTGTGAGCTACACTACCTGTGGTACAGCCAACCCATGGTTATGTCACTAGAGCTTGAAGTTCCTTCGAGATTTGCTTCAACACGATGCTAGTGTGTACATTTTTTGAGCTTGAGGCTGTCGGATCCTGCTGTCTTGCATTGCTAGAGTTTGATATTCTATCCGCGCCTGCTTCCCTAAGCTCCTGAGCTGCTGGTGACTGTTGGTGACCCACTCTGCTGTTTGCTGCCTGTGGCCAGACTGCCTGTATTACCTTTGGGAAGACTCAGCTGTCTGCTTCCTTGACCTTGGACCCAGCAACCCGTGTGAGTTAAAGGACTTCCAGTATATTAACTGTTCTACAGAAGTGAGTTGAACTGAGCCCTCTGTACTGCTGTGTGGACTTTTTAGCTGTTATATTCCTTCATGATCTATCTATCTAATCATACATGTCATATATAATCATTTGTTTCTCTAGAGAACCCTGTCTAACACAGATAGTAACCACATAGCTACAAGAAAAAAATAGTTAATTTGACTGTTATTCAAATTTACTCAATAAGCACTAAAGCCAATGATGATGAAACTGGGGCATTCTACCAACTTCTTTAGTCTGAACTTTCTCAGACATACCATGTTTTGGTCTGTTGTCCATAGAGTTGCTGTGCATTGGAACAGACTAGAAGCCATCTAACAGTAGCAACAGTCAGTCCTAGACGGAGCCCTCTAGGAGCTTGTCTGGGCATGCTCTTGGTGGAAGTTGGTATGTCAGGGCTGTACGGTCACGAGTCACACCACCAACAATCAAGTAGCCAGGTGGCCAGAGGGCCCCAGACCAATGCTGCACACTTTTCTAGTCTTCCATTGTGGTTTTGTGCCGATTGACTTTGTTCCCTTCGGGCTGGAATTAAAGTCACGTGGCCATGAATCATTTGGATACAGTTATAGCCTCATGCCGATGGTCTTGCACAATGGGACCATTTGTCTTTTTCTTGGTTAAGACTTAATTAAAGGACCTCTATAGGAGGTATTTGGATTTGGGGACTCTCCTCCCTTATGACATCTGCTGCCTTCAAGTCAGTCCTGGCTGCTC
>NW_022103900.1:1176027-1190737 GCF_000313985.2 Echinops telfairi
AAAAGAATGATTTGTATTTCAGCTTTCAGCACTTTTCACTCCTGATGGGCCTTGGTCCCTCATTACGGTGTTGATTCCAGGGTCACCAAACTTCTGCCTCCTTTGATTAAACAAATGACACCCATCACCTTCTTACCCCTGCCCTCTTGTCAACAGGAAATCAGTATTCCTCCTCCCAGCTCTCCACTGCTAATCTCAGCTCATCCATCTCCCACTTTGACGCAAAAGCCTTTTAAAACTCTCCCATTATCCTTGCCTTCAGTTTCACAATCCCACCCTTGGATTCTCATTTTCCATCCTCCTTGTTACAGAGGGTTTGGCATTATCCTTCCGCATTTTCACGTCCAGGTAAATGAGCCCTTTCACAGCTAATCTTACTTCCGTCATCTCTTCCATTCTACTGATCTCCAAATTCCATCTGCCTAGAAGTCAACCCTAATAATACGATGCAATGAGAGTCTCCTGCCCCGCAGGCTTTACGCCCTCCCTCACTTCCTCATTCCTGCTCTGGATTTAATCACAATGTTCTGCATTGGGCCTGTCTTTTCTTGCCCATCAGATTCCGCAGAACTTTCACTGCTAAGCTAGACTTTGTGGTGGTGGTGGTTGTTATTAAGTTCTGACTTCCAGTGACCCTAAGTACAACATAAAACACTGCTCAGCCCTGCCCCATCCTCAAAAGCATGCCTACGTCCATTACTGCAGCCAGTGTGTCAATCAATCCATCTTGTTGAAGGTCTTCCTCTTTTGTGCTTTTCACCAAGCATGCTGTCCTTCTCCATGGACTAGTCCCTCCTGATCACATGTCCAGAGCTCTCTGGGTGATGTCTTGCCATCCTTGCTTCTAAGGAACGCTCTGGCTGTACTCTTCGAAGCCAAATTGGTTCATTCTTTGGGCAGTCCGTGGTATTCAATATTCTTCACCAAGACCAGAATTCAAATGCACCGATTGCTTTTGGTCTCATGGCACACCACTCACTTCCTCACGGAGCATCACTTCAATCACACCACTTGCCTCAGCTCCTTCACCCTTTGTCTGGCTTCAACTCCATTCTTTAAGGCACTTCTGGGAGCTGAGCGCTACTGGAAAAATCACGCAAACAATGAGGTATAATACCACTCTAAACTTAAAATGCCTGATTTCAGTGTGATTCTTGTGCTGTTAAACCCCCTTTGAGGATTCCCACGTTGCTTCTTCTACTAAATCTCACGGTGGCTTTTCTGAGCTACTTGCGCATTCATCACATTATGTGCCACATTGTTTGGGGGACATGGGGGTTCGGCGGTAGAATTCTTCCCTTCCCTATAGGAGATCTGGATTCAAATCTCAGCCGGTGTACCTACCGCATGCACCGTCACCACCCAGTGGAGGCTTGTGTGTGGCTCAGATGATGAGCAGGTTTCAGCGGTGCTTCCAGACTAAGATGGGCTAGGAAGAAAGGGCTGGCAACTTAGTTCCAGCCAATGAAAGCCCTGTGGATCAAAACAGTCCAGTCCCCAAGAGGCCCTGGGGATGAAGCAAGATTGGGCTGTACGTTTCCTTCCATTGTGCACGGAGTTGTCTTAAGTCAGGGGCCAACTTGACGGCAGCCACCAGCACAACACATTCTCTTCTGTCGGAGGATCCCACCTTCGGCTTCACTGAGAAGCAAAGATACAATTTCCCTCCTGCAATTTCAAGTGTTCTTAACTTCCCTCCTTATCATCTCCTGTGTAGACTTATTTTTCTGTGTGTGGTCAGATGAGTGTCCTCTGTGTGGTTCACTATCCGAAACCTTCAAAGACCTTGGACCTTGTTAGAAATACATATGATCAAGCTCCACCCCAGACCTGCTGAAACATTCACTCAGGCAGGGCTAAGGAGCCTGGAGTTCAAACAAACCCTCTAGGAAACTCAGTGGCAGCTTGTGTTTGGGGACTACTGGTGCAGTCCTCTGCTGGGAGCCCTGTGCTGTGGTCGTTGTGCGTTGGGTTGCTAAACATTTCAAAACCACCCACCTCTCTGAGGGTAAAAGATGAGGCTGTCTACTTCGATTACGCTTTCAGCTCCTGTAAAGATTGAAAGTCCTAGAAACATACAGCAGGCAGCTCTACCTTGTCCTAGAGGGTGGCTATGGGTCAGAATCAATTTAATGGCTGTGAATTAGAGTTAGGCATAGACCTCATCATTCTTCCTCCAAAGATTTGCTTATTTTTATATATGCAGTCATTCTTTCTTTTTTCACATAATAACTCCCCTTCTTAGGTCTACCCTAATGAACTACTCTAAAACTTCATAGGTTTATGGACCACAACGTTAATTGCCACCCTATTTATCATTAAAGTGAGAAACAGTGGCTCGGCTGTGATGGTATGTTAAACTGGGTTGTCTAGAGCAGGGGTCGGCAAACGTTTGAGAAGGACGAGCCAATCCTGACCCTCTAACAATTTAAAATTTATTCGAGAGCCATAAATCTGTTTACAAACAAATGAAATCACCATTATCTGAATAACACCCCTAAAATTTTGTTTCCATGTTACTCCAGAGCCACACATACCTACCAGAAAAGCCACACACAACTCGAGAGTCACTGTCTGCCAACCCCTGCTCTCTGTGGGGATCACAGAGGACAAACCATACCCAGGTGTCTGAAGCTTCCTGTCAACTTACTTCCTCATTCTAAACAATGAGAAGTGTGTTAGTCTGGGTAGACTAGAGAAACAAATTCAGGGAGGCTCATCTGGAAAGAGCTTTATATAAAGAGTAATTGTATATTAAGAAAACATCCCAGCCTGTCCAGATCAAGACCGTAAGTCCGTTATTAGCCCATCTGTCCTATACCTATAAATTCCTCTTCAGACTCACGCAACACATGCAATGATGCCAAATGCTGGAAGATCACAGGCCAGTGGTAGAAAGCCTTGTGGATCCAGTGGTGGTGAAAGTATCTCAGCACTAGAGTGGGTCTCCTTGTGGCTCCTACAGCTCCAGGGCTCTAGCTGGGATCAGTGTGACTCCCTGTGTCTTGTCAGCAGGAAGATGAAGCACAGAGAGTGTGCATCTGACCTCTAGTGAGCTATTTATCTCCTTAGCGCCTCCAAATGAGGTCATCAGGCTGAGACCTGGTTGATAGGCTAAACGTCACCCCTTCACTCTTAATACTTTCAAGTTGACACCATATTACATAACTCCCACAACAAGTGAGGGAAGCAAACAATATGAAAGGCAAAGATCAAAAACAAAATTTTAAAAAATAGAACAAAAAACAAATTGGAGGAAATAGAGACTGGAAAAGGTAAAAGTAAAGCCGTAGGACATTAATATCCTCTGGAAGAGGAAAATCATTAAATGATTAAAAGCCCACTGTCATTTAGATCGATTCAGACTCAGCGGACTCTGTAACCCAGAGTAGAACTGCCCCTTTGGGTTTCTGAAACCCTGCTGGAGCAGAGAGCTGGTAGATTTGAACTGCTAACCCTTTGGTTAGCAGCCCAATGTGTAATCTACTAGGCTCCCCTGGCTCCTATCAAACGATAACAGGGTGCTATCTTGAAGGAGGCTATCTACTCCCATAAAGACTTACAGCCTCAGAAATGCTATGCAGGGTTCTTACCAAGCAGAATCCACTCAATGGCAGTAGGTTTGGGAATAAAGAAGGAGTACACAGAGAATATAGAAGAAAAGCATTCCAAAATAAAAATGCAATTAGACTGCAACATTTTTTAAAAAATCAGTAGAAGGGCTGTGAGAAAGAGTTGAGAAAATCTTCGTCATTTTTGGTACCTGTCTAGCATCATGCTCTCCACAAATTAGGGTAATAATGAAATAGTTTACTGTCTGATAATAATGAAACATAATGAAATGTTTGCTATTTGGCTCACTCACTGAGCAAATGGCTGTAACATGTGCTCACTGTTACCGAGTCCATTCCGACTCATAACGACCCTACAAGACAGAGTAGAACTGCACTTGTGGGTTTCAGAGACTGTAACTCTATACAGGAGTAGAAAGCCTCATCTCTTCTCCACGGAGCAGCTGGTGGTTCAAACTGCTGACCTTGTGGCTAGCAGCCCAATGCAAAACATAACCCACTATGTTACCGGGCTCGACTGTTAACACAAAGAGGTTTAATAATTTGCCCAATATCCCATAGAAAATATGCAGGGCAGGGATCAGAAACCAGGGTATGTGGTTGTTCCTACAACAAACCAGTACAATAATTATATCAACCTATTTAAAGGAATTTTGTTGAAGTATATTTTAGGTTTGTCTTTTGATATGTGGGAGGAAGGGAAAGAATAAGCTAAGCTGAGTGTGGCAAGTCCGTGCACAGTGGGATCAGACTGTTGTGATCCATAAAGTTTTCACTACTTTTTTGAAAGCACAGCACCAGACCTTCCTACCTATCGGGGGAGCTCCAATGAAATATCTTCAGCATCATAGCAACACAGAAAGCTCCACTAACAGATGGTGGTGGTTGTGGATGTGGTGCATTGCTGGAAATCCAATTGGAGTCTCTCTTGTAGGAGGTGAGAATTCTAGCACTGAACCACCACTGCCCTAATCACACTGGGTTACATGCTTGTTATGGTGACAGTTAAAATCTACGGTCCACTTGTGCAAAGGGGTGGAGTCTAGCCTGTCAATCAGGTCACAGCCTGATTGATCTCTCCTTGTGGGTGTGGCCTTTTCATGAGGATACTGGGAAATTTATCTTCCTCCCTGGACGTGGGGCACACACTCTCTCTGCTACACATTCCTGTTGACAAGCCACATGGAACTATGCTGATGGCAGCCAGAGCCATGGTGCTGGAGGAGCCACATGGAGACCCACGTCAGTGCTGAGATGCTTCCACCACCACTGGATCCGCAAGACTTTCCACCCACTGGCCTGTGATCTTCCTGCATTCGGCATCATTGCATGTGTTGCATGAGTCTGAAGAGGAATTTATGGACTGGTATTGGACATATGGGCTAATATCGGACTTATGGACGTGATCTGGACTGGGCCAGGATGTTTTATTGATGTGTAATTACTTCTTGATATAAAGCTCTCTCGTAGACACATATGGGTGTCTCTGGATTTGTTTCTCTAGTCAACCTGGACTAGCACAGTTTTCTATGTTGCTATAACAGCAATACCACATGTGGATGACTGTACCATACAGGAATTTATTTCCCAGAGTTTCGGAGACTTGAAGTGCAAATTCAGAACGATGGCTCTAGAAAAGTAAGCTCTTTTGGTTTCTCTCTACTCTTTCAGCTCTGGAGGAAGAGCCTTGTCTTTTCAGCTTCTGCTTCCTGGTTCCTTAGAGAGCTTCATGTTTCTTGGCATCAGTCTTCTCCTGGGTCTAGTAAGTTCTCAGCAAAGGGACTCTGGGTCCAAAAGACAAGCTCTGTTCCCAGCTCTTCTCCCCCCACCCCCAAAATATTCATTTTATTTTTAAAACAGTTTTATTAGCACTTCCTCCACACGTCGTACAATTCAATAGTTCAGTCAGATCAAGAAGAGTTGAACATATTCTAGAACAATTCTAGAACATATTCTTTTTCCATGTACTCATTGTTATTCAAGTAATTATATATTTTTCCTAATTGTGAAAAAATGTACACAACAAAACATTCTCCAGATCAACAGCTCTGTCCTTTCTACTCACTTTTCTCTCGTTATCGTTCATAAGATAACTTGTGTAAGAGTAGTGACTTGTGTAAGAGTAGTGACTTGACTAAGGGTGGGACTCAAGTAAGGGTTGGATTTGAGTTATGCCCTCTTGTAAGGCTGTGATTCAAGATATACACCCCACATGAATTCTTCCTTGTTACCGTATAGAGATTTGGATTTTTAACACAAGGTGGAGCATAATTGCATTCAATCCCAAATTAGAGGGCAGCCACATACTACTGGGAATCATAGCCTAGCCATGTAGACATATTTTCAATCCATGAGTCATATTCTGCACAAATCAGGTGTGCAAATATACACACCAGACCATAAGTCATAAAGGAAATTTTCAAAAGGAAAATCAAGTTTTGTGTGAACCCAGGTACTGAGAGAAGACCAGAAAGTCACCTAGGTGATGTTTCCTACACCGATAATTCTCTAAGAAAAGAGAGGCAGAAGTACGTTCGGTTGCCCCTGGAGTCTTCAACTGAACTATTTTGGTACTTTCTAGCTGAGTCAAACTTTGGGCTCATTCTGGGTTTTTTTCACATGGTGAAATGTTGACATTTCTATGGATTTCATTCTACTTGGATCTGCCATCAATATCAATGAAAGCAACACTTAAGACATCTAATGACAGCAATAAACATATCTTGATAGACGGTGATTAGCAGAATAGAACAAAACAAATGTCAAGTTGGTCCTGGCTCCTAGTGACCCCATGTGTTGTAGTGTAGAACTGCTCCCTGGGGTTCTCTTGGCTCCAATCCTAACAGAAGCAGATTGGCATGCCTTCCTTCCAAGAACATTAGTGGGTGGATTTGAACTGACAATGTTTAGGTCCATAGACAAGTACTACCCAGGGGCCCGCCATGAACTCTGGATAGAAAATTCCTCCTCCAGAACCTCTAATCTGTCACAGCAGGGGTGTGATTCTTTCACACTGGAAGTTTATTAGGATAAAAAACGAGACAAAAACATTTCTCTGTCGAATGCAGCCCATCACCAATCATTTCAGCTGGCCTCCATCTACACAGGAGCGTGGTTATTTTCTTCCAATTTATTGATAGAAAATGTCAGGGGGTCTTTCTGGTTCCCGTCCTTTTCCCCTCAATTACCAAATAAAGCCACTTGTCTTTGCTGGTTCAGAAGAATGATGGTAATTAGGCCATAGGACATTTCACTCTGGAAGTAAAAATTCAAATGAGTACCTTTGAAACACAGCCTCAGTATGCTTGGGGGTTGGGCTCGTGGAAAACATGGGCTTAAAAGGGAAAGGCGTGATCCTCAGCAGTCTCGCTTGCACCTGAGCACAGACTTGTCCCAGAATGCTTGCCGTACCCAGAGACCCCGGTTTGGAGTGACTGCATCCAGGAGGAAGGGGCTGGGAAACTTTGGGCCAGTAAATCAGCTCATCAAGTTTCCAGATAATGGCCAAGGAATAGTTTGATGTGTCCCCTTGTGGAGCATGGGTCCGTGGGAATTCCTCAGGTACATCCACCAGCGTGGAGACATCTCCTGGGGGAGGCCAGGATAAAGGAGAGGGGCCCAGGGATTAAAAAAAAAGGGGGGGGGGCTCTACAATCAAACACATCTAAGATGATAGAAATTGATTAGTGGTGGAACCAAGTAGTTATTATCGTAGTTTATTGGAAACCCCCAAAAGTTCCTCCTCGGGGGAGGACAATGTTCTGCCGCTCAACTCGCAGTCATGTCCGTCACGCAGAAATTATTTTAGAGACTTGTCCCTGAGTATGTGCGCTGTGTTCTCTTCTCCGTGAGAGCTGTATTTGCATTGAGTGATTTTTCTGACAGCCGTTATGATTTGAAATAAAATGCTTCCTTCGGATTGAGTTACAAATGTTCATGGAGTACATCTGACTTTTATAATAATGTTGGTCACATAGAATAAGAACTGATAGCCTCGGAGCTGCTGGTGGGTTGGAACTCCTGACCTTGAGGTTAACAGCCTAACACCTAACCACAGCACCACCGAGGCAGTTGGCAGTATGCTGGGCACTCACTCGTCATAAGCACTTTCCTTTAGGAGACAGGTTCTGTAGCTATCCTAGACAGTGGAGGAAGCAGAAACCCAGTGGAGTTGAGTCACACCGATTGTAAGTGGTGAGTTGGGATTAGAGGTAAGACACCTCTGTGTTTAGCAATGAGGAATTTAGAGATACAGACTTCGAAAATAATTGTAAAAAGGTCTTGAGGAATCTCAAGAGGATTACTGTCCGAGAAGCATTTTGTCAACTTAATCATCTAAAGATGAGGAAGGCCTTTAAAAACACACACACACACACACAGCAGTTACTGTGAAGTTGCTTGCAACTCCTGCTAACCCCATGTGTCAGCATGGAACTGTGACTGGTCTTTTTTGGAGGGAAGTAGATCACCAGGTCTTTCTTCTGAGGCACCCCCGAGTGGACTTGAACATAACATTTGGTTAGCAGCTGAGCTATCTACTGTTTGCATCAAACAATTCTTTGATTGGGACGGTCTCTCCTCACCTCTGTCCTCCACACACCCTCGTGGGCCTCAGGGACCAGCCCAACCTCTACCCAGTTCAGGCCAGTGTTAACAAAGCTTTTATCTCTATCAATAGGGGCCTGGAGGCGTGGTCTGAAGGTGCTCCCTCTCTCCCTCCATGGACTTGGAAGCCCACTGTGGGAGTCCCCTGGTTTCACTGCCTCTGCTGCAGCTGTTTGTAGGCTGTTCCTTCTTGCTGTCTCTGGTGTTACAGTTCTTTGACTCCTGGGTCTCAGAGAGTCTCAGCACAGGGACCCTGGGTTCAAATGAAGGGCCCCATTCCTGTCTCTTCTTCTTAGGGGTAGTCAGATCCTCACTCCTCTCTTTTTTTTCCCTTTGCCTTTAGAATGGTTCCTTTTAAGCCTATCAGGATGGCAAACGGACCAACCCTTTCAATGGGATTCCATATATCTATTTGCATGATCCCACCCTCAACCCCCAGGGGGGCCAAGTACTTTATTTGCATTGTTAGCAAGCTAATCCCCCATGTGGACCATGAGTCCTTAATTGTATATATTATGCATATGAGTCTTGTACAATAATTTGGTGAGAGTTACAAGACCTTGGTGAGAAAGGCCATGTAAAAATCAATCTACTGCATCACAGGCAAGTAAGACAAACACTAAATTATTGAGATGTTAGGAGTAACAGTTATGATTCGATAGTCATTCAATCAACTGCTAAGTCACTAGAAGCAGCTGCACTAAATACAAATATTAGTAAAAAACAAAATGTATTATCTTAAAGGATACTTACATCTTCATTATTTCAAAACCCAAGTGGGTCTCTTTAAAACTGCAAAGCTGTGAGAAAAGAGACCCTCTGGAGTTTGCCTTTGAGATGTTAATACTTGTAAGGTTATGGGGTAAGGACCACTTGCCCTCTTACCTACAGAGTAGAATGATAAGAATGGGTGCTATAGGCTGACTGGTGGATTTTGCTAGGTACTTAGTTAAATATTTCTGGAGCCCTGGTTAATGGTTACACATTGGGCTGCTAATGGAAAGGCCAGAAGTTCAAAACCACCAGCCATCTCCACAGGAGAAAGACAAGGCTTCTACTCCAGTAAAGAGTCACAATCTCAGAAACTCACGGGGCAGACCTACTGTGTTCTATAGGGTCCCTGCAAGTCAGAAGTGACTCAGAAGCAGTGGGTTTGGTTTAGTTACATGTTTTACACAGGTTATTCCTAATTAGCTCATCTGTGAAATAAGGACCTAATTTGTCCCCATTTTATAGTCTGGGAATATGTTTCAACCATGATTCTTGTGGCAGTTACATAATCTCCTGTCAACTTGCGTGAAGGAGTGGAGTCTAGTCTGTCAATCAGGTCATAGACAATGGTGCCTATGTGTGGACATGGTCTTCTCCTGAGGATTCTGGGAATTCCTGTCTTCCGCCCTGGAGGTGGGACTCTCTCTCTCTCTCTCTCTGGCATTCCCCTTCTTGTTGATAAACCACATGGAGACACACTGATGGCAGCCAGAGCTCTGGAGCTGGAGGAGCCATGTGGAGACCCATGTCAGCACTGAGATGCTTCCACTGCCACTGGATCCACAAGACTTTGCGTCCACTGTTCTGTGATCTTCCTGCATTCAGCATCATTGCATATGTTGGGTGAGGTGAGCCTGAAGAGGAATTTACAGACTGGTATCGGACATATGGGCTAACATCAGACTTATGGACTTGATCTGGGCTAGGCTGAGATGTTTCCTTAATATACAATTACTCTTTGATATAAGGCTCTCTCTTACACATGTGTGTGATTGTCAATGAATTTGTTTCTCAAGTCAACCTGATCTAAGACAATATACTACAGCTCTCAACTAGCTTGAATAGTGTTCCTCCACAATTCTTATCCTTCCGGGAGCCTCAGAATGTGATCTGATGTGAAAATAGAGCCACAGTCGCTGTAATTTGTCAAGGCGAGGGCATGCTGAAATAAAAGGAAAGATCTCCTGTTGTCCAGTTGAGTGCAATCCATAGCCACCCTATAGTACAGAGTAGACCAGACCCATAGGGCTTTCTACATTTTTACAGAAGAACACTGCAGAGGAAGCATACCATTGAAACTGCCACATGGGAGGAGGATTCATGTTACCCTACTGTTATTGTTTAGTATGGGTAAACTAGGGAAACAAATCCACAGAAACTCATATGTATAAGAGAGAGTTTTATATAAAGGGTAGGTGTACATTAAGAAAGCATTCCAACCCAGTGCTATCCAAGCCCACAAGTCCAACATTAGCCCATATGTCCAACACCAGTCCACAAAGTCCTCCTCCATCTCACAAAACACACACAATGACACTGAATCCGTGAGTGTGTAAGCATCTCAGCGCTGGCAGGGGTCTCCACACGGCTGTTCCAGCACCCAGGGCTGCAACGGGGTAGGTCATGTGGCTTCTCCTCAGAGATGTCTTGCAGGAAGTGAGCCTTGCAGCTGAAGCAGGGAACTGGCTAAGGCAGCTGACCCTGATCTGACTATCAGAAAGCGAGAGACCCTAGAACTAGAAAGGCGAGGGTCACCGAGCCCTTTATCCCTCTGCCCTTCAATTAACCCCACGTGTGTTTATTGGCCAGGTTGGCACAATGAACCTTACCTATCTCAGTTATATTCCCCACTTGTAGGTAACTTTGTCATACTGTGGTGGTTTGTGTGTTGCTGTGATGCTAGAAGCTAGGCCATTGCTTTCCATGAAGGCTTGAAGTACTCTCCTGGTATTTCCAATACCAACATGGTGACCCAGAGTGAATAGGTTTCAGCAGGGCTTCCAGACTAGGAAGAGCCTACGAAGCAATCAGCTTCCATTTCAGAGGAATTAGCAGCTGAAAACATGACGAGACATTGTCAGATCCTGAAGGTCTACGGAATAAAAGATAAGATTGGTACCATGGCTTCAATAATGGGCTCAAACACAGGAACAATTTTGAGTATGGTGCTGGACCAGGCCACGTTTTGATCTGCTGTCCAAAGGGTCTCTCTTAGAAGGAACTCACTTGAGGGCACTTAACAACAACTCTTATGCTAATTCATTGCATTAATTAACTACCCTTTTAGTTAGTTGGCTTTCTGCTACCCGAAGCCACACTCAAGAGTCTCACCAGCCCAAACCAGACCCTCCTGTGCACGCTCAGATCTTCTCAATCCACAAAACACACTTCTTACGCTCCCCAGCCAAACTTCCAGTTTCCCAGAACACAAACCCAGAACACTTCCGGCATGCCTGCGCAGTGTTTTAAAATTGCATGACCCTTTGCATCTAAGGGAACCAATCCTGTCTTACCCTTCCTCCCTTTAATGGATATGTATAATTTACCTGCCTGTTTCCCTATAAGTCCGAGAACCCCCAAATATTCAGGGAGTCAGATCTGAATGCTTTACCACTTTGTCTTTCCCCCAAACCAGTGCCTAGAGATTGGGTTTGTGGGCGCACTTGGCAGGAATCCTTTGGGGTCATTACGCTATCTCTTCTTTCACCCATAGAGCAGCCGTTGGGTCCAAACTGCTGATCTTTTGGTTAGCAGTCAAGCACTTAACCACTGTACCACCAGGGCTCCTTCATGCCAGAGTAGGATGGACGCCACCAAAATGACTGATAACCTTAGAAAAGGAAAACACACACACGCACACACACACACACACACACACACACACACACCACTCTGTGATCCTTGAGGCTGAGAGTGGAGTGAGGCATTCATACCAAGGAAAACCAGAAGCTCCGAGAAAGGCATGGAACATATGCTCTCTGAAAACCTTCCGAGAGAACACGGCCCTGACTCTGGGCTTGGAGCCTGCAGCATGCGCGTGCGTATTGCTTTAAGCCACCAGGTTTGCGGTGGTTTGTTTTGGCAGTCCTCGGAGACGCAGGCGCGCTCTGAAGTCAGGATAGATTGCCACTGTCCCCAAACCCAAGGATGAAATTATTGGCTCACGTTTTCCAGGAGAAGCAATGGGAGATCTTTTCTCAGCAGCCGTGTGACAGGTTTGTGCTCGGGCTGATTGGGTTCCTCTTCGGTTGTGGATTGAATGATGTCTCCACAACAGACGTTGAAGTTCTAACCCCTGGCACCTGTGAACCAGCCTTGTTTGAAAAGAGGCCTTGGAAGCTGTTACCATTTAATTTATCACTTAGTTGGGGCGAGTGGAGGGAGGCGGTCAGAACCCCATTCGCCGGGGTCCTAATGAAAGAGAAGAGCGACAGAAAGGGCTGGTGATCTACTTCAGAACACGCACCACTGAGAACCCTCTGGCGGCCTGTTGCCCTCACACACACATGGGATTGCCGTGCCTCTGACTGGGCTCCATGGTGACGGCCCCGTCCTTCATCGCACACTCCCCTTCAGCAAACGAGTGGACTCAAGGCTGAGGAGGCTTCCTTTCCAAGCATGAAGCCAACTTCTCTCCAGAATGGCCTTTCAAGGAAACCAAGAGTCTCATTCCATTTGGTCTTAGTCTTTTCAGGTCAGCCCAAAGTCCTTCAGAAAAAGTATTTAGTAGTAAAGTAATCAGCACTTGCAGCGGTGGGTCCAACAACCCACTGAGCTAAGTCTGGCTCCTCCTTTATGAAGCCAGTTCCTATTCTGGCTAATTTGACACAGTCCCCAAAGGTTAACGGGGTCAGACTCGGCAAGTGCAGAAAGTGGATGGCATTTATTTCCCTTGCCTTGGCCGTTAATAGTAGTGCTGCAGTTTCTAGATGCTGTGACCTGCAGATTGCAGATGGGTCCTTTAAGACAAGAGAGAGCATTGATAACAAGTGCTTCTTTTTTGTTTTACTTCGTGTTCATTGCCATACTTATTCATGACTTTTTAAAAAATTAGGATCCGTGTTAAGTCATTCTTTTCAACCTTGATAGATACCTCAGCTCTGGGGACACGCAGGAAGAAAATACATATTTTCGATAGACTTAGAGTTTATTTATTAAAATCACTGGCTAATAAGACTCATGACACCCATTCACCATACAGGATGATTGTCAGTGGAATAGGGGTGCATGGTCAACTGCCCTCTGAGAAGTGTTTCCCAACTTCAATTCTGAGCGCTAGAAGTGAGACAGGGTGGCTGTGGCTCAGAACCGACTCGAGGGACCCTAACAACACAACAACAACAGAATCACCCGTATGGTACTATGGGTAGATTAGGGAGGAAAAGCTTTCTGACAATAAAATATACAAGTTACTGGAGTTCATTTCAACAGCCCCCTCAGGGCAAGCCAAGCCCTGGCTTAGTGCCTTCTTGAGCTCCTGTGTTGACAGAATGTTCATTCGGACGGACCTGACTGGAATTGTCCGGCAATGACATCGCCGCGAATGGACCTACAGTGGCCTGAATACAACTCTGAACTTAGCCGAGTTTTCCCGCGTCCGCTGGGGGATGGGGTGTCACCTCTGTGGAGCAGAGATAACGCGGCGAGGCCGTAAAGCGCACCATAAAGGAAGAGCTCCCCGACAATTGGTCTTTTTCCTGCTCGGGAAGTCTGTCAATGTGAAAATGATGGATCGACGGCCAAAGAGGAAGGGTGTTTCCGTTCAGGAAACCTGGCGGAGAAACTGTTGCTCAAAGCAGAACTCTACAAAACACAAAGGTTTCCACTTTGGTGTAAACGGTTTTTCATTGAGAACAATCACACACCAAGCAAAATGAACGGTCTCTCTTTAAGAACAACAAGTGCGACCAGAAGACTCTCCAGATACTGACTAATGCACGACTGCAGGGATAGACGCAACAGCAGATTCGGGTGGAGAATGCCCGCTCTCGCAGCAGCCCTGGGCAGCCGGTCATTCGGAAACGCGGCCTGGCGAATGCAACTTCTTTTACAAGACAAAGGCCTGGGGCGAAAAATAAAATGGCAAACAAAACCAGAGCGAAGACAACTCAGCTTCTGTGGTGTCTAATTAAACATTAAACAAGATAGTGTTTATCAAGCAGTTGGCACATAGCAAGCTATAGTTAAACGGTAGTTCTGATTATTGCCGCTACTGAGACTGAGGAAGAGGGGAAAAGGCAGGAGAGTAAGTCAGGCAATGACAAGAGTCCATAATCCAGGTAGGGATGACAACGGAAGTCTCCTGGGGTGGTGTCTAGGGAGGAATGCTATTGCTGTCTGCTGCCTCCGGTGGACCACGAATTGGGATCCATGGTGACCCCATGCACAATGGACTGCTGCCTGCTCCGGGCCACACACAGGATTGTGGGGGATCGGACCATTGTGAGCCATGGACCTTCCCCCTCCACCCCCACCCACCCCAGGATTTTCATTGTAAGTAGGGTTCGAGGCCTTTCCTCCTAGTCTGTCTTGAGTTTGGAAGCTCTGCGGACACCTGTTCTGTATGATAGCACGCACGCCACTACAGACAGCAGGGTGGCGCCCAGGATACGTTGGCTGGAATCAAACCCAGGTGGCTGGCATGGAAGGTGAGACTTGTATCCCTGTACCACCACTGATTTCCTCGGCAAGAACCCAGGTCTCAAAAGCCACTCCTGGCTCTGCCGCCATCGAACTGTGATCCAAACCAGACTCATGTGTCC
>NW_022103900.1:1190837-1192348 GCF_000313985.2 Echinops telfairi
TTGCTGTCTGCTGCCTCCGGTGGACCACGAATTGGGATCCATGGTGACCCCATGCACAATGGACTGCTGCCTGCTCCGGGCCACACACAGGATTGTGGGGGATCGGACCATTGTGAGCCATGGACCTTCCCCCTCCACCCCCACCCACCCCAGGATTTTCATTGTAAGTAGGGTTCGAGGCCTTTCCTCCTAGTCTGTCTTGAGTTTGGAAGCTCTGCGGACACCTGTTCTGTATGATAGCACGCACGCCACTACAGACAGCAGGGTGGCGCCCAGGATACGTTGGCTGGAATCAAACCCAGGTGGCTGGCATGGAAGGTGAGACTTGTATCCCTGTACCACCACTGATTTCCTCGGCAAGAACCCAGGTCTCAAAAGCCACTCCTGGCTCTGCCGCCATCGAACTGTGATCCAAACCAGACTCATGTGTCCTTTGAGTGTGTTTCCATTCATAGTCACCCTACAGGGGTTACCCTATAGTATATAGCCATCACCCTACAATAGAACAGCCCCTTGGGGGTTTCTAAGGCTATTATTTTAAGGGGAAGCAAATCACTACCAGCTGACAGGGTTCGATCCCTCAACCTCTAGGTTAGCAACTGAGCGCATAACCATTGTACCCTCAGAGAGCCTGAAGTGTGACGGAGGACACTTGGATTCACTTCACCCGCTGCCTTTGAGTCAATTCCAACTCATAGCGTCCCTGGATCTAAGTCAGTGGTTCTCAACCTTTGGGTCGCGACCCCTTTGTGGGTGTGGGGTGTCAAATGACGCTTTCACAGGGGTTGCCTGATTCATAACAGTAGCAAAATGACAATGATGAAGTAACAATAAAAATAATGTTATGGTTGGGGGGTCACCACCACATGAGGACCTGTATGAAAGGGGCGCAGCAGTAGCAAGGTTGAGAACCGCTGCTCTAAGTTCCGGCAGTCAGATGTCTATTCTTCCAGTATTGACTAAATTATTTTGGTTATGGTATTATTTAAAAATCCCCAATTGCCACTGAAAAGACATAAATCCCTTTATTTCATAGTTCTCATGTATTCTATTAAACAAACTAACTAACAGACACAGTGTCATGGAGGCATGGTTGAACTGCCCTGGTGAATCTGGGAAACTGTCACTCTTTCTGTGAGTAGAAAGCCCTGTCTTTCTCCCCACTCATTCGATACAGCCCAGTAAATTTACAAAGGAATATAAACAAAATCAAGGTTCAGAACACAAAGGGAACATGAAGAATGAGGTGTTCATGACCAGATTTGCTGTTCCTCTCACGAACACTGTGTCTTGCCCACTCGGTTCTGTCCGCGTTTGTCTTTGTACGTAGTATTAGGAATTTACTGCTCAAAAGGTGTTTGGGACAAACACAATTTTTTTCTTTAAATCATTTTATTGGGGGCTCATACAACTCTTATCACAATCCATCCATCCATTGTATCTAGCACATTTCTACATTTGTTGCCATCATCATTCTCAAAACATTTTCTTTCTACTTGAGCCCTTGGTAT
>NW_022103900.1:1192855-1194862 GCF_000313985.2 Echinops telfairi
AAGCATCTCACCACTGGCAGGGGTCTCCACGTGGCTTCTCTGGCTCCAGAGGTCTGGCTCCATCAGCCTCGCTCCATGTGTCCTCTCCACAGGGATGTCTCACAGGGAGTGAGCCAAGAGAAGGTGTCTCCTGCCTCCAAGAAGGAAATACAGGAATTCCCAGAATCCTTGGGGAAGGCAATGCCCCAACACAGAGGCCTCATTGGCTATACAATGATGGACAGGCTAGACTCCACCCCTTCACTTGTAATCCTCTCAAACTGACAACAGATTATATAACTACCACAGTGAGTTTCCCCATCCTGCTGGGTTTAAAATGTACCAACCTGGAAGCAGTAAGGGAAGAATCTCACCAGCACTAAAGTGTGACTTTTTGACCCAGGGTTCCGCAAGGAGGGAGGGAGAGACACAGAGAGAGAAAAAAACAAATCTTCCCCTAGAACTCCCCACCATCAGGAGGATGCTGACTCTTAGGGACCCTGCCGTGGATTTCAGAGATTGTAACCGTTCACAGGAGCAGAAAGCCCTGTCTTTCTCCAGGGAGAGACTGGTGACCATGCAGATCTCAGTCCAATGCCCAGCCCACGACACCATCAGGACTCCTTGCACTTCTAGGCTCTGAAACGAAGGAAACGAAGTCTGGCTTATTAAAGCCAGCCACGTGTGGCATTCCTGTTCAACAGCACTAGACAACCATGACAGTGAAGGAAGGGGAGATCTCTGGAAAGGGGACCATCGAGCGCTGGATTAGTAGACAGCTAACATATTTCCCCCATTGATAAAATGTAACAGCAGTTTGTTACAATGACTCAACCTTAGGGTAAGGTCAGAATTGAGTATGTCACTGTAATTGCTGCTACTAGTGAGTTTAGGCTTCGTGTTTGTTTTGTTTTTTTACGACATAGAATAATGGTACCTTAAACCCTGAGAACTTCGTGTTCTGGGTCATGGGCCCCCACAACAAGGAAGTCATCTCTTAGGGAACAATGCAGACAGTCAGGGTGACCGGTACGCAGTAGAGCTGTAGGTAGAAGGTGCCCAAAACCAGTGAAGCAATGGAGACAGAACTTTCTGTTCTACACAACCAAAGACTTTTCTCTTTCTAGTTAACATCTCCATCCCTTTCTCGACAAGTTTCCAATTTCGTCAATAAATAGGGAAACTGGACTCTGAGTCTTCTTTTTGACCGAATGCTGGAATCCAGAGAGAATGGAGGGTCAGTGCCTAATTCTACATAGGTACAAGATGAACATTAACAGGGCACTGGGAGTAGAAAATGAATCATTCACAATCTTCAGCATGCAGATGACTCAACCTTGTTTGCGGCAAGGGCAGAGGACGTAATGATAAAAATCAAAGAATTCAGTATGGATTACATCTCACCACAAAGGGGGGAAAATCCTCACAACTGTATCTTTAAGCCACATCACAATAAATGGGCAAAAGATAGGGACTATCCAGTCTTTCATTTTACTTGGACCCACAATCAATGCTCTTGGAAGCAGTCCTCAGGAAATAAAGGGACACATTGCATTAGAAAATGTGCTGTACAAGATCTCTTCGAAGTGTTGAAAAAAGAAAGAAAGAAAAAGGTGAAGTGGATCTTTTCCCCATGGCGTGGAGGTTGGTGGCCTTGAATGGCCAACCTGTGGTTAGCAGTGCAATGTCTAGCCCACCGCTCACAGTCCCTCCTCAGGTCTGAAACGGAACTCAGCTCTGTATTAGAAGTGTTAGAATCATCAAACATTTAAAAACCAAAGGGTAACATTGACCATGGACAAAGTACAGAGGGCTGCTAAAGGAGGTACGGAAACCAGAAGTACAGGGAGGAAGGGGATACGTGATGATCTTTTGAGGGGATTGCAATGGATGAGTTGAAACAAAATGTGGATGAACTGTTGAATGCAAATGTAAGATTGATGATCACTTAATTCACAATGAAAAGCTAAAAGAAAGTGATTGGCATTGATTTTTATTAAATGATTTTTTCTACATCTAGTGAGATAG
>NW_022103900.1:1195686-1197201 GCF_000313985.2 Echinops telfairi
GGAGAGAGGGGAAAATTGAGAAGCTGATACCAAGGGCTCAAGTAGAAAGCAAATGTTTTGAGATGATGATGGCAACAAATGTACACTTCTGCTTGACACAATGGATGGATGTACGGATCGTGATAAGAGTTGTACAAGCCCTCAGTAAATGACTTAACATGGTTTCAGTTGCCTCATACACAGGTGAACACTGGACAAGGCGTAAAAGAGAACAAGGCCAAGTTGATGCCTTTGGATCACGGTGTGGACAAAGACTGTTGAACATCCAAAGGTGCCTCAGAATGTTTGTGGAAAATGGAATTGAGAAGGAATAGAAATTTCCACCAACTTTGTGAAGCCCCCGGGTGCCACGGACTGCCAAAAGAACAGAGATCTGGCTCGGAGAAACCACAACCAGAAGCAAGGCTTCTCATGGATCTTGAATACGTCCTCCAGGGAGACCAGGGCCTGTAGAATGACATCATGGGTGAAAAATAGATGGTCACTGACTGAATAGGAGGAAGACCCTGAACGGGCTGGCATGACCCAGTGGCTGTGAGAATGGGCAAAACAACTAGCAAACACTAGGGTGGTGGTGCAGAACCAGGCCATGCTCACTCTGTTGTATGTCATCACTGTGGGTGGGGACCCACTTGCCAGCACCCCACAACAGTAAGAGGATCACCTACCGATTCACAAAGACCTGCCCCTTTCTTTTCAACTGTACCTCACTAACATGAATATTAGCAGCGTGGACAGACCCCAGAAGAACTCATTTCAAATGCAATGCCACATTTCACAAAGAAAACGTGGACTCCATGCTTTTGACACCAATGAGGGCAATGTAGGACAGAGGCCTTAGTTGGGTTCTTGGTCGTTTGCCTGGGGTTCTGGCTTTGCCCGTAACTGGTGAGGTGGGCACATCACCTCATCCCTAGAGGCAGTGGCTTCTTCGCCTGTAAAATTGGAGATGGTCTTCAAGACGACTCCCTCTTCTACTCTTAATTGAATCATGTTCAGGTTCAAAATGTGTATCCGGGAAATGGTAAACTATGCAGATATTGTAGATTTTACAAAAGTAGAAAAGACACCAATTTATAACCATTGGAGAGTACAGGTGTCTTAACACTGTCTCTGGCAGCCAGCCTTCATGTTTGTCTCCCAATAATAACGTCCTTCCTTGTGTTCATATCCTTGTGCAACCTCTTCCCACTCTGGCTAATACTGATCCATGTCATGAGTAGATTATGGCAGAAAGGATTGGACGTGACTTCTGAGGCTGTCGTCAAAGGTTTAGTGGCTTTCCTCCTTCTTATAAAAGCCAGGTACCATGTCATGAAGATGTTTAAGTAGCTGGAGAGCCACATGGGAGGAACTGTGGCCTCCTGCCAACAAATAGCCCTCCGTGAGAACCGGCTAAGAAGCAGACCCTCCAGCCGCAGCAGTCAAGCCTTCTGACGAATGTAGCTCCAGGCAACATCTTGATGGCCCTTTCATTAGAAACTCAAGCCAGAACCACCCAGCTCCGTCTCTCTC
>NW_022103900.1:1198407-1200086 GCF_000313985.2 Echinops telfairi
TTGTGCTCAGGGATCAGTTCACATTGGTAAACTCACTAGAGACCGATGTACACAACCAGAATGACAATTCTCTGCCCAGCTCTTAAGGAGATTAGAGACTCCGCTTAAGGCCATTTAAGGAGCATGGGATTAGAGTAAGAAGACGGATCTAGAAGAATTAGTTGCTGGTTTGCTCACCAGACTACTGAATTAATTCATTTAGTGACCCATTCAGCAAACATATTGAGTATCACGTGCACGCTGGAGGCCCTGTGGTGACCCAGGGAAATCCTGGCCGAGGTGTTCACATAAGCAAACGTTGGGACAATCCCAACAGAGGGAGGAAAATCTGATGGGGTCCAAAAAGGTTTTATGTGAACACAAAAGGGCCCAGCCCAGGCTTAGGGATCAGGGAAGATTCCCTGGAGGTAGTGATGCCTTAGCAGGGAGCCAAAGCATGACTTAGCCAGAGAAGGCAGAGGTGGGATGAAGATAGTGCCAGGGTTTCAAGGTAAGAGCCTACATGGCAGCCAATTCAGTGTGACTGGCGGTGGGATTTTGAGGGTTCTTCTGTGAGGCCAATCAAGAGGCCAGATGTTATGGCTGTCCCACAACTGGTTTATAGTTCCCAGACTGAGCAAGGGGGGCTCTGCTGGACAACACTGTCCTGCGTGCAGGGCTGCCTGACCAGCCCAAGCTGTCCCCATGCCCACCCCCCCATCCTCCCACGAGTTACAGCCTCTCAGAGGCATGCGCTCTTGGAAGGCCTCATACTGCCAGTCTGATTCGCGTGTATGGTTTCAGACCTGGAAGCTCGCGTGGCTATTCCACAGTTTGACTTTCTGAGGTTCATCTTATCTCCTTTACTGTCAACTCCTGGGGCAGCCCCAAGCTGTTTTTACAGAGCACCTTCAGGGGAGCGGGTCACAAGGGGTCAGCCAAAGGGCAAGGGGGTGCAAGAGAAGGCATAGAAGGGGGAATGTGTCTGGAGCTGTCCGGGGGTCTTCAAGGAGGCCGGATTTTGTTGTTCTCGTGCGCTGTTGAATCAGGTCTCACTGAGAGCAACCCTATAGGACAGAGTTGAATCACCCCACCGGCTGAAACTTGGTCTCTCAACGATCCCATGGGTGGAATTGAACTGTTGAGCTTTCAGCGAGAAGCTGAGAGTGTATCCATTGTGCCACCAGGGAAGACGGGAACAATAGGACTTTAACTGGGCTTTAAAGGCAGCCACAACCAGCCCACAAG
Source organism: Echinops telfairi (assembly GCF_000313985.2). Classification (NCBI taxonomy): domain Eukaryota; kingdom Metazoa; phylum Chordata; class Mammalia; order Afrosoricida; family Tenrecidae; genus Echinops; species Echinops telfairi. The sequence goes on from NW_022103900.1 coordinate 1,199,635, forward strand.
AAAACCAGGAACAATTTAATTGATGAGAAAAATTAATTCCTTCCCTACCAACCAAATGCGACCCCGCTAGGTGGTAGGGAAGGCCTGGATGTCTTTGGTGCACGTGAGGAAACGGGGCCTTGGCTATGGAGTCTGAATGTAGCTTTTAGTTTTGAATGAACTATAGGGCCACAAGTCATCTTTATCCTTGAACTCTCTTGATTCAGTCCTGTATTGTTCAGCCAGCTGACCTGAGTCAAAGGGCAAGGCTAGAGAGGAAGAAGCCACCGGTGTCCACTTATTAAAGCCTAGAGAATTTTGACCATTGGCTTGTCAACATTTTCCACCGTAGCAATGTCATAAGCCAGCTCCAGAAAAAGATAGCAGGTAGTAAGGAGCTGGAGCCCTGTCTCATGCTAGGACTGCCCCGGGCCAGCTTAGCTTAACTGTAGCATTTCAAACGCAGAGATGCC
>NW_022103900.1:1200777-1204403 GCF_000313985.2 Echinops telfairi
TCCACAGGAGAAAGATGGGGTGTCACCACGAGCAGAATTGACCTCGATAGCAGTGAGTTTCAGTAGGCTGCTGTTAACCTCAAGTTCAGCATTTGAACCCACAGCACTTGTCGTCCACCAGCTGCGTTGTAGGAGGAAGATGAAGTTTTCTAGTCCCACGAGTGACCATCTTGGAGACCCAGCAGGGCAGTTCCATGCTGTCCTTTGTGGTGGCTATGAATTGCATCCACACGATGGCATGAGTTTGGTTTGTGGTGAGGGACGCAAAGCACTGCCGGGAAGTCCGTTTGAACTGAGAACGTTTTCACTGTTTAGGGTAAGAGGTCTATGGTGGAGCAAATGATTAAGTGCTGGATGACCAGCTAAAAGTTTGGCAGTTCTAATCCTCCTATTGGTGCTTCGGAAATACGGCCTAGCAATTTGCTTCTACAAGGTCCCAGCAGCCCTGGAAGTGCTGTGGAGCGTTACTTGACTCAGTGTTTTTGGGACGCCATGAGTCAGAATCACCGCCATGGCAACACACACCACCAACTTTTTTTTTTTTGAGCTTTAGAATCCAATTTTGATGACGTATCACATACTACATACTTAGAACATTTACAGCTATTGCACACGGATGCACGGCTACAGTGTCCAACTTTTATGGGTAACATATTTTGATCAGAATTACATAAATAACGAGGAAAGAGTCTTTGCCAAGAAAGTGTTTCATAAACAGCTTCATGTCAACACATCTCCTGACTCATTTTCCCCTCCAGCCTAAAAAAATGGTTTTCCACGTTTATATAAAATGTGTTATGGTGCTAATCTCCCTCCATGGGTTCAGCTCTTTTCCATTTACGTTTTATAATGAAGATTTGATATCTCATATAAAAAATGCTTGCTTAGACCGTTGCACAGTCCCTCTTAGAGGGCCTCACAGAACGGAGGATACATCCAGGTTGCGGTGTAGCACTGACAAACCACATAACTATCCTCTAGTTCTTTAAGGTTTCTTTCCCTTACTACTAAGGCCCTTGGGTGATAGATCTCATTAATCATGTCAGATTTGTGTATGTTCATCTGTATATTTGCTATGGCTCTGTATATGGTAGTCAAGATAGATGACCTCTCAGAGACAGTGACAAGGTAAAGGTTCCCTGAGGATATAGGAAATGGGGGAGGGGGGTAGGAGTTGGGAGTTAATAATATAACCCCACGCAATGGGATTGAACAAAAGAATGGTATGGGAAGGGAAGGGATATATTTGAATGAGTAAGATAAGTCAATAAAAATATCATTTAATTTAAAAAACGCTTGCTCATATAACTCTTTACTGATGGTAACTCCTGTCACTGCAGGCTTTCATTTGTGGCCACTGCTTCTGAATTCAATTTTCTCAGGTCCAGTTTTTTGTTCTAAATGTTACAGAGAAGAACAATTTTAAACATTGCAGTTTGATTTTTAGGAACCATATGGTTCTGTAGTGCTTACTCATTGGGCTGCAAGGTCAGCAGTTCCAAACCCCCAGCTCTCCGAGGAAGGAAGATGGGGCTTTGGACTCCCATAGAGTTACAGCCTCAGAAACTCACAGGGGCTCTTCTACCCTGTCCGACAGGGTCACTGTGAGTCAGCATTGACTCAATGGCAGCGAGGTTATATTCGGTAGGAAGTAGTTAAAACAGATGATCATTCATGTTTATTTCTAAAGTAATTCCTACAGATAATCTCTGGTTTTCCTTTACATACTTGTGGTGAATGGACTATGCAGGTTAGGTCTATAGCACTGCTAATCATGGTTTTGTGCACGGAAAAAAGCCCCCTGCTCTGGAGAGACTGTGCCCAGGTTAATGCCTGCTCTAGACCAGCAGGGAGCCCCGGTGACACAATGCTTATGTTTGTTGCCAAGAATCCGCGAGTCCATCTCAGCAGCTGCTCCACTGAGAAAGAAGGAGCCATCTGCTCTGATTTGGGCCTTGGAAACTCCAAAGGGAAGTTTCGCTCTCCTATAAGTTGGGTTTGACTCGATAGCAGTATGTCTAGCATGTTTGGTTTTCCTAGGCCAGCAGTTCAAAACCACCAGCTGCTCCATGGGAAAAAAGACAGGGCATTCCACTCCCACGAAGAGTTAGTCTCAGAACCCCCAGGGGCACTTATATCCTGTCCCATCGGGTGGCAATGAGCTGGCATTGATTCAATGGCAGTGACTTTGCTTTCTATAGAAGCAGCCCACCTGTACTTCGCAGTTCAAAGTTTGATCCGAAGTCTCCTTGTCAGTTGCCATCGAATCCACTTCTAACTCACGGCAACCCCACAGACAAGAAAACAGAACAGGACAGAACAAAGTGCGGCCTGGTCCTGCACCCGCAGCATGCCCAGTGCAGATGGCACTCTGGTTGTGACTCATAGGGCTTTCATGGGCTGCTGGTGTTAGAAGTAAAGCTCCAGGCCTTTCTGCCTAGTCTGTCTCAGTCTGGAAGCTCCACTGAAAGCCACTTAGTACTGACAGCAATGCCCAAGCCTTCGACGTCAGACAAGAACTTAACACGTGCATCTCCCATGTTAGGTGAGGATTTTGCCACTGAACCACCACTGTCTCAGAGCCCCAACCCCCAAAACCACCCCCCTACCACCGAGTCGACGCTGACTCAGAGTGAACCTGAAGGCCAGGGGAGTAGAACTAACCGCTCCGGGGTTCTGAGATGGCACACCGCTGAGAGCAGGCGACCGCATATTTCTCCCATGCAGCAGGACCAGGACTCCTCAGAGAATTTAGAGACCACGAAATTCTTTAGAGACCCCCAAATTCTCACATTTAGAGATGTCTAATCCAAAATATACTCTGTTGATATATATATTAAAAAAAAAACTCTGTTGATGTTATTATAAAAGATCATGGTTTGTCCGCCTAAGACTTCCTTTTTAAAATATTAATCTCCGCTGTGTGCAACTATTATAGCTCTTGTTGGCAACTCATTAATCTTGTGTGTGTGTGTGTGTGTGTGTGTGTGTGGTGGGGGGGCAGGGACATCAAGTTAACCCCTGCTCTGTTCTTACCTATAGTTCAACTGTGCAGGCAACTTTTGGTGAGTAACATTGTAAGGGGGGGGGGCAGCAGAGAACTTCTAAGTCTTATTATTTCTTTACAATCAAGAAGGAGACTCTAGATGTCCTTGCCTTGCTTTTGACTAGAGACATCAATGCTGTCAGGGATTTTTCCATGAGCTTTTACAACCGGGTCAATTTTAGAGCCATCACTTCTTTGTGGTCACCTAGTACACTAACATGTGAAAATCGAACATTGAATAAAGAAGGCTGAAGAAGAATCAACACATAGGAATTGTGGTGCTGGAGAAGAATATTGAAAGTATCAGGGACTGCCCAAAGGACAAACCGATCTGTTTTGGAAGAAGTGTGCCCAGAATGCTCCTTAGAGGCAAGGATGGCAAAACATCATCTTATATACTTTGGAAATGTGGTCAGGAAAGACCAGTCCCTGGAAGAAGGACATCATGCTAGATAAAGTGGAGGGGCCGTGAAAAAGAAAGCCCCTCCGCGAGATGGATGGACACAGTGTCTGCAACAATGGGCTCACGCAGAGGGACACTTGTGAGGCTGTTGCAGGACCAGGCAGTCTTTTTTTTTTT
>NW_022103900.1:1206053-1207361 GCF_000313985.2 Echinops telfairi
GGGAGAACTGCCCTTGTGGGTTTCCGAGTCTGTAACTCTTTATGGGAGGAGAAAGCCAGTCTTTCCCTTGAGGAGCAGCTGGTGAGTTTGAGACTTTAAGGGGACACAGATTGTTCATCCTGCCCAATGTTTCCCAGAGTGGCTGCTACGGACCCCTGGGAGGGGGCACTGGAATGATCCAGAGGGTCTGCAAAGGAGATGCCTCCACTGTACATGGACTATGGCCTCTAGTACGAAAGTTTTTAATCACCAAGGGAGCTTCGAGTAATTTTTTCCCACTGAAAAGGGGGTGGCAGGCTAAATAAGTGTGGGAACCTATGATGCAGCCAGTAAGACAGCTCCCCCCACCTCCACCCCCAGGCTCCCGCAGCACTGGGCCGGGCAGCTACTCTGGGAACACACGCAAGGACTTTGATGATTGGTTTCTATTATGAGAACTCGGCCCCACAGAATCACCAGTGCGTCATTTGGATGCTGTGGCGCTGGAGGCTCCCATGCAGGGCAAAAAGCCATTTGATAGTCAGGGCTAGGGGATGCTGAACAGAAAACCTCAGACTGGGTCAGAGGTAACATTGGGGTACGTTGATCCAGAGTAAGTTAGCTCCCACCTGACTTTGATTTGTGAAACATCAGGCCCCCAGCCCTGTGCTATGCTGCCGGCAGTTCGTGTCCTCCCACCTTCCCCCTTTACCTCTTCCCCACAGCTGCTTACAGCTTCCTCACTGCAAGGCTAGTATTTACTGTCTTGCTCAAACAAAGATGTTGGCAATTTAAAATTTCTCTGGTTTTCAGCTGGTGACATTATTATCCAGCACTGTTTTCTTTTAGATTTTCGATTTCTGACATCCCAAGAGGCTTTCATGGATGGCTGATAACCACCACCACCACCGCCCGCCCCCCACCCCCGCCCCACTCCGCCAGCCCCCAACCCTTCCTCCTAGGTGAAATGTGGAAGATGAATATTCCAAAGCAGTCCCTGGGAGTTTGGCAAAAGAGACCACCGCAGACCCCTGGGTAATTCAGATCTTTTGGCGTCTGATGATTGTAATGAATGAGCTCTGCAGCACAATGAGCTTTCAGTTCAGTCACCTTTATTGCAGCCCAGGAGCGCCATGCCAAGTCAGTTCGGATCCAACCATCAGAAAATCACAAATATCACGCTAAAATAAATACTAGCCAGCAGTGCTGAGACCAGGGTGAGGCAAGGAGACACTTGCCCCAGGTACACCATTTAAAGGGGCATTAAACACTCGGGAATTGAGATAAATAATATTCGATTGCAATATTTTTTTAAAATGAGAAGGCAAA
>NW_022103900.1:1207554-1253446 GCF_000313985.2 Echinops telfairi
TACTGAATCCTAATCCCTGTACCTGTGGAGGTGCTGTAATCGGTTTCCATAAGACAGGCTAATGCTACGTTAATGAGGCCAGGCCAGCGTAAAGTGGTTACCATCCCAGTGGTAGTCCATCCTGAGTCATCCAAAGAGTAGGTAGTAGGCCCAGAGACAAGCAAACATAAACTAGAAGAAAGATAGAGTCCGTGTGAAGGTCACCCAAGAGTTAAGAACCGCTGGGGCTATAGAGCTGGGGGCCTTGAATTTGGATTTCTAGCCTTCTGAACTGTGAGAAATACACATTTCTGTTCTGCAAAGCCACCCCCTTGTGGTATCTGAGTTATAGCAGCACTGGCGGTATTTGTAAGATGAACAGTAACCATACCTTGCCAAGCCATTTTGGAGTGAGGGAAAAGGCAAAACCAGTAACACCCTGTTTTTATTTAGAATTTTGGTATTTTTAGCTCATCATAGGTTTCTTACATTAACTTTTATTTAGAAAAAAAAAACCCTTAAACTTAAAGAAAAAATACATCATACGAAAGCATGATTTATCTTCCGTTTTGTCGCTGAGACGTGCATCTGAACGGCTTTCCCTTCCTTAGGCCTGATTGGGCACCATGCACCATTGGTGGGTGGGGAGACAAGATGGCACACGTTCCTCTCTGGAAATGTTTCAGAGAAAAAAACACTTAGAGCTACGTACATTCACGTCTAGTTACCAAACACTGGTACTTCCTGAGTGAGGGCAAAGCTCGGTAAGCAGCAACCACGATTTCCCACGATTTGGCTTAAGTATTAAGTTAGAAGGTGTTTTCCAAATCCCATCACGACTACAAAGTGGACGGGTTGTCTTGACGCTTTTGTGGCTGTTCTTAATTCTATCTCGAAGGCACCATAGTATCAAAACCCATAACTTTTTCTTTTTCTTTTTTTTTAAGGAAAGCAAGAAGAGGAAAGAAAACGGACCCAGGTTGACTCATCAAAAGGTTCGGCGTCCGCGGTAGCTCCCTCTGGTCCGCTCTCTGTTCGTCTTGGCCGGAGCGGGCCGGTGCGCCTTCCTCCGGGACTCCACTTGAATCCATCCATCGCTCACCTTACTCTCTTCCTCACTGGTTCTCGTCTCGGGGTTCAAGGGCATCCCCGGTATTGTCCTGGGCTGCGCGTGGTCATTCAGCCTCCGCTTGACGTCCGGTGACGGGGTGGCCGGCGGGACGCGGTAGTACCTTTCCCGGGAAGGTGTGGAATGCTGGCTCTTCCCACTGCAGCGCCCGCGCGGGGAAGAGTGGAGGGAGGCGCTCCCACGGTCGTACCTGTCCCTTCTTCTCCCCGAGTAGCGGTCCCTCTCGGACGAGCTGTCAGTGTGCATGCTGGAGAAGCCGCTGTCCCTGGAGTTGAGCTGGAGGGAGGAGAAGTTCCTGGTCAGCCCGTACTGCGTGGGAGAGGAGCTTCGGGACTGGTTGATCGGCGTGATCTGCTGGTACTTACTGGGCGCCTGCTGGCGCCGCACGGCCGCGGCATAGGAGTCCTGGTTTTCCAGGAATGGGAAGAGCTGAGCGCTCAGGATGGGATTGCTCTGGGAACGCTGCAGGGAAGTGTTGGACGCCATCTGGCGCAGGCGCAGCGTGTCCAACCACTGGCAGTCCGCACCTGCAGGGGGAAAGCCAAGGGACATCTTAGTTTAAATGACGGCGAAGTTGCCCGGGCGCGTTCACGAGCCTGTCTGAGAGCCCCCAACGCCGCTTGGGGTACACCCTTCAGAGAAGGTCTAGGCCAGATAGAAGGCCGTCTCTTCTATGAATATCCTCCCTTGATCTTCACAGCTTTAGATTTGACTTAAGTTTGCACTTGAACCGGATGATAATGTGCTTTGGTTTTCTTGCTTCTACGAGAAAGTGTGTCTGTCTCTCTGGGTGTGCAACTGCAGGTACTAAAACATACACCTGCTCACCAATGGCAAGGTGTGCGGTTTGTTGACCAGGCTGACATTCTTCACCTTGCATCCCTATCTCGGCCTCTAATGCCCGCCAACCTTTAACACACACGCTTGCCCCTGTCCACACAGTGACTGTTGTCATTTCAACCTCATGCAGGCAACAAGGTTAGTTCCTTTATTACTGCAAATATACTCCCTCCCTCCCAGTGAGCTGACTGAGTGGATTGCGACGCATAGCGACCCTATTGGATGCAGTAGAACTGCCCCTGTGGGTTTAGGAGGCTGTCAGTCCTCATGGGAGCAGAGAATCCCATCTTCCTCCCATGGAGTGGCTGGTGGTTTCGACACGCTGACCTGTGTTAGCAGTACGACTCACTATGCCAACAGGGCTCCTACTATCTGTGATTCTCAAACTCACTGCCATCGAGTTGAGCATGACCCACTGTGACCCTATAGGGCAGGGTTGTTGAACTGCACCCGTGGGTTTCTGAGACTCTTTACAGAACAGAATATCCCGTTTTTCTTGATGGGAGCAGAAAGCCATCCAAGGAGCGGCTGGGGACCTCAAACTGCTGACCTTGAGGTTCAGCTTCCTGAGTTGATGCTGTGTGCTTGTGTGTTCCAGGCTTTGCTTATTACATTATCTCTAATTTTCCTAACAATTTTATCAGAGAAACACAACCTGTCTTAAGGTCAAGCAACTCGCCCAAAGTCACTCAACCAAGAATCCGAGGTCCTTTTGCATCTGCCTCCCACCTTCTGTCTAACTAGCTACGCCTCCACTTCTAGAAATGACTGTTTTCACGGGGCTGTGTGGCAGGGATATGTTTAGCAGACAAACGCACCTTCCAAAGCCTTTTCTAACCAGCAGTTTAAAACCTTCTGGGTCCCTAAATCCAAGGAAAGGAACCAAATTCTGGTGGTTGAAGCAGATAGAGATGGGAGAAACCCAGCCCCTATCTCTAGAGCAGAGATTCCCAAGGTTCATGAATCAGAAGTGGTTTGGGGTAGGAAAAATGAAGCGGCATGGTCTCCAGGAAGACAGTAAGGCAAAATCCCATGGCTGATTCACAAGGATCACTAAGTATGCTGCATCTTAGCGAAGAAACAAGCTCTTCACACCAGGGATCTTTCTGCTGCCTTCTTCAGTACGTGGAGCTCCCCAGTCGTCCTCCTTGCCACAGCTTCCCCAGCCGTTCTGGCTCGGGTTGTACAGACGGCGCTTCTAGAGGGGAACCGAGCACGCTGCTCCTGTCAGTGAGTGGCCTCCTTCAGGCCTCTGCACAGGGACGACTCACCCTGACATACCTCCCAAGGTACTGTCAACCACAGTACCTACTGTCCTTCACTTTCAGGCCTCTGAAGTGTCCCAAACTTGAGCTCCCTCCCTGAGGACCTTCTAATCAGATTGAATTGGGTCCCTTTAAGTATGTCTTCAACTCAACTCCTGCGCTTGTAAAGAGGAGCTCTGGTGGCAAGGTAGTTATGCATTGGGCTGCTAATCACAAGATTAGCTATTTAAAACCACCAGCCACTCTGTGAGAGAAAGACTTTCTACTCCCACAAAGAGTTACAATCTTGGAAACCCACAGGTCGGTTCTACTCTGTCCTATAAGGTTGCAATGAGGCAGAATTTACCAAGGGCAGTGAGTTTGATTTTTGTTCTGGTACTCATAAATGTGACTTATTTGGAAATAGAGGTTTTTCTGTAGTCAGTTTCATGAGGTCATGCCAGAGTAGGGTGGGTCCTAAACCTAATTACTTCAGAGTTCTAAAATGAACAGCATAGATATAGGGACACACCCAGGGGCAGACAGATGCCAAGGAACACCAACGAACTCCCAGGCAGCAATGAAGAACCTTCCCCCAGGACAGCGGTTCTCAACCCGTGGGTTGCAACCCCTTTAGGGGTTGAATGACCCTTTCACAGGGGATGCCCGATTCATAACAGTAGCAAAATGACAGTTATGAAGCGGCAATGAAAATACTTTTATGGTTGGGGGTTACCACCACATGAGGAACTATATGAAAGGGCGAGGCATTAGGAAGGTTAAGTACCCTAGGCCACACCCTTAATTCACACATCTAGCCTCTTAGAAATGTGAGAAAATAAACTCCTGTTCTTTAAAAGTACCCACTTGTGATATTTCTCTTATAGTTGCAATAGCTAGCAAAGATACTTGGTAAACATTTTGATTAATTTTCTGTGTTCCCTGACTGTCTGCACTGGCTCGGTCTGTACACTCGGTGATAATCTTGGAGTATTTTGGCCCAAAAGGCCTGGAATACTAGATGAAGATGCTTCATGTCTAACCTTCTCCAGGTGGGCTATTTGGTAAGCTTCCCTTTGGTCTACTGTCTGCCATTCACAACTGGGCAATAGTTTACCTTTGATGGGAGCTAGATTGTGAACAGCATATAACACATTTCTCAGTAACCCAAGGACAGGGCTCTTTGATGGGCAATTTAAAGGGAGCTAGTAGATGCACATAGCACTCTTCTTCAAAGCTTGTCTGCGTGCTCATCATTCCTCTGTCCCTAACATTATACGGAAGCCCCACGCTTCAGGAAGCTGGGAGAGTGTTCCCATTATGAGACTGAGCAATGGAAAAATGCAAGTTACAACCACCGCATATAGGGATGAGCCCAGCATCTTTGCTTTAAAACCGTGCTGACAGAAGGCCAGCTAAATCACACAGTATCACTGCCAAAGGACTTCATTTTCCTCCTCAGTTTTTTTTCTCCCCAAATTATTAAAACAATCCAAGAGTCAAACTCAATGGCACCGAGTCGAGGCCAACTCACTGCAACCCTCCAGAACTGGGCAGAACTTCCCCAGTGGGTTTCCAGGGGACTCAAAGCCTGTCTTTTCCCTTGGAACAGCTGGTGGGTTTGAACTGCTGGCCTTGTGGTTAGCAGCCTAATGCCCAACCACTACACTACCAGTGCTCTTAATAAAAAAATACATACAGTCAAATACTCCCTTAAACTCCCCTCCCTCTCTGGGCACACTCATCCTGACCACCGCCCTTAACTTTTCCATTCTTGTTTTACAGACCTGGTCTCTCTGCTTCTCTCCAAGGCCAACTCTTCTTTCTGAGCACTGGCTCCTATCTGTCTTTCTCGGGTTACACATTGAGTTGCTAACCACAGGGTTAGTAGGTTCGATCCACAAGATGCTCCCAAGAGAAAGCTGGGGCTTCCTGCTCCTACACGGTTTCAGAGTCTTATGGGACGCGACGAGTCGGAATTGACTCCGTGAATTTGGTTTGGTTTTGGTTTATACATCCCCGTTCTCTTTCCTCGCTCGTCTGGTTTGGTTTTGGTTTATACATCCCCGTTCTCTTTCCTCGTTCGTCATGTACCCGTCAACAAGAAGTGGGTGCCTGGTGGAGGGCACTGCCTCTCCATTCCTGCCTCCTCCTTTTGTGGCGCGTACAGGTCCTGGCACTATCACCAATGCCTTGGCAGACATAAATGAGCTAACCCCCCACCCCACTGCCACTGAGCTGATTCCAACTCCTAGAGAGACCCCAGATAGGACAAGCAGAACTGTCCCTTGGGGCTTCCAAGCCTGTTCATCTTTAAGGGAGCAGAAAGTCTCGTCTGCTCTCAGACAGTGGGCGGCAAGTCCAAACTGTCCGCCTGGCTGTGAGCAGCCCAACACCTAACCCTCAGTGCCACCAGGGCTTCTCGCAAATGAGTCAGAGCTAGAAAAACAGCTGTTTTCATTTAGGGGGAGGTTACCATGGGGAAGAAAAGCAAATCTCCGAATTGTCGTTAAATGGGAGAGAAAGGAAACAGAGATACGAATGTAGAGACTTTGCAGAAGGTAGAAGGCAGGCCCTCTAGGGTCTAGGATGGATTCTTCAGGACTTTGAAAAGGCGTATTGATTTCCTTCTGACTTCCTCTGATTTCACCTCGCTTCCTTCCTTTCCTTCCTCCCCATCTCTTCTTCCAGGTATCATATGAGGACCCACTTCTTAGAGGCTTTGAGTGTTGGGGTTTTCTTTGTACCTCAACATTCCTTCCTTCCATCCTCATTAGAAACAACAGAGCCCAAATTTTGTTTGGGTGTTCAGGCACGTCCATGCAGTCGTATGTGGCAGGGGAAGCAGGTTCCGACCTAGCTTCTGGGGTGGACTTTGGTCTAAGTCAGACACAGTGCTGTTGTGTTGAGGACAGACAAGGAGCTCAATGCTGGCCCAAGAGACATGGAAAAAATGGGAATGTCTCCTGGAGGCTTAGAGGAAAGCTGTCCCCGCTCTGAACCATGATGACCGCCAGAGAACTGCACCGTAGTTCCTCGGGATGCGTGTGGCCATATAGTCACGTGAGGACCACGAGCAGCCACACGGTTGAGGATGGAGAGTGTAAACAAGAGCCTCCTCACTTTCTGCATCTGAAGCTTAGACCGATTCTTATTAAGCACAATAATAACTTTCGTTTTTGTCTAAGCCAGTGGCTTTCAAACGTTAGCGTGCCCCTGCCTCACTTGCAGGGCTGATGAAAATGCAGACTGCTGTTCCCTACTCTCACTGTTTCTGCTCTGGTCCGTCCGTCTGTCTTGAGCCTTCTGAATTTGCATTTCAGAGGGCCCAAGTGTATTAGCACTTAAATTCTGAGCACCCTGCTTGCAGAAGGCTATAGATGACAGTGGAAACCCATTTGCAGAATCCCCGTGTGGATTAAGCCTCCAACGAATTTCCTTTGAAGAGCCCTGGCAATGTTGTGGTTCTGCACTGGGCTGTGATCAGCATGGTCAGCAGTTCGAAACCATCAGCAGCTCCACGGGAGAAAGACTGGCCTTTCTCCTCCCGTAAACAGTTACAGTCGCAGAAGCCCACACGGGGTCACTACGAGTCAGCATTGACTCCACAGCAGTGACTTTGCTTTGTCAGCTCGGGATTTCCTTTGATCACCAACCAAGAATATAGATGGTCTTGCCCGCAGGCAGGCGCATTGGAAAGTGGATGACCTCCATCCTTCTCCAGCCAGCCTAGTGAAGGGCAGTCTCTCTTAGGGGCTCGCCTGGGTGTGCTCTTGATGGACAATACACTCCAGGGGTGGTGGGTGTCTCATCGTCAAGAGCCATAGCCATGCCTCATCAGTCTTGCCCTGACTGCCTTGCGTGGAAAGCCCTGGACCAATCCTGTAAGCGCTTCTATCTAACATAATGTGTGTGTCCCAATCACGGCCCTGTTCCTGCTTCTGTAGTCCCACCTATAACTGTGATGTATTGATCTATCGCCCATCATGCATTTGTGACAGTTTCCTTTGCTCCGTGCCTTATGTAACTAGCATCCTGACTGTGACTCCTCAGATGCCATTATGACCTCTTGCTAACGGCCTTCCTCATCCGGAGGACACGTTGATGTCTCTATGTTGTCCTTGTCCCTTTCAATACCTAATACCCATTCCCCTTAAATTATATTTGAGACTGGGGTCTACCCTGACGCACAAGCTCCCAGCTGGTCTGGAAGCGGCTGGACTAGGAAGCACATGTGGAGAACCACTGGGGCAAACCAGTTGGAGTTGGGGTTTCTGTCCTTTGAAGGTGACAAATCCTTTTACAATTGATCGAGGTGGGGTCCTCTCAGGCTTCACTTCCTACGCGGCTTCCGGGAGGAAGGAAGGGAAGGGAGCTGGTGAGCACTGGTGTAAGCCAGCACCTTCTTTCACTCGGCAATCTTGCCAGTGAATAATCAGAAGGAAGTATTACAGTACAAATACCTGTCTGTTCAGACACCGGCTCTTCCCCTTGCTCTGAGAATGTCATCGGTACGTTTTTGGACTCTATTGCGTATGGAACATTTGAACAGTGACTCACTTGAGTTGGATCTGCTTCCGGGGGTGCCCTCTGAGTTGGGGAATAATGACTGAATGGCAAGTTGCACGGCTTTGACGTCATCCTGAGGTTTCACTCGGCTCCACTGAATCGCATGGACATGTTTGGAGCTCTTTGGAGCTCTCACATCACTCTGGTAAAATAAGAAAGAAACACAAGCCCAAACATGCAGACGTTTACAAAGTTGGAAGGCCAGAAAGTCAGGCAGCCATGCAACTCCACTCTCAATCCTTAGCAACTCTCCTACTGCATTGGCAACAGAGCCGTCACAGTTGGCCTCCAGGTGTGAATTAGATTAAAAGGAAAACACGTAACCACTTTAACTATTAGAATACAGCATTCTCAGTAGCTAAGAATATGGTTATCTTCTACAAGAACAGATTACATTTAGAAAACCTCAACTGATTCTTGGTCGAAGAAGAAAAGAACAACAGGCCCTGTCTGATGCCGGTAGTGTTTGAAAACAGGTATCGTGTTGAACAAATACACATCGACGGCTAGCTACCCCAGGCGGCTTTGACCATCAGGGCAGTTGGATGGTGTGGGTGGCTTGGTGGGGCGACAGGAGGGGGCAGGATAACAGATGCAAAGGCGAGATGGAACCCAAGGGCTAAGCAATCAGGGCCCGAGAAAGGAGAGGACCGCGGACCCAGAGACACTGTTAGTTCTTCTCCTGCTCGCCCCACCTCAGACGACGACAGACCGTCAGGTTCCCAGGTGCTACACGTTCATGTCCTACAGAGCCTCTCCCGGAGCCAAGAAGGTCGTGAAGATGTGTGATAACGCTGGGTTTCCAGAACCGTCCGGGGCAGATGGCGAGGAGATTGTAACGCTGCTACTGTCCAGTTGTTAGAAGAGGGCTTTTCCCGGGAAGTGGGGACCAGCTAAATGTGGGAGGACTAGTCTAGATCACAAGCGCCTTACGGACAACCCACCTCTTTTGTTTGGGTGTGTACAGTATTTCCATGGTTGATTTTTCCTCTGGGCCTCATCCCCAGTAAGGTGTATATCCCGGCTAAAGCCCACTGCCATCGAGCAGATTCCGACTCAGGGAGCTTCTAAGGGTGCACCGTGTACAGGAGCAGACGGCCTTAGCTCTCGCCTGCAGCGCAGCTCATGCTTCCGAAACGTCCGCCTTGCAGTTAGCAGCTGAGCAGTACACCACTGCCCCACCAGGCTCCTTCTGAGCACATAGACCTTGTCTAGTCCAATCACGGCGTAATCACCTGGCAGTAGCCGTCTTTGCTAAATGAATGGGCTTTAATTGCATAGCGTATTTTCTGAAGTATAGCATTTCTATTTTTCCACATAAAAAATATCGTAAGATTGAAAATGTCAATATCAAAGATCAAAAATATCAAAGAATCTGCTTTTAATAATACCCCAGGCAGTGGTAGTAGGGGTTGTGCTCTGTGCTATTGCAGAATCAATGATCTGTTCTCCCCACTAAACTTGAAGCACCAAGAAGGCTTTTCTGGTCATTCTTTGGTACCTCTGGGACCTAACATACTCAATGCTGTGGAAGGTGCTCAATCAATAACCGATAAATGCATCTCCCACTAGGTGATGGTCCCCAGGACTCTCTCTTTCCTAACACTTTCTCAGAATGGTTTTCTTGATTCTCTACGTTCAATGTGAACTGGCTGACTAACCTCACTCACAATGAACCCTCTGAGGGAGGCAACGAAACACCTGGAGAGAAACTGACAACGCAGCCGGCGGCTCCCTTCCCAGCCCAGAACGTACCTCATATGTAACAGTGCACTCCACAGTCTGATTGTCTGCTATGCCCACGATCCACTTCTCCATGACAAATGGGGGCTGGAAAGGACAAACGAGGATGAAACCGTGTTGTCACATAGCCTTCTGCAGGGTAGTTTTCTCTGAGACCCATGCAAGACTGGCAAAGAGGGGAGTGATGGCAGATGAGCATGGGAATCATGCCGGCTCTCCTCGGGTTACTCTCAGTGCCAGTGTTCTGAACCACCTGCAGAAGGCTTTCTCACAGTGAAGAGAAAGAACGACAGGAGAAGACCTCGAAGTGCCTTCCTGGAGAGCAGGTAGAGGCTAGTGCCGTGACTCGGAGAGTCACTCTGCTGTCTATCATCTGGAGAAGCAGCAAATGCAACCCTTGAAGCTGTGGATACATCCCCTGGCCTGAGGGAAGATGCTAGACCTTGGATCATATTTTTAGTTTTCATGAAAATGGTCTCTATCAGAAGTGAATGTCTGCTCTCCTCTTCTTCTCCTGCCTGACCCCCCTGTAAGGTGACAAAGGGGGGGCTGGCTGCGGGGCTGGGTACAAAGCAAATGCAGTAGATATGTAACTGGGTTCTTCAGATTTTTTTACTAGGATGGTGATTGCTTTTGCCAGTGTTCTAATTTTTTAAATTCTATAGATTTTGAGAGGTCTGCTTTAATCCTGTTTACTTTATAGCACAGGGTTTATCAGGAATGTATACTGGTATATGACATTATAGTGGAAACCTGTATTAATTCAGTCTGATAATCCCCCCTATATATTTGCTTTTACCTTCTTGGACTCGGCCTTGCAGCCATGGACAGCTGCTACAACCAGAGACATCACAGATTGGGAGGAAAGAAAACAAGTCTTTTAAATTTGTTCAGGCCACCAAAACAATATGGCCAAAGGGGGGAAAAAGGGATGGTCAAAACCAAGTTATAACCTTTACCAACACATAACGTCATTGGAATAACTCCCCACTGCACAGGGGAATCCAACAAAGAACATCCCGTGCATCTGCTTGATGCGTCCACTTACAAGTGAAAAGGGACTTGGGAGTTGAGCAATCTCATGGCTGTGAGAGAACACATGTCCAAGTCGAGGGCCATGGCTGTGGAGAACCTTCTCATTTCCCTACATGGATTTGTGCCCTGGTTCTTCTTCGCTATGAGACCCATTTCTTTCAATGGAACCAGATACGTAGTTAATAGTGTACTAGAATTCATGACTTATGTGAGGTTTCGTGAACTGTCTTACTGATACCATGGTTCTTTTGACCTCTAACAAAGTCTCATATGTATTAATTTTAGTGCAATCAGAACCGAATTGGCATGCATCCATTTTGAGGAACAAGTCAACATTTCTGTAAGTCTTGCGTCAGTATTTTGGCAGACTTTTCCCGTCCACTCCAAGTTAGTAACATGTGCCTTTGTGTCCACTCTGGGAACCCACTGGTGTAAGCTCATAGAAACCATTAAGAGTTCAACATGCACCTCATGAATACCCTCATTCCAACCCTTTAAGATCTTGGATACAACCAAGCAAACCCTCCTTCCTATAAAGTTTTTCAAAGTTAAAATTGCTCCAATGCTTGAGGTAAATACTTTTTATCATTAGCATAAAGAAAAGTAGAAGAACTATTCAAAGAAAATTAAATTACATTTCTTTGCCACGCTTTGTAGTTCATAAAGCATGGGGCTTTGACCATGAAACGATTGTGATCTCAGTTTCCTAAATACAAGGGCCTTTCAACAACCAGCCTGAAGCTGAGCTGGTGTGAGGATCCACAAGCAGAGACGTACACTGTGGGAGGATTTTCATGTCTCTACTTGATGTCTGTGAATTCAAACAAGCTCTCAAACCGTAAATGGAGCCTTACTTTTGTCATCTTCAAAAGCTCTGCGTCGGGGAGGTTGGTGTTGAACGTGACATCTTTTATGTAGGTGATTGCAATTTCATCCCCATCCATCTCCATGTACATTTTCCACTTACAATCCTGGAAGTAAAAAAGCCAAGCGATATCATTTGAGAGAGTGACACAAGTGTTTAAAAGTCTGAATGTTTGATAACTTGTGCAGCCGTCGACAGGAAGTGTCCCTGGAGGATTTTGTTTTCTGTCTTCTTCCTTATTCAACACAAGGCATGCCGTTAGATCACTGTGTGCACCTAAATAACCCCCGGTGAGTGCCGATCTGAAACTTAGTTTCTGCACTACATGTCGGTTATGGGTTGGGTGATGTCACCTAAACTATGTGTTGTACACCCGAAACCTCTATACCGGTGGTCCCCGTCCCACTTTTGAGTTGGTTTTCTGAGGTAGGATCAGTGTAGGCGACATACCGAGTCAATCTCTTTTGAGATATAAATAAGAGACGAAACAAGCAGGGAGGAAATGCTAATAAAACTGCTAAAAACAAAACAGGAAAACAAGGAAGGGAGAGAAGCAGAGGTGGAGGAAGACAGAAGCCCAGACACGTGGAGCTCTCCCAGGATCCAACAAGGAGAGGCTCAAGAGACAAAGACCCTTCCTGCAGACG
The DNA here is from genome assembly GCF_000313985.2 of Echinops telfairi. Classification (NCBI taxonomy): domain Eukaryota; kingdom Metazoa; phylum Chordata; class Mammalia; order Afrosoricida; family Tenrecidae; genus Echinops; species Echinops telfairi. The sequence continues at coordinate 1,219,606 of NW_022103900.1, forward strand.
GGCTTCTAGCCTCCTGAACTGGAAGGAAGTAAACACCCTAAGACCCCAAAGCAACAACAGAAGCACACCCTGGTGTTTCAGCTGTTATAGCAACGCTAGCGAATTAATTCTTCTTTCTTTTAAAAAAAAATCAATATATCAGGGGCTCTTACAGCTCTTATCACAATCCATCCATCCATCCATCCATCCATCCATCCATCCATCCATCCATTGTGTCAAGCACATTTGTACATTTGTTACCATCATCATTCTTAAAACATTTTCTTTCTACTTAAGCCCTTGGTATCCGCTCATTTTCTTCCTCCCCCACCCTCCCTCCCCTAAGTCAGTTTTCTATGATAGGAGTTACAAACTCAAAATCCTCAAGATAATAAAAATGAGCAAAGTTAGCCAGTTTCATTATTGAGCCATAAGTTGTCAGGGATAGATTTAGTTTACATCTTTAAACATTGTAAGGATATTTTTCATAACCACAAAGAAATGTGATCTTCCCAAACATTAAAAAAAAAAAAAATCAAAGACCCTCCTAATCTACTGTTAATTTAATGACACAAACTTAAGATCCAGGTCACTTTGCTCGTCACAAGATGGAAGACATTATAAGCGAGACGATGATGAATGAAAATGGACCAGTGGCCTGACTACGGGGAGTGACAGGGGAGGTGGGGACTCTGGAATTCAAGTGCAATTGTCTTAAAGGGTCAGGCACTACTCGGCTTCTCTTAAATGTTCCTGAATGAGAATGTAGACCCAATTTTGCTGGGTCCTTTACTTTTTTTCATGCAAAACTAGAAACCTGTATTCTTATGTGAAGCCTCTCGATTTTTGATAAGTTTTCATTGTGAATTGGGTGAAAGGTTGCAGAATAAAACTCTTTTCCATCCAACAACTCATAGACATTTTGTTTTGTGTCACCAGTTATTGTCTGATCTTGAATGGCTGATTGTTCTAAGGAGTATGGACTTCCACGGTGCTCTTATTTACCTTAGAGACCTGTCTAATTATTTGGCTGAAATCTGAGCCTAAAGAGTCTTAAGAGTGTGACGGAAGGTTACAGCCTCAGAGGTTTCACCAATCTTTATGGGACCAGTAAGCCTGGGTTCTCTCTCTCTCTCTGTAGATCTATCTGTAGATCAATAGATAGAGAGTGAGGGCGAGAGCGAGTGAGCACCTGGTCACGGTAGCTGGGTACCATCTAGTTGACCTGGCCTCAGGTTTGTGGAGACTGAGGTGGGTGTTGTCCATTAGTCCTTTGAATCAATTGTTTCCATGCACCTTTGATTTCCTTACTGTTCTTTGCACCTTCAGTGGGCACTTATAAGCTTTTAAGAGCCCAATTATTACCAAAGTAGGATGTAGAACATTTTCTTTGTAGCCTATGCAATGCCAATTGATTTTGATACCCCCTGATCAATTGACCTCTTGATTTTAAAATGGCGCTATATGAATCAAATCTTCAAATACAATTCCATGTAATAAAAAATGCTTTCTATTATTAGTCATTGAACTTACTACCTCTTAGTTGGTTCTGACTCATCATAACCTCTAGGTCAGGATAGGGTTTCTGAGACTGTAAATCTTTATGGGAGCAGACAGCCTCATCTTTCTTCCAAGGAGTGGCTGGTAGGATTGAACTGCTGATCTTGTGGTGAGTGGTCCAATGCTTAACCCACTATAAAACCAGGGATCTTTTTATTAGTCATTGGGGGAATGTAAAATAAACCATGACCAGATATCACTATATGCTACAATGGTTAAGACTGATAAGAGCAAGTGTTCAAAGGATGTGCAGCAATTGGAACTCTCATGAATTGGTGGTGGTGGTGGTGGTGGTGGTGTACATGTAAATGGTACACAGTCACTTTGGAAAAAGTTTTGGCAATTTCTTAAAACTATGCATGCATCTATGCGATAAGCTGGACATTTCACTTGTAGGTATTTACACAAGAGAAATTACAAATGGCTCATATGAAAACATCCCCAGAAGTTTTATCATAAAACCAACAAGCTGGAAACAGGTTAAGGATCTGTCACCAAGAGAGAAGATAAACTATGGTTTATTCATGGAGTGGTCTGTGTACTTGCTAGCCACGCAAGTAAACAACTTCAAGATAACGCAACAGCATGAATACACCTCAAAACATCAGACTGAGTCCAATGTTTTAGAAATTCTAAAAATGGGGAAAAGTCAGAAGAGTAGTTGCTTCGGCAAACAGGTTGACTGAGGAGGGGCATGAGGGAACTTTCTGGGCCATGGTCTCTCAGGAGGAGTTTGGGCTCCATTAGGGGCTGTCCAGCTGGCTCTGACCCACAGCGACCCTATACGCAACAGAAGAAAACATTGCCCCTGGCACCATCCTCCCAATGGCTCTTAGGTCTGAGCCCCTTTTTGCAGCCCATCTCACTGAGCACCTCCTCTTTGTTCACCGCCCCTCTATTACCAAGCATGCGGGCCTTCTCTGGGGACTGCCCTCTCCTGATAATGGGTCTCTCCTGGGTGCCATAGATAGAGGCGTCTGTCCAAATGTGGCAAGTGTGCATTGAAGCAATTGCCTTAAAGGGTGGATAGGACTCTGTGTCTCTTGATTTCTTCTCGTGTGGAAATGGGAGCTCAATTTTGCTAGTTTCTTTCATTATTTTTTTCATAAAGTGTATGCATTTCTTCTTAAACTCTAGCTAATAACATACATCCTGAAGTATTTAGGCAGAAATGTGCTGATGTCTACTTTTATGCTTTGAAGAGCTATAAAAAAAAATTCAGGAGCAAAGGATGGCTAAGGAGATGGATGAGTGCTACAGCAAGGACAGGCCCCCCTGTGATCTGAATCTGAAAGGGGGGTGTTCCTATGAAGCATCGAGTAAACCAACCATTCATAAAGGCAAGAAACAATGATCACTTCTTTATATGGGAAAAAAATGTGAATATCCCAAATACCTAAAAAATAATCTACTGAGGACCTAATGTCGGGGGCTTAAGTGGAGAGGAAATGTTTTGAGAATGATGAGGGCAATGAATATACAAATGCGCTTTACACAATTGATGTATATATGGATTGTGATAAGAGTTGTATGATCCCCTAATAAAATGATTTAAAAAATACTTATTAATATACAAAATAAGTATTCCTTGGGAAATTCTTGGAAAGCACTGGTTTATGATAATGAGCAATGTCAGGCACACACAAAATGCAGAAAAAACTTTGGAATACCTGCATGTACATAACTCAGTATTCTTAATCAATGTAATTTGAAAAATAAGACCTGGCATATCTTGTTTTAATCAAGCAACCTCTATGAAAATCTGGTATTACATTACAGATCAAAATCCAAATAAAAGTTACAAAAAAAAAAGATGAATTGTATCAAGGCTTCCTGAGGGAGGGTGGGGGAGGGATGGGGAAAATGAGGCGCTTATACCAAGAGCTTAAGTAGAAAGAAAATGTTTTGAGAATGATGATGGCAACAAATGTAGAGATGTGCTCGACACAATGGATGGATGGATGGATTGTGATAAGAGCTGTATTAGCCCATGATAAAATGATTTTTTTAAATTAAAAAAACAAAACAATCTACTTGATCATCCCAAATCACACATTAAATCTAAAATAACACTAACATGTAGTAAAAAGTGCTCTGATGCCCCTGTGGGTCAGGTAGTGAGCTGCAGAACACAAGGTCAAACACACCCAACCTTCCTTGGGAGAACTATTAGGCTGTCTGCTCCCTTAAAGATTTACAGCTTCAGAGGGCCTATCCAGGGTCCTATGCATCAGAATCAGCGTGATGGCAGTGAGGGCTTGGTAACATATAGGAACGGCAGGAACCACGTGGGAATACCAAGCTCATGTGAAGTAGAGGCCTCCTGGGAGAGAGTGCTGATGCCCTGGGCTGCTCACAAAGACGCAGGCAGTTGGAAACCATCAGCTGCTCCATGGGAGAAAGATGAGGTTTTCTACTCCCCTCAAGAGATGTCGCCCACGTTCTTGGACCTCCCCTTACAGAAGGGTCACAAGGAAGAGACAAGCCGGTCAGGGTGCAGTACAGCACTGACGAAACATACAACTTTCCTCTAGCTCTTTAAATGCTTCTTCCCACCCACTATCATGACCCCAATTCTACCTTACAAATCCGGCTAGACTAGAGCATGTAACCGGATACAGATACGATCTGGAAACACAGGGAATCCAGGACAGACAAACCCCTCAGGACCCATAATGAGAGTCTTGATACCAGGAGGTTAAGCGGAAGGTGGGGGTAGAAGAGGGAACCAATCACAATGATCTACATATACCCGCCTCACAGGGGGATGGACAACAGAAAAGCGGATGAAAGGGAGACATCGGTCAGTGTAAGACATGATAAAATAATAATAATTTATAAATTTTCAAGGGTTCATGAGGGAGGGAGGAGAAAAACGAGGAGCTCATACCAAGGCCTCAAGTAGAAAGCAAATGTTTTGAGAATGATGATGGCAACAAATATACAAATGTGCTTGACACAATGATAGCATGTATGGATTATGATAAGAGCTGTATGAGCTCCCAATATAATGAGTTTTAAAAATTTAAAAAAAAAACGTATTTAGGAGTTGCAGTTTAGGAAACACACAGGGCCAGGACTCCCTCTCCCACAGCGTCCTCTGCGTTGGAATGGACTGGCTGACGTGAGGAGGTTTGGGCTGTCCATGCAGTAGGGTTGGTGCCGCCTCTTTAAGGCAAACCACAGGCCAGAAGCGTGCGGCCCTCTTTCCCTTTCCGGACCTTCTCCCCCGGAAGGTGAAATCCTCGTCACAATTCTTTGGGTCAGCTCAAACAGGGATACATGTAGGCTTTTCATAAGATTGGCCGGAAATGAACTTAGAGAGCCAAGGATAACTGTATATCACAATGTTAGTGGCTGAACCTGAGGAGGGAGGTGCGTGAACTGTCACTGAAACACAAGTTCAACTGTACTATGCATGTTGGAGAAGAATGCTGGGCATACAATGGAAAAGTAAGCCTATAGTTTTGCACCGGGTTCGCTGCCTTTATAGTCTCCCTTTCTTTGAGTCTGGCAGGCCGGGACTGGAATACCCGCTTCTGGGAGGGGCTGGAATGTTTCCTAGAGCAAGCTCAGGCACACTTTAAACAGGGCATCAACAGAGAGGCTTTTGAGAACTTGTTGGCTTCAACAGGAAGCTGGGGTGCCTGATCTTCTGGAAAGCGCTGGAGGAGTTGAAGAGTCACATAAGGCGTGAGTCTGCGGGGAGTGGCCCTCTTTGCCCAGAGGCAAAGCCAATTAGTGAAGGAAAAGACCAGGTGAAGACCCAGCCCTTGGCTGACATAAGTCACACCAGTTGCTCAGAACTGACAAATCTCTCTGTCTGGCTTTGTGCTACCCTGAGATGACCGAGTCAGATAATGACTGTTTGGGGTCTTGCTTGTTCTTCTCCGAAACAGTGAGAGACTCCTCACAACAGTGGCTGAAATGTAAGAAAACCAACCATCCCCCAAACCCTTAGAAAAGGCAAGGTGCCTTCCTTCCATCTCTTTTGCCTGTCGCCTGTTAGAATGGAGTGAGTCAACAGCAGAGACAGGAACCATACGAAGGCTCAGGCTCTCCCTGCTTTTGTCCTGCGCGGCACAACCGCGTCTCCAGGACCCAGGTCTCAAATCAGACCCTCCTCCACCTGTTCTTATGAGAGGTGGATGTCCAGACCTGGTAGTTTAAACCTTCTCTCTTTCTCTTACCTGGAAAAAAACTCCCACACATACCTTTTACCTGAACCATGAAAGAAGCAGCAATAAAACTATAATCAGGGAGGTTACAATACAAGGGGGACATTATGTATTTCATTAAGAATGTAGTTTCTGCGTGCTACATAGCCGCCTGAGAAGGAGAATCTGCAGTTGTAGCCGATGTTATTGACTTCATTTGTCACATGCACTGACAGGTGTTTTCAAAGCACTGATGATTTCATTCTTGCCTAGTTAAGAAAAGTAATCCACAAATAAAGTAATGAAAACCCGTTAACTTCTACTTAATGTCAAATTAACCTCAAGTACCCTTTTTTTTTTTTTTTGCTAGCCAGAGAGTCATAAATTGTCAGTAAGGATGGCTCACCATTATCAGGATGCAAATAAGAGTCAGTTCCACTGGACAGTCACTATAGACATTCAGATGCCATATAAGGTGTTCTTACCCAACTACTCACATAAGAGGAACTAAAACCATCGGAACTGTTACTGAAAATAACAACCCTACCTACTCACGAGCAGAATTACAGAATCTGACATGCCCACTTGCTACTGTTGCAGTAACCTGGTAACAATCGGGTCAGGCTGTGGGGCTGTGGGCTCAGGTTTAAAAGTGAAATGCCATTCGGGTTGCTCAGAGCGAACTACTGATCTTGGCATGCTCTGAGTTGCAGGAATAGGAGTACTGATTTTTTGAATGGGAAATATTCCAGAGGGACTCTGGATGTCTGTGAACCACTCTCCACCTTGGCAGGCATAAATAGAAAGCAGGCAGCTTTGCATTCTGAGGGATCTGCTGGGGGGCTCAAAGGACTCCTTTTCCAAAGCCATTCCCACCTGGAAGCCTGACAAGTCCCTGTTAGTCACTCATTTGGCTTCAGGCAGTGATGGCTTCTATTAAAATGGAAACACCACGGAGAAAGGATTATGCATCAGGCCATTGTGGGGAGCAGTAGGCTTCCAGTGAAAGCTCACAGCTCACACAGGTATAAAGTCCTTCCACCTAGGCTTGGTTCCCAGTTTTTCACCTCCCCCTCCCTCTCCCAGCCTCCCCCAACTTTAGCCAAGTTCTGCCACCTTTCTGAACTCTGTGTGCCTTATCCACAGTGGGGGTGGGGTGGGGGGGTGTCCTGTGTGAGGATCAGATGAGATCATATAAGTCAAGCACCCAGCACTGGAGGCATCTTGATAGTGAAGCGCTCAGCTGGGAGCCCATAGGTCATCAGTGTGGAGCCACCAGCTGCTCCACAGGAGAGAGATACGTCAGTCTTTTTCTGTAAGGATGCCAAGCCTTGGAAACCCCAGGGGGCAACTCCAGTCTGTCCTGCAGTCACTAGGGTCAGAAATTGCTCGATGGCATGGATTTGGCTCTTCATTCCCACCCCACACCATCCCCACCACTGTTAGTGACAAATTTGGAGCTCAAAGAGGAGCAACGATTGATGATCCAAGCCATGTTATTGTCAATGGCCTCACATGCACGTGACCACTGGACAGGAAAGAAGGAAGACAGCAGAAGACTGGATGCCTCTGAACTGTGGCAAAGAAGACCGAGTACCCTGGACTGTCCAAACCAACACACCTGTGTTGGATGAAGCACAGCCAGAGGCGCCTGTCCCAGCCTGGAGAGCGAGACTTCCCCTCATGCACTTCAGGCGTGTTATCAGGAGAGATCCGGCTCTGGAAAAGGACACGTTTGGCAGAGGAGGGTCTGGGAGAAAGAGGAAGTCCTTCAGTGCGACGACAGGCACAGTGGCTGCAGCAATGGGCTCGGACGTCCCGACGGCGGTGACAATGGGATGTCTGCGCAGAGGTTGGTTCTACTGCACACAGGTCGCTCTGACTCAGAACAGACTCCATAGCCCCTAACGGCAACGTGGACATTTGGAACGCCAGTCCTAAGCTAGCTCCAAATGTCCAGCACGCTATCTAGCAGAGCTATGGGGGAGGAGACAGAGGGCAGGGGAACTATGACGGGTGGCAAGGAACCAAAGGAGCTGGAGAACAGGGCCCTGTCGGAGGCAGGATGAGCCACATTACCCCACGGGAGCAGGAATGTGGAGAGCCAAGAGGCATGGAATAATTCTGGTACCAGCTTGACACCGAGAAGGTATACAGCCAACCTACAAATGAATACACTTACATAAGCTTGGATTATGTAACACTGATTCCGCCTTTCCCTGCTTCAACAGATCCCCACGGAGCCTTTGCTGACGAGAACCGCCAGAGGCCTGAGGCTGCACGTGGCTATTGAACGTGATTGACAACCAGAGAACTTTGTGTTGGATAAAGAAACTGAGACGTAGAGAAATTAGGTAATTTGACAGAAACCACACACATAGTGAGTAGTGGAATTCAAATGTGAACCAGTGCCATCTATTAGTACCTTGAGAGCAAGTCTTCATGCCGTTTCCCGCCCCCCCCAAAACCTTGAATTTACCCTTGGTTATGGACTCCCCCAAATGAGTGTTGAAATCTTAAACCCGAGACACTTGCAGGTAATCAGATCTGTTGTGATGTAATCACATTCTAAAATGCAATCTAACTTCATTCATTCAGTGCCCCTCGTGCCAGTACAGGGGGATGGAATCAGTTATCGAGAGAGCAGTAGGCACAGAGACATGCATGCACACCTGTCAAAGGGAAGCCTGGTGAGATGCACCCCAGCCCAGGAGCCCCCAGCAGGAGTTCCAAGCTTAGACCCTGAAAGAGACCAAGAAGGCCCTCCCCCTAGAGCCACACCCTGCATTCTGACTTCTAGTCTCCTGAACCATGAGAAAATTAATTTCTGTTCCTTAAAGCCACCTGTTTGTGGTACCTGCCTATAGCAGCACGAAGAATCCAAGACACCCTGCTACAGGCTCGTGAGAGCAATTATGACAGGGCAGGGGAAGTGCATCTCCCAACAGTAAACGTGAAAGGCAAATTACAAGTCATCCAATTACCCTGGCCGACTGCCTTGTAAGACCCCATGGCAGAGAGTGAGATACTGAGTCTGTATGTCCAACACAGCCAATTTCCCTCCACAAGCTCCTTGTGGCCAGTGCACATGGTACTACCCTACTGTCCTGGGGATGCTTTTTCATGAGCTATCCATCTGGTGTTTGAGATCACAACATTCTCCTGACTCTCACCTTCCAAACAGGAAATAACCAGTCTTGCCCAGCTGCAGAAGGAAAACCACGGGGCCAGGCCCTTACCACCATGCCTGTTATTTCATAATTGGATTCCTTTCCAAATTATACTGCACAAATGGTACTTGGAAGAAGTATAACCAGAATGCTCCTTAGAGGCAAGGATGGCGGGACTTCACCTTGCATCCTTTGGACACGTGATCAGGAGAGACCAGTCCTTGCAGGAAGACATTGTGCTTGGTAAAGTGGAAGAGCCTCAGAAAAAGAGGGAGGCTCTCAACAAGATGGATCGACAGTGGCTGCAACCAGGGGCTCACACATGGGAAGAGCTGTGAGGTGGGTGGGCCGGCCGGTGTTTCGGTCTGTGGCACACAGGGTCGCTGTGTGTCGGGGCCAACATCATGGCACCTCACCATCCTCACGTGCGCTGTTCAGATTTGTATCCTGACGCCCCTTAGTCCACTGACTGCTGTCAAGTCGGTTCTGATGCCTATCGGGACCGGAGGGGACCGAGTGAAAGCATCCCACAGGGTGTCCAAGGCCGTGTATCTTCACAGGAGCAGTGGCCTCACCTTTGTCCCACACAGTTACAAGAAGTGATAGTACAAGTTGTGTTCTTTTTGCTAGGGATTGCGTACTCAAGCCTGTCCACCAACTAGAACAATCTGTCTCTAAGCGCAGAGCTCTCAGATGCCTGTAAGGTTGGGGTTTTGGGGGAACAGGCATTTTTACATTTGAAACTGAGCAAAAATAGGGCAGTTCTGTTGGGTGTCCAAGATATGCACCCTTCATCTGTGCAGCTGCTGAAATGCCTGGATAATTTTAGGAGCAAGTGTTCGGTTAACGGAGAACAGGAAAGCATTCCACTTAGACTGCGTCAGCACTGGCCATTGTGTGGAAACACTTTTCCTGAATCACGATTACTAGCCAAGTGGAACAGAAATTTTTACACCATGAGCACAAAATCCTAAACAACCCTTAATAAATGTTAAAATATGTATCTCTTTGTGAGAATTCCTAACTGCACTCGTCAGCTGCTTAAGATTCTTGGGAGTTCTACGCTAGGGAAAGCGACATCAAACGTGGACGTTCTTCGCTCCTTCTTAAAGAGTGGAAAGAAGGCAGGACAGAAGGAAGGCAGGCTCAAGGTAGAGGTAAATCTTCCAAATAGAAAAAGGGATTAAAGGTAGGACAAGCACATATTGTTGTGTTTGAGTTCCCGTCAATTCAAAGATAATAATCTCCCGCTACCTTCCTAACCACATCGTACTGTCAATATGAAGGCAACAGGTATGTCTTAAAAAGACAAAAGCCCAGGGAAAATATTGTTCTGAACATTCCTGAAGGAACAAGCTCCCAAATGAGAGTTCCAGGCTTCTCTAGATCACCCTTCTAGCACTTGGAGAGAAATAATAATGATTTTTAAAAAGTTGGTCTAATTTGCATAGGAAATGCAGGTGATGTGCACCGAGAGTCTTGCTAAATATCTCCTCATGTAACCACCGAAACAAGATGTTTCCATCACCCCAGAAGGTTCCCTCCTCCCCTCTTCCAGTCGACCCGCTTGCTCCACCAGAGACCCCCCCTGGTTGTGATTTCTATCACTCTAGCTTGATTTTGCTGGTTCAGAAATGGAAACAAAATAAGCTTTGAATGTATTCTGATGGGTCCGGCTGCTTACACTAAGCATGTCTTTGAGATTTAAGTGCAGTGTAGCACATAGAGCTGTCCTTGGCCTACAAATGACCACTGCCGCGGGTGGAGGGACGGACTCTTGGAGCAAGCTCTCTCAGCTGTTCTGGGCAGCAAGCAATTCAAGGCCTGGGGGATCGATTCGCAGAGAGTGGGTTGTTACCATCTCCCTCACAACCCCGCTCCGCCCCCGACCAACGGCCAACCCACGCAACAACCAGACAGCGTTGGCAACGCTGAGTCGAAGAGAAGGGTGTGTAGTGAGCGAGGAGCCATTCCAAAGGAGAACACCGAGAGGCTGGAATCAACTTTTTGTAACAAACAGGTTGAAGAGGGGACAAAAAGGGTAGCAGCCTCGTAGCTGGCTGCTGACTGTTGGCGAAACCTAAGAAGGCAGGCCGGATGAAAGACAGACCCGAGACAAATGTTGGCCCTGCTGGCCTTAAAGGTGGGAAGACGTGGATGGCTCAGGCCTCTGAAGGCGCCTTGCCAGGCGTTGCTATTATCTCGCTCAGCTGCTGTTTTCCAGGCAGGAGAGGGGAGCATCCGGTGACAGCACCTGGGTTATTTAGCATTATGTATCAGCCTACCACACTGTATTTTATTATGCCGCCTTTAAAAGGCCGCTAATACAAGGATGGTTAATTTGCTCCGCTCCTTTATCGCCACGGTGTCATGACCCACTGCCGCTTTGTCCCGGGAGGTTTGTTTTCCAACCCCCAAAGAATCCACAAGAAACTCTCCCTAAAAATTCCATTAATAACCTCTTTCAGCGCGTATAGGTTGCAGGGTCTGGAACTGAGAAGGTTTTAATCTCCCCAGCAAAACAATGTCTCATAATGATGTACAGGACTACTGCTGTACTGATGAAGAATCATACATAATTCAGCACCTTTCACTTGGCGCCACTGTGAGATCCTCATTAGCCGTGTCTCACAGTGTCTGTCAGATGGTGTCCATGCGAACGCAGGCATTATATTGTCTTTGAGATGTGCAGCTGCTTCCATGCCACTGCCAGTATATAAAAACATGACGCCAGTTTGTTTTATTTAGTGCTAAACCTTCCAGTTTGTAAAAACAAGGCTGACACAGAGCCTGACATGAGGCAGTGAAAATAATTAGCTCTCATTTTCTCAGCCTCCTATTTCCTTCTCCCTGCTGTGTTCCCTTTCCACTAAACCACCACATGTCAGTCGAAATGGGAGGCAATTAGTGGGCTCATTTCAGTCCCCACAACTGTGCTGAAAAGAAAGTATTTATGATGTGGCACAATGAGCAGCTGAAAGATTAAATAACATTTGCCTTTTGAAAAGAAAATGACTTCTAGCTAAATGGGCAATTTTTGATTATTCTCAAACAAGCTTAGAGTAGTTGGTTTTTAAAATACAAGAAAGGAAAATGAGTCATTTTTAGGTGAAAGAATCAAATAAAACTTGACACAGTAATGCAAATAACCGATGTTTTATTGCAAAATATGTAAATGCGTTATACCCTTGACAATGGCTCATGTCTAAGGTCAGGGCACATTGGTGCGAGCGAGACACCAGCGGAGAGAAGGTTGTTATCGTGTCTTTTTGGGGGGCTGTTCAGTGAGTGATGTATGAAAAGGGGGCTCTCGGGAGGATGTGAAAATACAGTGAGCCAAATCAAGCGAGATGCGCTTTCACAGGACGCATGGCACACATGACGAAAATGCCTCAGATGGTAGGTGACAGGCTTGGGAAGGGTGGCTTCTTCTTTTTTTATCCTGTCTTATATTTGAAATCTTGTTTCCCTTCCTCTATTTGAAACTGGGAGATATTCAGGATTCCCTCCGGACAAAAAGGATAGTAAGCTTTGCTATTGTGTTTTGGAGAATCAAGACCCTCTTCTATTTCAGGGTGGGTTTCCTAAAGAGCAAAGAAGGTAATTAGGTTTTTCCAAATACTGCTATTTGTTTTTTGATTTTTAATATTAGGAAATTTGTTGTAAATCCACTTTTCCCCAGGTAACCTCAATATCTAATAGCTGGTCTACCTGCTGATTACTTCTCCTACCTTCTACAACCCTAGAAGTGACTATAAAGAAATATAGTTTAAAAAAGCAAGAAAGCATGCTGCTCCAGTTCATTGGCATTGCTAACCAGTTGAGCTGGTTTTCGAGCCCAACCCTGAAGTCCAGGATTGAGGTGGTTATCATACATCCTCGACGTCCCAACCTAGTGTTTTGAGTTCCAGGCCACTTGGTCTACCCCTTCCATAGCTGTCAAGCCCAAGACGGGATGTGGGGTTCAGAAACTACAAGTCCCCATGGGTACCAGCATCCCATCCCTGCAGAACGTGCACATCCCCAGAGGCTTCTGAAAGCCGGCTTCTCGACACCAGCAGCTCCTCTGTTAGAACAACGGTGGCTGTCACCACCAAGCCGCCAACCTATGATTGCCCTAAACATTTTTCTAGGACAAGCACAAGTTTAAATGTGGTTCTTCTGTCTCCACGAAGCTGTGCTCGCTTCCCCCCTCTTAGAACCTTTGGCTGTCATCTGGGTGAACATTTACAAAAGCAAATTAATTTCCCAGTTAACAATTGCGACATTTCCTTTTGTGACATTAGCTGAAACGTTTCCCCCCACCCCCAGTGTAATGTCACTCTTCTCACTACCCCCTCCCCGCCCCCGGGCTCCCCATTTCCGTTTGTCCCATCTTTCCTGTCCATTCTGCCGTCTGAACTTTGTTTTGGGGCAAATGTTGCCCTTTAAGTCCCATCCTTGTATGGTTGACTGTCCTAAGGAACACGTTCCTGATGAACTCTGTAAGCCTGTGGAGTCTGTGGCTGAAAGCTGGTCCCTGAGAGGAGGTGGGTCAAGTTTCAGGGCCATAGTTTTGGGGGGGTAGGGGGTGTTTACCAGTCTCTATCAGACCAATAAGCCTAGATTATTTTGTTGTGGTTGCTACCGATTTTGAATTTTGTTTGGCATTTTTCTCCCCTTCTGCCTAGGACCCAGGAGAAGGATGGGGCTCTCTATTCCTGGAAGGAGGTGCCGTCTCAGAAACCCACAGGGGCAGTTCTACTCTGTCCTCTAGGGTCTCCAAGAGCCCCATCGACGATGGCAGTGAGTTTGTTTTTGTTTCTAGACCCTTATATTGTGACCCTGATCAGCGTGGTCTCCATATTTTTTCCTTGTTCATGAACTTGAATCCCAATCTCTGACTCTACATACAAGGGGGCTTCAAACGGTCCTGGGAGAGTGGACTGAAAAGATCCTGGGATTTTTCGACAAGCTTTGTGGAGCCCTCTCATGATGGAGACAACGGCCTCCCACGGAGACCTAAGCCAACAGGAGAGGGGGCTCCATTTGAGCTGGTCACCCTGATTTCTACAGCTGGTAAACCAGCAGAAGTCTACTTGTAATTTCATCCGGCCTTTGTTTTACCACGCTTACTTCCACCCTGGAGAGACTGTGAGGGAGGCATTGGGCTGAGAAGTAGAAGGTCTACAGTTCAAACCCAAGGAGACTAGATGATCTGCTTTGTCACCTGGAAAACTCTCTCGAGAGGGGTGCTCTGAGCTGCAGTCAGCTGGAGGGCGGTGGGTATTCTCTGCTTTAAGAGGAAATAGTAATGCTGATTAAGAAGAAGGAGAGCAACCAAGACTGTGCTCCGCCCAAGGCTACATTCAGCAAGCTGGGCTGGTCACTGAAGTCAGTCAGTCAGTCAGCGCGGATTGTGGAAAGTCTGGGCAGTATTTACACCACAGCAAGCGGCAGAGCTATGAATCTGGGCGCTGGTCTTTCCCCTGTGCATCCCTGTCTGTCGTGCTTGTCCCGACACGTGTCCTGAGAGCACTTTTCTCATTGTGCCTCGGCTCGACTGGGGCTGCCTAACCCAGGACAGCGCACACCACCACAGTCTGTAATCAGACATCGCCAGCAAGTGACACGGGTGTAAAATTCTGAACTGCTGTTTGCTTCTTTGCCGAAGACTAAAACTTACATTCCTTACAGAACTCAACCCCTGCGCATGAGGCTTCAGAAATTGGTGGAAACATTCTTTTCATTCCATTTCCCCATCAACTATTTGAAGCTCCCCTAGTATACTCAGTTACACAAACAAGTGTGTGTGTAAATTTTGCCTTTATTGTCTAAAGCAATACCTGCTCATGAGAAATCAACTTCTCTACACTTTTATTTTTCATAAACCCGAGCTATAACCACGGAAAGAAAAGGGCTCCTTTGAGCTGCTCCGGAATTTACAAAAGGTGTTGGGTTTTTTACTTCCTTACAAATAGCTTTCCTTTGTGCCCTGTTATTTTATTCATGTTTATCATCTATCCACTTATAAAAAAAGTACACAATAGGCGGGGGAAAAAAAGCTCTATTTGACAGTTTTTCATATTTATAGTGCTCTGAGAAAGAGCCTGGAGATTCAATTAAGCTTATTAAATGCAGCATTTTACAAGCAATCTAATAAAGACCCGACGGCACAATACAAGTGGCAAGCATTTGTAAAAAGCAGGCTTTTTAACCTATAGATGAAACCCCTAGAAAAGCAGAAGTATTGATTGATTTTCTTTGGCGGTGAGTGTTAGAGGGGAGCAGGTGCTAACAACGAGAAACCAACATGACGGGAGGGGGCGGATGACCACCAGGAGCCCCTGAGTGGAGCGAGTGGGTAAAGGCTCAGCTCCCCACGGAAAGGTGGGGGGTACAACTCAGAAGGAAGTCCTGGCAGTCTCCGCGTGAAAGGCCCACAGCCAGTGACAGCGCAGGGGAGCACAGTTCTAACCTGGAACAGGAGGGCTCTCCAGGCCCCATTCAGAAAGGAGTGGAGGGGCCTCATCCACAGATGAGGATTTTGCCCGGCCTTTCACTTTCTGTGTTGGGCTGCTCACCAGAAGGTCAGCAGTTTGAAACCACCAGCTGCTCTGAGGGTGAGTTCCCGTCTCGGAAGCCCCAGGAGTTCTATTCTGTCAGAGGGCCACGGTGAGTTGGCGGGTGTTTTCCAGTCTCGTGGTAACAGTGCCTCCCCTTCTTTAAAATGTTCGACTTGCTTTTTCTTTTGAGTCCCTTTGCTAGGGGTCCTGGTGGCCCAGTGATTACACTCTGCGTTGCTCACTGCAATGCCAGCAGTTCGAGACCACCAGCCTCTTGAAGGGCGCGGGATGGGACTTTCTACTCCCTTACAGAGTGACTGTCTCAGCACCCCACAGGGGCAGCTCCGGCCTGCCTTACAGGCTCGCCGCAAGGCAGAACTGACTCGATGGCAGTGAGAATGGTTTTGGGTTTTTGTCCCTTTGCAGATTCAAAACACCTCTCAAGGGGCAATCGGAAGTGGTGCTTCTTTGAAAGCGGGGTGGCGGGTGTCCAGAAGCCTGACCCTTTCTCAGGGGGCCCATGCAGCCAGGGTATCATCGCGAGGGATAAAGTGCTGTGTCCACTCCTTCTCCCCTAACACAGCCTCCTGTCTGACCATCCTCTCAGACGCACAGGGAACCGCTCCCAACCAGATTTCCTTTGCGTTACAGGGAAGAGGAGGAAGTAAGGCCCGAGAGACAGCCCCTGGCGACTGCTCGGCACTCACCAGGTAGCTCCCGCATCGCTCTGCTTTTGAATTTTTATGACACAGAGTCGCAAAAAGATCTCGGTGTGAAAACTGCTGGGTGACTTTATAGTTCGTTCCTTGGCAATTTGAGAATCAATACTCCTGACGGGCCAGTTTATCAGAGTTATAATAATCAACTCTATGCAGCTGCATAGTTCATAAATGAAGGGAGGTGCCACCTGGGGAGTGTGTGAAGTTGCCTGCGATTCGGAAGTCTCTTTCGTGTCAGGTCCAGGACCTTAGATTACAAAACAAGGTATTTCCCCCATGAAACCAAAACAGTGGCTTTGCAGAAATTGCTTTTTAAAATGATCAATGGCACACCAGCCAGTGCGATTGTGAGGTGTCATCGAGACTGGGCAACAGGCATCAGAAGATTCACAACAAATAGTAAACAAACAAACAAACAAACAAAAATGCACTGGTGAGAATGGAGAGGGGGTTAAAGCGGAGACCCAAAGCCCATCTTTGGACAACGGAACATCGCCCCACAGAGGGGTCACAGGAAGGGGGTGAGTCAATCAGGGTGCAGTAGAGCACTAATGGGTCACGCAATACACCTCTGTTTCCCTGGAGGCCTCCTCACAACACACCCCCCCCCCACCTCTGCTATCAGGGACCTCAGTGCAGCCTCCCAACCTAGACTAGACAGGAGCATGTGCACAGGTATAAGCAAGAGATAAAACGCACAACACGTGGAACCCAGGAACAGGAATGCGAATAGAGATGCCAAAAGGGTAGGGGGAAGGTGGGGAGAAGGAGGGAGGGAGGGAGGGGGGCACTGATCACAATGAATGGCACATAACCACACCCCCCCCAGTCAGGGGGAAGAACAACAGAAACCAGAGGGGAAGGGAGACAGCGGTCGGTGTGATACTTGAAAATAATTAACCATCTACAATCTATCGGGGGACCATGAGGGTTGAGCAGAGGCAGAAGGGAAAAAAGGAGGAGTTGATCCCAAGGGCTCAATGGAAAGTAAATGTCTAGAAAAGAACGATGGAATATATGTACGAACATGTCGGATGTATGGTTTGTAACAAGAGTTGTAAGAGCCCCCAATAAAATGATTTTTAAAAATAATGAATAAACAAATTATACAATATATACACTGAAGTCCTACAGCAATAAAAAGGAATGATAACGTCTCAAAAAGATAAAATAATCAGTGTAGCTTAACGTACCAATTTTGGGAGACAGCAATACTTTCCTAAACAATGTCTAACACAGTGGGAAAGACTAGCTGTGGCGTTGACTAGCTGAAGACTGTGGGCAAGGATTCCTCCAATCTGCTCTTCAGTTTCCTCATGGGAGCGCTGGGAGGTAATCGACTTGCCCACGGTCATTAAGTCCATCCCGACACAGCGACATTATTGGGCAAGACAGAACTACCCAGGTGCATTTCCAAGCCTGAAAGCCTCCTCTTTCTACCTCGAGAGGCTGCTGGTTTTGAACTGCTGACCTTGTGGTTAACAGTTCAGTGGGTAACCACTACACTACCAGGGCTCCTTGATAGGGAGGTAATACTCCCTGGTCACATTGGGTTGTAGTAATCAAACAGGAAAAATGTTTGCAAAGTACTTAGCACAGGTGGGTGCCCATGATAGGACATAATAATTATTGGAACCACTCCAAGTCCTAAACACTCAGGCTGCGAAAGACCAAATTCTGCCAAGTCCATGGGCATTTGCTTCCAGGCTCTCTCAATATACGTTATTTAAATTAACAATAAACTCTTCACAAAACGCACCCAAACGTTCTCTCTCTCCCATTACAAACACGCTGCCTGTTCCTCGTAGAGAGGCTGTGTCTGTTGCAGGTAGTAGTTGCCCTGAACGTTCAAAGAAGGAAGCATTGCCCAGCCCTGTGCCATCTTTAAGGTTGTTGGTGTGCTTACGCTCATTCTTTTTTTAAGTCATTTTATTGGGCGCTCGTACAACTCTTATCACAATGCACCCATCCATTCATTGTGTCAAGCACATTTGTACCTTTGTTGCCATCATCATTCTCAAAACATTTTTCTACTTGAGCCCTTGGTATCAGCTCCTCATTTTTTCCCTCCCTCCCTCATGAACCCTTGATAAGTGATAAATTATTTTTTCATGTCTTACACGGACCAATGTCTCCCTTCACCCACTTTTCTGTTGTCCATCCCCCAGGGAGGGGGTTAGATGTAGATCATTGTAATCGGTTCCCCCCTTGGACCCCATCTTCCCCTTCCCCTCCTGGTATGGCTACTCTCATTCTTGGTCCTGAGGGATACATCTGTCCTGGATGCCCTGTGTTTCCAGCTCTGACCTGTACTGGTGGACATCTTAAGCTCATTCTTGTGGCTATTTTGTCAGTTCCTCTCACTGAGGGTTCCCTTGGTTGGGCGACCCTCTACTTTACTAAAGATGACCTCCATTTCTAGACACTGCCCTTTCCTAACGACGTGTCCGAAGTCGGCCAGATGAAGCCTGGGCATCCTTGCTTCTAAAGAGACTTCTGGTTGTACGTCAGTCAGACAAATGGGTAAAAGAATCCGTTAGTTGTTTCAGCTCCATTGAAACCTTTGGTCCAGTCATCCTATTTTCTTTGCCAAGTTGTTTCAAGGAGGAAAGGCTCCAGGGCATTTCGTTGGTAGGGGCGCTCTTGCAGCGTTCAATGGGGCTGGCCCGGCCAGGTCTTGGCTCTGCAGAGCGATGGGAGGGAATGCTGAGGGTCACGTGCTCCTTCTCCCTATGGGGCAGACACTCGAACGCGACCAGTTTTCTCAGGTTCTGTGAACCAACCTCCTCTAAGGGATTTCACTCTGGGGCCAAAGTCCATCCGGTTATAAAATGAAACTAAGAACAGTAACCATCTGAATTCTCAGCACAAACGGTTGGCAAGTCTTACAATACAGCATAGCCGCCCCCTTTTATGTATGTCAAAATACATCTCTCTCTCCTCTTGTGGGTGTATCAGGTCAACTCAATTGGTTGGTCTTAGTAGGCCAAAATAGGACTGTTCCCCCCACCTTTTGCACATCACAAGTTCTAGAATCGATGTGCTGATTTTCCAGGAGGGGTTAGCAGGTGACCCGTCTCAAACGGAAAAGGGAAATGTGGCTGCACCTTGCATGACATAGTCCCTGTCCTGCATCCCTCCCGGTGGCTGCCCTGAGAACACATCTTTCATTTGACTTGCGGAAGACAAAGTGAATGATGAAACAAACATCACCGATACAGCTTTCCATTTCTTAGCACTTTGACAATATGGGGGAGCATCATGGGGAAATTCCATTATCTTTCCATTCCGTTTTTTTTCACCAGCTTTCTGAAGTTCCCTTATCCATTCACACTGGATCTTTTCTATTTTATGACATCACCTATCCAGTACCCACGCTAGAAGCCTGGCCCCATCCGGCTCCTCCCTCTCACTCACCCCAGACTCCAGCGGGTGACACAGTTTGATCAGCTCCACCTGTGTTCTTGGACCCATTGGCCTCCCACGGTGTTGCTGTCATTGCCTCCGCTCCCTGTCACTGTCCACTGGATGCTCTCTACCGCCTCTTCCTTGGTCTTTCTCACTCTAGCCTGGAGCCTTCCCAATTTCTCCTCCTTTGAGGGATCTTTTAACAATGCTGTCTACTTGCTGCTTAAAAAACTCTCAAATACAGGCAGCTGAGTGTATACCACAGCTCATTATCTGACTTCTAGTTGCCTCTCTGGCCTTTATTCCCATCACACTACTCTGTCTACTCCATGTTAAGTCTTCCCAAGAGGGATGCTTGAGCTGACCTGGGAGGTCTCGGAGAGGAATTCCCTGTGTTTTCCTGGCTTCGTGACTCGGAGCACTTGCACATGCCTTCAGTGTCCTGTTCCTAACGCAGAACCCCTAATGGTTTAAAAACGGAGTGCAGGCATTCCTTCTGCTGAGAAACCTCAAGATGTTCCCTCACCTGTCCCCCATTTGTTTCAGATGCTCATCCAGTGGCCTCCCTAAAGAGATGCACCTGGTGTAAATATTCTCCACCATGTACTATGTATGACCAGTCACTAATCAGTTGCTATTTCTCCCCATAAGCTTTGGGTTTGTGTGTGTGTGTGTGTGTGTTTCAGGTAGAGGTTGCATCCTCTGACTTTGTATTCAGAGCATCTAGCCCACATAGATCCAGGCACACAGTAGGTCCTCAATGAGATTCTGCTGAACGAACGAATGGCATGACTACTCTGGATGGCTGATCAAGCAACAGCAGACTATGAAGAGCTGTGATGACTGAAGGAAGACCTTGTAGATAAGCTATGACTCAAGAACGCTACACAATGATAGCCGCGAACAGACCCATGCAGATGAAATGTCATCTATAGCTTCGTCTTCTTACGAAAGAGATTTCCATTTCTACCTTAATGAGTCTTCTTTTGATTAATTATCTTGACAAGACCCTTCTAAGAAAAACAGCTCCTTGTCTTTCATCACCTGAGAACTACAGAAAGGTTTAAACAAAGAGCACTTTTTGGTTGACCATGGGGTAAACTTGAAGGTATCAAGAACCACAGAATCTCAGGGAACCATGCAGCGAACTGTTTCATGGCTCTTCTAGCCATAATCTTTGTTACACCCAACAATCTTCATTTTCCTAATGGGGCTCGGTGGGAAGGTGGGGGAAGACATTGATTAGATTGACTCAGCCGTGAGGGGTGGTTAACAGGGTAAATTGTGAGCGCCATAATACTGGGTATAAAACGAGTCATCTTAGAAGCAGGAAATGGGGCATTTCACTACCAGGAAGAGAGAAGAGCCAGCAGTGCAGCACATCCTTTGGACCACAAGATCCCCGAGCATCCAACCTCCTTGACTCAGGAAGCAGCGCTGACACCAGAGAGGTGGCAGCAGAACCAGGAACCAGAGCATGAACCCAAACAGTGAACTCCCCAGTCCACAGAACAAGACAGGCTGAGTACTCCTGGGCAGGAAGCTGGCCAGTGGAGTGAGGTGCCTCTGGGAACGTGGTTGGGGAAATGGATTTTGTTGATCCGTAGAATTAAAGCTGAGCACCCGTTCACAGTGGAGTGGCATGCGCTCTGGCCATTCCTTGGCAGCCTTCAAAGAACTTTGTAACATTGCCGGAGCAAGACAGAGGCCGGGCGAAGAGGCTGAGGTCCAGAGGGGCCTGCCTGCAGCCTGGCAGAGAAGCTGTCTGGATGGAACAGTATCCTGGGCATTTCTTCAACTCATTTGTAACCTGTTAACATCCCTAATAAACTCCATAATTATGAGTAGCATCTGTGAGTGTTAGGTGGGCATGGCAATTACTTACCAAACCCAGTCACAGAAAGTGTGCCCCGGAAAGGGAGAGTCGATGTCAAAACGGTTATTGAGAAAGGGAGCCATTTACTTCGCTGCCCTCTCAATTCGATAGCTGCTCCTTAAAACAAGAATGAATAGCTAGTGATCTATCCATAAAGGGGAAACATTCATATAAAAGAAACCTGGGTTTGCAACAGCTTTCATCCAAGTTCTGGGGCAAAAACAAAGGTGAGGGGGGGCGAGATCTATGGATCAGAATCATCAGTGTATCTATAGCAGTGCAGGTAAGGCACTCCTGTCAGGTCTAGAAAGAGGCCCAGGTGAAGCTCCATTCCTTGAACATTTCAGGCCCTTCCCCAAGCATCGCTTCTCAGGGATGGTCTGGGGGAAGCACAGTCTCATTCATCAAGGACCAGATAGAGCGCTGAGCCCACCCTAACCCTGCCAGAGCAACCAGTCTGTCGGGAGGACAACTAGTGTTGACGAGGTTCCTGGGATCTGCTGGCTCAGGCAGCGTTAAGAGCTTGACTTGAAGTCTGGAGTCCGAGAGGCCTGTATTCAAATCCTTCTGCTGCTCCTTGTTAACTCGGTAATCCTCTAAGGCTTAGCCAAATGAGGCTCTTAGACGCCCAGCTTCCTTCTTAGTAAAATGATGGGAAACAGCATCTGCGACAGGCCTGGTACCCAGTAAGTGGCCACCTATTATCCATTTATGGTGACTCAAATGAACAATCTACTGAACTTCTAATTCACATACAACCTAGGCCAAACACTTTTTATAGACTAAAAATGACAAGGCATGAGCCAGATTTTGTGTTGACTGAATGTCTTGCCACCCTATTTCGAGCTGGTAACAATGTGGGTTCCATACACCTACAGCTGCATTCTGGCGGACGGTAAGTCCCTGGGTCATGAACATACAACTTAACAACTTGCACTGAGCCCATTGACATCCTGTCGCATTGCCCTCGCTTTGAAATAATGGAGCCAGCCCGTGTAAGACACGCTTCATCACAATCCCCTGGTCATGGAAAACACCTCGAGCCTGTTGCACCAGGGAAGGCTCCATCAGAACCAGATGCGTCCGCTGCGGCTTATTTACACAGCTGACTTTTTAAAAACATTCAGGAACTTAGCTGGTTCGCAATCCGGGGACTACCCTGTTACGTAAAACTGCTTCTCCACAAGAAATCAGAAGCAGGAAGCTAGGATGCCAACGGGTATAGACAGCCACTCAGGTACCAGCCCTCCAGCTCCACCCCACCCACACTTGGCTGTGACTTTTCCTGTGGCTTTGGGTGACCTCTCACAGGGCTCTGCTGCTGACCCAGAGAGTGAGACCCCTGGATTGGATTACAGAGACAGTGGCAGCCTTTCAGCTGAATTCTAGTTTAGAAAGCCTACACATTTCCACAGATTATCTCCCAGCTGGTAGGGGTGGGGAGTGTGTGGGTACAAACAAACAAAACCATGGCGTTACAGAAGAGAGAGAGTACATTGGATAGAAATGCACCCCCGTGATGTTCAAGGTGACTCACCTGTGGACCAGTTCCCGGTTTCAAGTGAAAACCAAACACAAGTTCCAGGTTCACCGTTTTTTCCTCATTTTCTTCCGGTTCACCTCCCGAGTCCTAAACCAAAACCAAGCACCAGTGACTCAAGCTGCCATTCCATTTTTACAGGACTCTTAGCCCGAGTTTTCCATCCTAACCGACTGGATTTGGCTTCATTCTCATTAAGCTATGAGTGACCACGACATAGAGCAAGAGAAATGACCCACTAATCCTTTGATTGAGAACCTTGCCACGTAATTGCTTCATGCACTGCAAGCCTAATGCCACGGCCTTAACCATTTTTCACAATGTACCTGGCGTTGGGTAACTTTACCCTAGAAATGCACTTAGCACCTGGAGATATATTTGAGCCTTTGCCATGGGAATTTCACAACACTCGATGTTGACAAGCTATTCCCTAAGAGAAGTAAGGCCGTCCGGAAGCATACGTGGATCCAGGATCAAACCAGGGAACACAAGGCAGCTTTGAAGGCTCACAGATGGAAGACCATTGCTGACAGTGAATGAAAGGAGTTAATCACCGTCAGGATCTACTGATTCCAAGCAAGGTATGTCAGACCCCCTTAGATGAAATTCAAAACGAATATGTTAAACTTAATGTTTTACTCAAGCCCTAACTCTTACCACTTTGTGCAAGTGAAAGTCCAGAGCCCTGGGGTGGGGGTGGTGTGTGTGCGTGTGTGTTCCTCCAGTGACTTAGACGTTGGACAAACATCTCCTGGAGCCAGGTGGGAGGCTCCAGGGCCTCACCTGCCCACTTGGCACTTCCATCCCTGGGGCACTAAGTGGAGATGTGGCGTTCTTATCATGAATATGTTGTTAATATTTCAACTTGCAGGAGACTAGCGTGTTCAATGTATGCACATCCTAAGCTTCATTCAAAGGGCCTTTTGTTGGACAAGGGTGATTACGCTGCACTTCAAACACGCATCCCCGACACTGGCAAATTGAGGTGTGGATGGCAGGTGTGCAGGTGAAGAGAAGCAGCAGGCTTACCTTGGTGAGTGGCGGAAAGTGAAACAAGTTGAGGTAATTGTGGGTTAATTTCTCAATGGCTGACTGTAAAGGGAGAAAGAAAGCAATAGGAGTTTGTTAATGACCTGATAAAACCAAGAAGGGATTAAAAATGATTGTGCCCCTAGAAAGGCCTTCTTTATTGATGAAGTTCATAAAATACGGTGGGGATGTCAATAGCCAACGTCTACTGAGCATAAACCTGATGGTTCAAAGTTGTTTGGGGACTTTGTAATTATTTAATGGATGAGGAAGAAATTGTAAAGATGCTAAACCTCACACTAAGCAATAAATAAAACCATTCTTCAAGCGCCGTCAGATTGTGGTGGTGACAAGGTGAATGTTCTGGTGTGGACAGTGTAGTTGTCTCCCTGTGGAACTGTGGAAGAACAGGGCCGTCAGCATGGCTCCAGAGACGAAACTCTCCGAAGGGTTTACTGCCTCGTCGTGAGGGCTCGGCTGTGGGGGGGTGCGTCTGACCATTCCCTCCCCCGAGGGAGCACAGAGAAAACTTAGGAAAGGAGAACAATTTAAATTATGATTTCTTCTACTATTTTTTAAAAAATATCATCAGGTATACCTTGGCTTTTTCAGATGTGAATTGAACATATCATAAAGGGCATGAAAACCATTATTGTGAGAAAAAGCAGCTGCATTTTTAAAAGCAAACAAAAGCTGCGGACAATGGACAATGTAGCAAACACAGCCTGGATGCTCAACTCTATTTCTTTTACCTGGTCCTCCTCCATGAGGGCTTCCGGGCCCAGGGGAGAGCCAGGGACAGGCAGGACAACCAAGGAGCCAAAAAAAACAAAAAGATGGGAGGAAATCGCGCTCCGGACGCCAGTTTTATGATCCAGCCTTCAGATGGATTCTACCTGCCTTCATGAATGAGCAGAGTGAAGAGCACTTTCCCAGTCTGGTTGTGTGTGTGTGTGCGCATGCATGCAAGTCTGTGTGAGATGCGATTCTGCAAAGTCCCAGGAAGGCTCCTTGAAAACATCTTGCCCGCTGCCCCCTGAGGCAGCTGGGAGAGTTATTTCTCCCAAGATGCTTGTGCACCCAGGGCAGTTATTACGGCACTTTGCCGCTCAGATCCACTCATTTGCAGAAGTCCCTGTGCTGCAGTAGAGTCTCTTGGGGTCTCGCCTCCTGTTGGCTGAGCTCATGCTGGTGGCCACTCTATGACAGCCCCGGCTTTGACAGTAGGTGGAGGGTCTGGGGTCTAGGTTGCTGAGCGTTGAGACAGACCCCACGGTGCTATGAGTTGAGATATCACCCTGGATCTTGAGGGAGGCCTTGAATCTCAGACCTGGCCATCCCTCATCTCACTCCAGGCCAAGAGAGGACGCATCACCCAGGCCCCACCCCGGTTGGCTTTTAGAAACAAGGGCGTTTGCTTCATGCACGTGCTTCTTGGCTTCTTAGACCTTGGGCCCTTTTGAATAGGTTTGAGTCTCATTTCTATGGGATGGCTTCTTCAACACCATTCTCTCCTCTTGCTCTGCTTAGCTTCTAGTGGTTGCCGCAATCCTTGGTGGTCTCTGGCTCGTAGACACATCACTCCGATCTCTGCCTCCATCATCACCTGGGCTTCTTTCTCCTACGCAGATGGCTTTCATGGCCCCTTGCCACCTGCTTCCTTTCTGAAGGCGCACAGTCACCATGCTCTTGGTCAGGGGTATAAATGTAACTGTGCTTCCCTTCTCGAAACTGCAAGCAGTTCTCTTAACCAATGACACCCTCCCTCTCCCTCCATTCTCACTTCCACCAGATCAACTGGGCCCTATTACTCTCTGTACTGGGTGACCGACTCTGGCCCTGCCCCTAAAATTCATGTCTACCTGGAGCCTAGAATGTGATCTTTTGATGTCTGGGCAGATCCAGCTAAAAATCTAATAATCCAAGCTCTAATCCACGCTGCATTAGGGTGAACCCTAAATCCAGTGACTGCCATCTTTGTAAGGAGAAAAAGACTTGCAGACAGACACACAGACAAGGATGAAGGCCATGTGGTGATGGAGGCAGAGATTGGAGTGATGTCTCTCTAAGCCAAGGAACACCCAGGATTGAGGCAACCGCTGGAAGCTAAGAAAAGATTCTCTCCAACTCTTAGAGGGAGCATGGCCCTGCCAGACCTTGCTTTCAGCCTTTCAGTACGTAAAACTCGGAGAGGAAAAATTTTGTTTTATACCACCAAGTTGGTGATGTTTCATCGTGTCCACTCTAGGAACATGAATGTGCTCTATTATCACAGATCACTTAAAATTCAGTCTCACCTTTCTGATCTAGTTTATGTGGACCAAACACAATCCCATTCAACACTTTCAATGCTCCCCACAGCGAATCAATTTCCAGCTCCCTGCTTGCTGTTCTAGCTGGGTGAGACTTGCTGTTGTTCTAGCAAGGTGTGACTTGCTGCTGTTCTAGCTGTGTGTGACTTGCTATTCTAGCTGGGTGTGACTTGCTGTTGTTCTAGCTGTGTGTGACTTGCTGTTCTAGCTGGGTGTGGCTTGCTGTTGTTCTAGCTGGGTGTGACTTGCTGTTCTAGCTGGGTGTGACTTGCTGTTCTAGCTGGGTGTGACTTGCTGTTCTGGCTGGGTGTGACTTGCTATTCTGGCTGTGTGGCTTGCTGTTGTTCTGGCTGGGTGTGACTTGCTGTTCTGGCTGTGTGGCTTGCTGTTGTTCTAGCTGGGTGTGACTTGCTGTTCTAGCTGGGTGTGACTTGCTGTCACAGCTGTGTGTGACTGGGTCCCCACAGCTCTTCCCCCCGTCATGATTTCCATTCTCCACCAGCCTCCAGCGGCAGCTCTGCTCTCTGCTCTTCGCCTCAGAGCCCATCTCTTCTCCCTCCAGGTTCTCTTCTGTTTGTTTCCTTTAACTCCTCAATCACTCTGCCTAGATCAACATCCTTTCTTTCCCTTCTGCTGTCTCGAGCGCAGATTTGGTCATTCCTCCAAGACCCAGTTCAAGGGCCCCCCACTCCATGAAGGTTTCCCTCTCTGTCTCTACCACTTCTCCCCTCTAGAGCCTCCTCTCCAAGCTGCCTCGGAGAAGCACCACACGATGAAACAGTCTGTTATGGGCAGGTTTTCTCTCTTCTCTGGGATGTACCTTCCTCAGCGGTAGGATTCTCCTTTGTGTCTTCTTCACAAGCTAGCTCTTGCAGCTGGAAGGCATTCAGTGGCGTTTGTAGAGCAGTGAAGTGAGGGCACTGCTGGTGCTGATGATACCAAACACCACAGAGGGGGTTTGACTGTCCTGGGACTTGCTTTCAGGGGCTAACCCTGCTGTCATTAGTTGACAAACCCATGGTGACCTTACGTACAATGGAGAGAAAAACACATTGTCTACTTCCGTGGCCTCTTCACAATCTTAATCATGTTCGAACCCATTCTTGCAGCCACAGTGTCACTTTGTCTCATTGACGGAGACCAAGGATGGGGATACTGAAACCCCATGTGGCTTTAGCAAGGCAACTATCACAGGTCACCACCTCCACCTCCTCGCAACAGACCTTTAAACCCAGGCTGGTTCTTTTTCAAAGACAACAGAAAGAAAGGGAGACGAGGAGGATCTTATCTTTGCCACAGAAGGTAAGATTTGTTAAAGTTCTCTTGCAATTGGAAATTTCTGCCTATGACAGAAATAAGTGTTCAAACCATACCCCATCTAAGCAAGAATGCCTTCCCAGGCAGGGACTCATCCAGCCAGCGAAGGACAGAAGCTAGCCATACCTCGAAGCAGAACCTTGGCTGCGGTGAAACTAGGTGAATATGTGTTCCTGACAGATTAGTGAATTCCCTTGTTTATTTACTAACTGGGACACAGTGTTGTACGCCCCTCCAGCTACCCAAACTGGGGGCGAGGGAAGGTTTGGGGAGCAAAGTTGATTTTTTAGCTTGAGGAACATCTCACCTGAAAGAAACTGATTAAGAACAGTGCCCACGCACACAA
Organism: Echinops telfairi; assembly: GCF_000313985.2. Taxonomy (NCBI): domain Eukaryota; kingdom Metazoa; phylum Chordata; class Mammalia; order Afrosoricida; family Tenrecidae; genus Echinops; species Echinops telfairi. Next base: position 1,247,564 of record NW_022103900.1, read on the forward strand.
GCCAGGAATTCTTGTTTGGCTTCAGCAAGTACAAAAACCAATGACGGACAGACCGGATTGCTCAACTGCATAGAAACCACAGCCACAAACGCAGAGGGTTAGCCTTGAAGCTATTGGAGACTGACTTTGGGGGGAATGTGAGCATTTCCTGAGTCAATGAGGGATTCGCATATACCTAGCGGTGGGGCTGACTGCTTGGCTCAAAAGGAGTTTGCAAATTCAATGAAACCCCCATGATGTTAACGTAATGAAGGAGCTTAGGGTTCACACAGGCCAGGGGCAACTTTGGGCGGCTCTTGGAGATTTCTAACAGGCCGCTGGCAGCTCTGGCTCTAAATGGGGATGCCTCCTGCTTTTCCTGGGTGGCGGTCTTTCTCCCTCACCAAGGCCTTGCCCCAGGCTGTCGACTCGTGCTGTCGGGGGCTAAACCTGCTGCCATCAGTTGACTCGGTGACTGGAGTGCCCGCCCATCACCTGCTTGCCACTCAGTGGTCCTCCAGTTCTTCTCCAGAGATGTGCTTTCTCCCCCAACTACCTTTCCTGAGGAGCCCTGGTGGCTTAGTGGTGAGGCGCTGGGCTGCTAACTCCAAGGTCAGCAGTGGAAACCACCAGGTGCCCTGCCGAAGAGACGTGAGGCTGGTCCTCCTGGTCAACAGTTAGTCACGGCCTCAGAAAGCCCCGGCGGGGTGGGAGGTCCAGCCGGCGCTGTGAGATGGCTGCGGTCAGAATCGGTGGCAGGGAGTTTGCAGTTTGGAACCACCGCTCCTGGGTGGCATTTTTTATAAATGTCCCTTTACCATCACTGCACAATTAATATGTCTTCCCTACTAACCTTCCCTACGAAATCAGGAGAGACCGGTCCCTGGAGAAGGACATCATGCTTGCTGAAGCGGAGGAGCGGTCCAAAGAGGAAGGCCTTTGCCGAAATGGCTGGACACACTGGCTGCCACCATGGGCTCACACCTAAGGGCAGCTGCAAGGATGGCGGGGGCAGGGCGTGTTTCCTTCTATTGCACATGGGGGCGTTATGGGTCGGAATCAACTCAAAGGCACGTAATAACAACTCAACTAACACTCCATGCAGGCACAGGGTGGCAGCCAGGTGTATCCAGGGACTGACCCTTTGGCGGGAGGAGTTGTGCCATGGGGACAGCCGGGGGATTATCAGCTGTACCAGGCGGAAGTGCTTCCACACCGTAAGCACCGGCAGCAGCCAGCTTCCTCTAAACGCAAAGTGCCACACGGAGGTGCTCAATACGGATGCTCTGACCAGGTGCCCTGCGTCTGAGGTACCTTTAAATGGATGATATGCCCCTTGGAGACAATGCCCATGTCTTTCAAGTCTTCTTCCTCCAGAAACAGCAGCCGCTTCCCTGTGATGTTATTCTCCTTGAACAAGCTCGGGTACACAATCATCTCCTCGGAAGGGTCACCTGGGGGAGGTTGTGAGCAGGGAGAAGAACATGAGACTCAGGCCCTCACCAAAGTCACCTCTGTGAATTCAGAAGTAAAGTGATTGCACTTGCCTTTTTGGACCAGCTGCTGAAGCCAGAAGTACTGTGAAAGAGAGGACACATGGTGAGGTGAAGACTTCCAGACGGCCGAGGCCAGCCATAACAGGACAGCATGACCCTTTCAATCCAGTTCGAAAATTTTTAATCCCTGCCTGCACCTCCCAGGGGAAATGGGCTATTTCTCTGCCTGTCCTTTCAAAACCTCAAGCTTCTCCCTGGGAGCAATCCCTTCTTTGGGGAGTCCTGGCACCCGAGGGACCACAGGAGCTGTCCTGTGTATGGAGGGGAGAGATGAACACCCCCTCAGCCATTCCCATGGCTGGCATGTCCCCATGCATGTGGCCAAGGAGCACTGGTGTACCCCGGCGTTGTCTGAGCAAAAGGGCCCCCCACTGCAGCACACAGAGCAATGGAGAGAATGAGCCCTCCATGCGGCTCCTGAGGGAGCCACCAATAAGCTGCCGTCTGGGCACTTCTAACCCATGGTGGCTGCGGTGCATTACAGAATGGAAGGGCAGTCCACAGGGTTCCCAATTGCATCATCAGGCCCGTCTTCCCAGCACCACTGGGCAGATGTTAACCACCGTTCACAGAGTGGCCAGGGGCTGCAGGACCAGCTGACCCTGGTGGCCAAACGGGGGCTGCCTCACCTCTCCCCAGGGGCCCCGAGCCTGTGAAGCTTATTTGGTATCTCTTTCCTGGTAGGCGCTCACTTTTGCAGGTAAAGGAGATAGGGGAGAGGCCAGCCTCAGCCCCTCCGCTTCTCTGGGGAGCCTTCTATCCGGGAATGTTATTCGAAGGGCCTGGAAATTACTTAACCTTAGGACAAAGACTAAAATAGCTCCTGGGGCTTAGTGGTTTAAAAAAGGGGGGGGGGTGGATTTTGAAAATGAGATGAGCCGACTTGACGGGGGGATCAAGGGAGTATTTCCTGGCCTGTACGTAGAAAGAAGCCGCCCTCCTCTCTGTTTGTCAGCACTGGCGGGAGACTGAGGAGCACAGGGGCTCCGTGATAAGGAAGAAGAGGCCCCTGGTGCCAAGTTTCCTAACCCTGGGGAACCCCAAGAGGCTAGCCAATGCCCATGACGCGAGGCTACAAAGGGCAGGGAAGGAATCACCCTGCTTCACAAACCAGGTGGGGTTAGCTAAGCAGAGCTTTCTCCAGAAGTATTTCTAGAAGTGAGCTTGTACCTTGTGGCGCGTGGGCCTGTTCTCTCACGCGGGGCCTATACCTCCAGCTTTACATCTGTTTTTCTCTCCTCCTCACTCGTTTGATGATATCCTGTGCTTGTAAAATGGACCCACGCAGACCTAAGTCGCTGAGGTCTTTGGTCAGAAATTCTCATGCTCCTTTCAATGTTACAGAAACCGCTATGGGCAAAGGAGAAACGTAGGGCCTAGGGCTTCCTCCGGACTTAAATAGCCTACCTGCACCCTGACAAAATGTGGGGCTTCTCGGAGCCGTGCGAATGGTTAACCCACTTGACTGCTAACAGAAAGGTGGGCTGTTCAAATCCTCTCAAGGTCACCTCAGGGGACCCATCTGTTGTAAAAAATAAAATAAATCAACCTTTGAAATCCCGGCCAACTCAGCAGCACGGGGCTTTGTGACTCCAGGAAGGGCCACAGCCGCAGACCACGTCTGGGCGTGCATGGAAGGCCAGAGGAAAGACGTCACGTTCCCCACAAGCCTAAGGCAGGAAGTCAGTGCAGCTCAGGGGTGGGGACCCAGCCTGGCACTGCCTTTACCAAGTCTTCCTCCAGGGTTCAATTCCTACCCCTGCATTTTAGGACACTCTGAAAGCACGTTCACTTTGCATACTGGGCTAGTCTCTGAATTTTGTCATGGGTGCTCGTGACCTTATCTGGAATAATGATCAGGAATAGATAAAACCATCTTGTAAGGCTGGAGGGGACAGTGGCTTGGAGCTTGAAGTTTGACTTCAAGTTGCTATTGCATCCAAAATAACCTTAGAACGCGGCGACACTTGCCAGCTGCTCCCGAAAGGCCTTCCCTAGGCCCCGCCCACCTCTAGCTGCAGTTGTCAACTGGAGGACTATCGATGAGCTACCTCCAGGCCAGAGGTGACATTAATAGGAACAGCTTACCACGTCGTCTTCAGTCCAGGCACTAATCTCAAAGGAAGGCAGCAGCTGCGGGGGGAAATAGGAATGAAATGAAAGAAATATTACCTTTGTCCCTTTGGTTTATGCCTTTGCCTCGCCTTCATCCCTAGGCTTGCTTTTGTCCGGTCCCCCCTGTAGGTTGAGTTGAAAAGCCTTTTCCCGACCTTGAGAGGGATTCCTCAGTGCTGAGAAGGATTGGGGCCACTGAAGTCACCCATTAACAGACATCCCCCCTCAGTAACAATGCACTGTATGCTCTGAGCTTCAGCAAAGGCTTTGTGCTTCTTGGCATCACCCCCCCCCCCACCCCCCCAGTGAATAGTTACCACAGAAGCCACTGGCTTGAGAGCCGGCAGATTGATGTTTTGACCAATGGCCAAGGTGAACCTTTTCCCCACTTCCCCCAGGGGTCTGGATCGGACAAGGACCACACTGGGTTCCCACACATGGCTTATGCAAGCCACTTCGGAGGAAATGAACCCCATCCTCTCAAGGTGACAAGAAAAGATGTGTCACCAATTTGAAGCCTTTCACTAGGACTGGGAGCGATTCCACCCGGCAGGTGGTCTTCTGCTTCCTGCTTTCCAGGGACAGAACTCCATCCCTACAGCCGAGGGGCAGTACGGCGTTTGCAGGCACACACTTCGTTCTGACAGTTTCCTGTCCCAGGGGCTTTCTGCCTCCATAACAAGTTGCTATCAAGGATCACTTCTTCAATCCTCACGCTATGGGCCAAACAACCAACCCAAACTCATCGCCATCCAGTCAATTCTGACTCATAGGGACCCTTTGGGACAGAGTAAAACTGCCCGTGTGACTTTCCAAGACTAACGCTTTACGGGAGTAGAAAGCCTCATCTTTCTCCCAGGGAGCTGGCTGGTTAGCAGCCTAATGCATAACCAAGATGCCACCAGGGCTCCTGTACGCTGATATCAACTCCTGTGGGTGAATTTCACCCTCAATTGGCAGCCCTAACTCTGCAGGTTGGTCCCAACACCCTCCTTTAGAGACGAGGAAGTGAATGGGAAGGAGACTTTGTCATCTGCCTGGTCAGGACCGAGAAGGGAGCATTGGGAGTGAAGCTCCAGGGTCATGGCTTTGAGATCCAGCTTACATGTTGCCTTTCCACTGGGCTCAGATTTGAGTTCTGGGGAATTATTTTTACCGCTATTTCTTTATCCAGCTCTCTGTTCATGTTACACAGAGACCAAGTTCCCCGAATGCAATCAGTTAGGAGCAGGAACTAAATGTCCATGAACAAATAGGCCTCGCTCACCAGGGAAACACGAGGTGCTGTAAGACCCTGAAGCCGCTCCCCAGGCTGAGTTCACTTTTGAGGTCTTTGTCTGAGTATACTAATTTTTAAGACAAACTAGAGATTTCAGTTACCCTAATGCAGTGGTTCTCAACCTTCCTAATGCACGGCCCTTATACGGTTCCTCATGTGGTGGTGACCCCCAACCATTACATTATTTTCGTTGCTGCTTCATCGCTGTGATTTTGCTACTGCGATGAATCGGCATGTAACTGTCTGATGTAGGATGTAGTTTCAGTGTTACAAATTGAACATCATGACAGCATAGTGACTAACCACAAAAACAACATGTAATCCTGTATTGTGAAATTTTTATTTCTAATGACAAATAAGTGAAATTTTGTCTTGAAGCATGGTGTAGCACGGGTAACAGTCTGTATGCCGGGGACGCCTCTGTGGGCCTATCTGCATGTGGGCGGGCCCACCTGGAGGAGGGGGTCTTGGTTCCTAAGACCATGGGAAAGATGTGTTTCCCGATGGTCTTAGGCGACCCCTGTGAGGGTCATTTGGCCCCCAAAGGGGTCACGACCCACAGGTTGAGAACCGCTACCCTAACGGATCTGCGAAATTGATTCACGCTTGGTCGACAATGGCTGCTTGGAGACCCCTATGATGGAACTCCCCAACCAAAAAGATCTCAGAACTGCCGAGCGGTGGCATACCGCACAACAGGGCCCTGGGCAGTCGCCATGGGCCAGCTCCTGGAGCGGGTCTCGGATTCTCTGCCCATGTGGGGACTGGTTGGCTGATGGCAAAAATCCCCAAGCGACCTCTCAGAAACCAGCTGACTCGTCATGTGCTTAGAACGTCTAAGTGTTTAGGAAAGATGTCACTTGAATCCTATTTTGAAAACCAAGTGTTAGGTCCTTGGTATGAAGAAGGGTGTGTGAAACTGGAGCTGTCCTGAGGAGCCAAGGCAACAGAGCG